>NC_137121.1:30365455-30927955 GCF_949357685.1 Gobio gobio | reverse complement strand
TATTAATTTGTTTTCTTTTCTTTTTTTCAGAACAAGAAACTAGAGTCTTCCTCCAGGACATCCTGATGTTTGCAACAGGACTCGATTCACTGCCTCCTTCAACAATTCTCCCTCAGCCCCGACTGAGTTTTGAGTGGACTTCTAAATTTCCCATTGCCAGCACCTGTGCCAACACAATCAAATTGCCAATGTCCAAAAGCTATGAAGAGTTCAAAAATGCAATGGACTTTGGTATCCAAAACTCACCTGGTTTTGGATTGCACTGAGTAGAACAATGTAAATGTAAAGGGATATCTATCCCTTTAACAGTTTGTTCCAAATAACACACGTTTCTGAACTAACCAGAGTTTAAATGCGGGCCATGTTCTTTAAAGTTATATAGTTCTCCACACCAGTCTCCCAAGCGTGAGGTGTAGTCAGATTGCTTTGAGCATGTAATTCTTCAAAGTTTGCCTGAAGCTGTTCATCTCCACATGTACTAATAGTCGGTTCAATGAAAAAGTGGTCCAAGTCTTCCTGTGAGACACGAAATCCACAATCTCTTCCATTAAACCTTTGAGTAAAAGAGGAAAATGTGTCTACCATTATATTGTTTGGTGTGAAAATTCAAGGTACAGTATTGAGAGCAACAAAGGTTAATTCGTATTAAATTCTGAATTTTATTTTTGGCTCAAAATAACACTTTATTAAACCTCATGTCAATGACTTTCTTCTGTGGAATAGAATGTTAGCCCCAATCTCTTTTTTCATTTTACGAAAGAGCAATGAATGAAATGGTGAGTGAGACTAACAATATATATAATATTTCCATTTTGTGTTCAGTGGAAGAAAGCAAGCTTCATGGCTTTGGAACAACATTAGGGTGAGTACATGATGGTAGAGTTTGAGGTTGTGTTAACTATCATTTTAACAATTCCATTATAAAATGCAAATAAGTTTAACATTTAATATAGTCATATACCAACCTGTGTGGAAGAGCGTACATTGCATCTGGTTTACCGGAAGGACAGCGAGACTGTTTAACTGCCCTAATGGTGTGAGTGTTCCAAATTTCTTTGCATTCATCAAGGTCCATCTGCAGCACACTTAAAAACACAAAACGCACCAAGCATATGTGCTCATGACTGCCATTAAAAAGTTGTCTCTCTTTCAAGTCATTTAGAAGATCCATCCAGAACTGAGACCTGTGTAAATAAAACAACAATATCAACATCCCTTTTAGACATTCAGGGGCCTATACCATGAAGCCGGTTTAGCTGGCTAACCAAATATGTTTAAGCTTAGTTTGTGCCAATCCTGGGTTTGGCTTTTAGCAGTGTTCATCTCCATAGTAATTTACGCTCCACAGCTAACCTGCTCCAGGGCAGATTATGTTCTGAATAAGAGATCTCAAACTGAAATTAGACCAATCAGCTGTGAGCAAAGTGACACACCTCTGATGCAATAAAGTCACTCCCTTTAAAGGTTTCTACTCCAAATTAAAGATCACTACATAGCAAATGGTTTTTAAAGACTAAAGCGTCTGGCTGTTTGAAACATGATGCTTATTTATAATAATAATTTTGAATGATTTAGATATCATTTATGTCATTATACCTGTATACATTATTACATATGTATCATTTTAATCAATCATTAATAGGCACTTAGTTAAAAAGTGAATATAAATAGCCTATATACAGGTTATACAAATAAACTTTAAAATAAATAAATAAAGCTATACAAATTACTACATGTGAGCTTAAATGCTTTCATAGACAGCTCTTTTCTTCTTCCTGTGTAAATTTGTTTAAATTATTAATATTTTTCAGTCATGTAATATTCTACAGAAGAGAGAAATCAATCTCACTGCTTCGAGAAGTGAATCTCAGTTTCACTGATCCACAGCGTGTGATTGGCTGTTCACTACTGATGTCACAGCTAAACTCCTAAACTCAGGATCAAAGCCTGAGTTGACAGAGAAAGCTGATGATCAGCATCATGGGACCAACAAAGCCTGAATAGATTGGTTTGGTTTTGTCAACTGGAAACTAATCCTGTAAATCCTGTTAAACTACAATCATGGTACAGGCCCCAGGACTGGTTTCACAGACAGGGTTTAGATTAAGCCAGAATTAGGCCTTAGTTTAATTAGGACATTTAAGTAGAGACAAAACAATGGTACCGACATGACATGGTACTCAAACATAAATTTGAATCTGGAATTAGAACATGTTTTAATTGAGGATTTCCAACTGTAAAATTCAGCAAGAAAAGTAATATTAAATATAACCCCAAAACATCATGACTGTAGACTATACCTTTGTTTTCTGAAGTATGACCACCAGCTTTCAATTCGTTGGTTTGTGATTGAGGAGCCATACATATGGCTTGAAGCCCCTGCAAGGTCATCTGTGTGGGTTGATCTCAGAGAACAGTGGATTGCAGCCATAGTTCCATTTTCAGTGCCACAGTCTGTGCGAAGAAGCTTTGGTATGACCCCAAATTCAGTAGCACACTGTAGGTAATGATGAGCTATAATATCTGGGTTGTTATTGGTAGCTCCACAAACTAACCACATCACTTTGCGTGAGTAACCATCAATGCAGCCACTTATAGCCAAACCATATGGTTTTAATTTGTCATAGCCATCAATGTGCCAGACATGATTTGGCCCCAAAGAATGGTAAACCCTTCTCACAAATCTTCTTCTTGAGCGTTGTTCAATGCCTAATGGATCAAGGTCTGCCATCATAAGCATTACATCTTGCCTTCTCACTGTAAGATTGTGTTTTTGGCGTAGGGTCTGGCACATTGTGCGGTAACCATAATGCTGTCCAGAACCATGCAACTCTGCAATAATAGCTGTTCGGACATTGTCCAAAGGTGAGTAGTTTTTTCGTTTGTACAAGGACAGTCTGTTCAACTTTTTTTTCAGGGTACGCAGGCTCATTTTAATGTTGTGCTTCGATGCCAAGAAATCCACAATGACACTGTAACTGTGTCCATCTCTGAAGTACTTTAGAAGAAGATCATCCTCAGAAACATGGACTGATGATTCTAACAATCAAGAAAGAATAGAACATAGCATTCATATGTTTTACAGGGCATAATGTAATTGGACACACTCAAGCTTTCAATACATAATAGAAAGGGTACTATTGAGTTACAATTTTAATTGGTAGAACCACCTGCCTCAAAGAATTTAGTTAATAAAAAGTATGCTACAATAACAGTACACAGCAAAAAATGCACTTCTTACTTAGTCATTTTGTCTTGTTTCTAGTCTAAATATAAAAAATTCTTAAATCAAGATGCATTTACTAGATATGTCAAATGACATAAGATATTTTTCTTGAAAATACAATCAAAATTAATTGAGTTTTTGCTTAAAACAACAAATTATCTGCCAATTGGGTGAGAAAAATTATATCTGATTTCTGAAAAATGTCTGATTGAAATCTTGTTTCTTGTTTCTGTCCCAAACAGAAATAAGATTATTTTTCTCACCCCATTGGCAGATAATTTAGCTTATTTTAAGCAAAAACTTAAATGATTAAATAAAATTATTAACTACCAGACAACAGGTTCTAAATATTTTAATTTTTCATGCTTATTTGTGCATTTGAGCCCAGTGTTCAAAACGTATGTATAAATTACATCATGATAACATGATCAAGCTGACTTAATACATAGGCCTACTTACCACGTTGAACTTCAGCCAAAAACTGGACATTAGAACCACACGAGCCACAAAAGGCTATAATAATCCCCAGATCGTTTCCACAAAATGGACAAAACATGCCAGCCTATAAAGACAACGGTTGAAATTCAACATTTTAGCTGACATCAGGTATTAATGAAACAAAAGCAGAGCTAAGTTGTCCAAATCAAACATCATTTATCTTATACTCGTTTTATGAATCGATACATAAAGATTATCAGGATATCCAAACATTCAATAAAACATATTTTGATCATTTAAAAACTATTAACGTTACACGTATTATGCTCACATTACTTACATTGAGAATCTCTTCGTGTCCCGACTTCAGAGGAAATCGGCTTTTCAGTGCCGACTCTGCCCCCTAGTGGTCGGGAGCATTTCCGTTGTGGCTTATTTCCGTTGTGTTGTGGCTTATTTCCGTTGTGTTGTGGCGATTTCGTTGTGTTGTGGCTTGTTTCCGTTGTGTTGTGGCGATTTCGTTGTGTTGTGGCTTGTTTCCGTTGTGTTGTGGCTTTAATTCGTTGTGTTGTGGTTTGATTTCGTTGTGTTGTGAACTTATGTTTGCTTTTTGAATTTCGTTGTGTTGTGCACTACTGGGCCACCGTACAAGTTGGACCTATTGAACATATTTCAGGCCAATGAGGCCTTGATCTTGAATTTCCCATATAGCCTAATTAAGGCCCTCTGATGTCTCATCAATCATACTCTAGTCCAATTTTGACCTATTGAACATATTTCAGGCCAAAGAGGCCTTAATCTTGAATTTCCCATATAGACTAATTGAGCACTTCTGATGTCTCGTCAACAATATAGTAGTCCTTATTTGACATGCTGAACTTTTTTCAGGCCAAAGAGGCCTTGATCTTGAATTTCCCCTATAGACTAATTGAGGCCTTCTGAATTCTCGTCAACAATATAGTAGTCCGTATTTGACATGCTGAACTTTTTTCAGGCCAAAGAGTCCTTGATCTTGAATTTCCCATATAGACTAATTGAGGCGATGTCTCATCAACCATACAGAAGTCCAATTTTGACCTACTGAACATATTTCAGGCCAAATAGGCCTTGATCTTGAACTTTATATACATACTCATAGACTGCTTCTGATGTTACATCATGCATACAGTAGTCCATATTTTGACCTATTGAACGTATTTCAGGCCAAAGAGGCTTTAATCTTGAACTTTCTATATATACTCATAGACTGCTTCTGATGTTACATCATGCATACAGTAGTCCATAGTTTGACCTATTGATTGTATTTCAGGCCAAAGAGGCTTTAATCTTGAATTTCCTATATAGACTAATTGAGGCCTTCTGATGTCTCATCAACCATACAATAGTTCAAATTTGAACTATTGAACATATTTCAGGACTTGATCTTGAATTTCCCATATAGACTAATTGAGGCCTTCTGAATTCTCGTCAACAATATAATAGTCCAATTTTGACCTCTTGAACAAATTTCAGGCCAAATAGGCCTTGATCTTGAAATTCCCATATAGACTAATTGAGGCCTTCTGATGTCTCGTCAACAATATAGTAGTTCTTATTTGACATGCTGAACTTTTTTCAGGCAAAAGAGGCCTTGATCTTGAATTTCCCATATAGACTAATTGAGGCCCTCTGATGTCTCATCAACCATACTCTAGTCCAATTTTGACCTATTGAACATATTTCAGGCAAAATAGGCCTTGATCTTGAACTTTATATACATTCTCATAGAGTGCTTCTGATGTTACATCATGCATACAGTAGTTGATATTTTGACCTATTGAACGTATTTAAGGCCAAAGAGGCTTTGATCTTGAATTTCCTATATAGACTAATTGAGGCCTTCTGATGTCTCATCAACCATACAATAGTTCAAATTTGAACTATTGAACATATTTTAGGCCTTGATCTTGAATTTCCAATATAGACTAATTGAGGCCTTCTGATGTCTCGTCAACCATACTGTAGTCCAATTTTGACCTATTGAACATATTTCAGGCCAAGGAGGCCTTGATCTTGAATTTCCCATATAGACTAATTGAGGCCTTCTGAATTCTCGTCAACAATATAATATTCCAATTTTGACCTCTTGAACAAATTTCAGGCCAAATAGGCCTTGATCTTGAACTTTATATACATTCTCATAGACTGCTTCTGATGTTACATCATGCATACAGTACTTGATATTTTGACCTATTGAACGTATTTCAGGCCAAAGAGGCTTTGATCTTGAATTTCCTAAATAGACTAATTGAGGCCTTCTGATGTCTCATCAACCATACAATAGTTCAAATTTGAACTATTGAACATATTACAGGACTGGATTTTGAATTTCCCATATAGACTATTTGAGGCCTTCTGAATTCTCGTCAACAATATAATAGTCCAATTTTGAACTCTTGAACAAATTTCAGGCCAAATAGGCCTTGATCTTGAATTTCCCATATAGCCTAATTAAGGCCTTCTGATGTCTCATCAACCATACAGAAGTCCAATTTTGACCTACTAAAAATATTTCTGGCCAAAGAGGCGTTAATCTTGAACTTTCTATACATACTCATGGACTGCTTCTGATGTTACATCAAGCAAACAGTAGTCCATATTTTGACCTATTGAACATATTTCAGGACTTGATTTTGAATTTCCCATATAGACTAATTGAGGCCTTCTGAATTCTTGTCAACAATATAATAGTCCAATTTTGACCTCTTGAACAAATTTCAGGCCAAAGAGGCTTTGATCTTGAACTTTCTATATAGACTAATTGAGGCCTTCTGATGTCTCATCAACCGTACAGAAGTCCAATTTTGACCTATTGAAGAAATTTCAGGCCAAAGAGGCCTTGATCTTGAATTTCCCATATAGACTAATTGAGGCCTTCTGATGTCTCGTCAACAATATAGTAGTTCTTATTTGACATGCTGAACTTTTTTCAGGTAAAGGGGCCTTGATCTTGAATTTCCCATATAGGCTAATTGAGGCCTTCTGATGTCTCATCAACAATACTGTAGTCCAATTTTGACCTATTGAACAAATTTCAGACCAAAGAGGACTTGATCTTGAATTTCCCATATAGACTAATTGAGGCCCTCTGATGTCTCATCAACCATACTCTAGTCCAATTTTGACCTATTGAACATATTTCAGGCAAAATAGGCCTTGATCTTGAACTTTATATACATTCTCATAGACTGCTTCTGATGTTACATCAAGCAAACAGTAGTCCATATTTTGACCTATTGAACATATTTCAGGACTTGATTTTGAATTTCCCATATAGACTAATTGAGGCCTTCTGAATTCTCGTCAACAATATAATAGTCCAATTTTGACCTCTTGAACAAATTTCAGGCCAAAGAGGCTTTGATCTTGAACTTTCTATATAGACTAATTGAGGCCTTCTGATGTCTCATCAACCATACAGAAGTCCAATTTTGACCTACTAAAAATATTTCTGGCCAAAGAGGCCTTAATCTTGAACTTTCTATACATACTCATGGACTACTTCTGATGTTACATCAAGAAAACAGTAGTCCATATTTTGACCTATTGAACATATTTCAGGCCAAAGAGGCATTGATCTTGAATTTCCTATATAGACTAATTGAGGCCTTCTGATGTCTCATCAACCATACAATAGTTCAAATTTGAACTTTTGAACATATTTCAGGCCTTGATCTTGAATTTCCAATATAGACTAATTGAGGCCTTCTGATGTCTCGTCAACCATACTGTAGTCCAATTTTGACCTATTGAACATATTTCAGGCCAAGGAGGCCTTGATCTTGAATTTCCCATATAGACTAATTGAGGCCTTCTGAATTCCCGTCAACAATATAATAGTCCAATTTTGACCTATTGAACGTATTTCAGGCCAAAGAGGCATTGATCTTGAATTTCCTATATAGACTAATTGAGGCCTTCTGATGTCTCATCAACCATACAATAGTTCAAATTTGAACTTTTGAACATATTTCAGGCCTTGATCTTGAATTTCCAATATAGACTAATTGAGGCCTTCTGATGTCTCGTCAACCATACTGTAGTCCAATTTTGACCTATTGAACATATTTCAGGCCAAGGAGGCCTTGATCTTGAATTTCCCATATAGACTAATTGAGGCCTTCTGAATTCTCGTCAACAATATAAGAGTCCAATTTTGATTATTGAAAAAATTTCAGGGCAAAGAGGCCTTGATCTTGAATTTCCCATATAGCCTAATTAAGGCCTTCTGATGTCTCATCAACCATACAGAAGTCCAATTTTGACATGCTGAACTTTTTTCAGGCCAAAGAGTCCTTGATCTTGAATTTCCCATATAGACTAATTGAGGCGATGTCTCATCAACCATACAGAAGTCCAATTTTGACCTACTGAACATATTTCAGGCCAAATAGGCCTTGATCTTGAACTTTATATACATACTCATAGACTGCTTCTGATGTTACATCATGCATACAGTAGTCCATATTTTGACCTATTGAACGTATTTCAGGCCAAAGAGGCTTTAATCTTGAACTTTCTATATATACTCATAGACCGCTTCTGATGTTACATCATGCATACAGTAGTCCATAGTTTGACCTATTGATTGTATTTCAGGCCAAAGAGGCTTTAATCTTGAATTTCCTATATAGACTAATTGAGGCCTTCTGATGTCTCATCAACCATACTGTAGTCCAAGTTGGACCTATTGAACATATTTCAGGCCAAAGAGGCCTTGATCTTGAATTTCCCATATAGTATAATTAAGGCCTTCTGATGTCTCATCAACCATACAGAAATCCAATTTTGACCTACTAAAAATATTTCTGGCCAAAGAGGCCTTAATCTTGAACTTTCTATACATATTCATGGTCTGCTTCCTATGTTACATCAAGCATACAGTAGTCCATATTTTGACCTATTGAACGTATTTCAGGCCAAAGAGGCTTTGATCTTGAATTTCCTAGATAGACTAATTGAGGCCTTCTGATGTCTCATCAACCATACAATAGTTCAAATTTGAACTATTGAACATATTTCAGGACTTGATTTTGAATTTCCCATATAGACTAATTGAGGCCTTCTGAATTCTCGTCAACAATATAATAGTCCAATTTTGACCTCTTGAACAAATTTCAGGCCAAATAGGCCTTGATCTTGAATTTCCCATATAGCCTAATTAAGGCCTTCTGATGTCTCATCAACCATACAGAAGTCCAATTTTGACCTACTAAAATATTTCTGGCCAAAGAGGCCTTAATCTTGAACTTTCTATACATATTCATGGTCTGCTTCTGATGTTACATCAAGCATACAGTAGTCCATATTTTGACCTATTGAACGTATTTCAGGCCAAAGAGGCTTTGATCTTGAATTTCCTAGATAGACTAATTGAGGCCTTCTGATGTCTCATCAACCATACAATAGTTCAAATTTGAACTATTGAACATATTTCAGGACTTGATTTTGAATTTCCCATATAGACTATTTGAGGCCTTCTGAATTCTCGTCAACAATATAATAGTCCAATTTTGACCTCTTGAACAAATTTCAGGCCAAATAGGCCTTGATCTTGAATTTCCCATATAGCCTAATTAAGGCCTTCTGATGTCTCATCAACCATAGAGAAGTCCAATTTTGACCTACTAAAAATATTTCTGGCCAAAGAGGCCTTAATCTTGAACTTTCTATACATACTCATGGACTACTTCTGATGTTACATCAAGAAAACAGTAGTCCATATTTTGACCTATTGAACATATTTCAGGCCAAAGAGGCATTGATCTTGAATTTCCTATATAGACTAATTGAGGCCTTCTGATGTCTCATCAACCATACAATAGTTCAAATTTGAACTTTTGAACATATTTCAGGCCTTGATCTTGAATTTCCAATATAGACTAATTGAGGCCTTCTGATGTCTCGTCAACCATACTGTAGTCCAATTTTGACCTATTGAACATATTTCAGGCCAAGGAGGCCTTGATCTTGAATTTCCCATATAGACTAATTGAGGCCTTCTGAATTCCCGTCAACAATATAATAGTCCAATTTTGACCTATTGAACGTATTTCAGGCCAAAGAGGCATTGATCTTGAATTTCCTATATAGACTAATTGAGGCCTTCTGATGTCTCATCAACCATACAATAGTTCAAATTTGAACTTTTGAACATATTTCAGGCCTTGATCTTGAATTTCCAATATAGACTAATTGAGGCCTTCTGATGTCTCGTCAACCATACTGTAGTCCAATTTTGACCTATTGAACATATTTCAGGCCAAGGAGGCCTTGATCTTGAATTTCCCATATAGCCTAATTAAGGCCTTCTGATGTCTCATCAACCATACAGAAGTCCATTTTTGACATGCTGAACTTTTTTCAGGCAAAAGAGGCCTTGATCCTGAATTTCCCATATAGACTAATTGAGGCCCTCTGATGTCTCATCAACCATACTCTAGTCCAATTTTGACCTATTGAACATATTTCAGGCAAAATAGGCCTTGATCTTGAACTTTATATACATTCTCATAGAGTGCTTCTGATGTTACATCATGCATACAGTAGTTGATATTTTGACCTATTGAACGTATTTCAAGCCAAAGAGGCTTTGATCTTGAATTTCCTATATAGACTAATTGAGGCCTTCTGAATTCTCGTCAACCATACTGTAGTCCAATTTTGACCTATTGAACATATTTCAGGCCAAGGAGGCCTTGATCTTGAATTTCACATATAGACTAATTGAGGCGATGTCTCATCAACCATACAGAAGTCCAATTTTGACCTACTGAACATATTTCAGGCCAAATAGGCCTTGATCTTGAACTTTATATACATACTCATAGACTGCTTCTGATGTTACATCATGCATACAGTAGTCCATATTTTGACCTATTGAACGTATTTCAGGCCAAAGAGGCTTTAATATTGAACTTTCTATATATACTCATAGACTGCTTCTGATGTTACATCATGCATACAGTAGTCCATAGTTTGACCTATTGATTGTATTTCAGGCCAAAGAGGCTTTAATCTTGAATTTCCTATAGAGACTAATTGAGGCCTTCTGATGTCTCATCAACC
Source organism: Gobio gobio (assembly GCF_949357685.1). NCBI lineage: Eukaryota > Metazoa > Chordata > Actinopteri > Cypriniformes > Gobionidae > Gobio > Gobio gobio. The sequence continues at coordinate 30,917,184 of NC_137121.1, read as the reverse complement.
ATACTGTAGTCCAAGTTGGACCTATTGAACATATTTCAGGCCAAAGAGGCCTTGATCTTGAATTTCCCATATAGCATAATTAAGGCCTTCTGATGTCTCATCAACCATACAGAAGTCCAATTTTGACCTACTAAAAATATTTCTGGCCAAAGAGGCCTTAATCTTGAACTTTTTATACATATTCATGGTCTGCTTCTGATGTTACATCAAGCATACAGTAGTCCATATTTTGACCTATTGAACATATTTCAGGCAAAATAGGCCTTGATCTTGAACTTTACATACATTCTCATAGACTGCTTCTGATGTTACATCATGCATACAGTAGTTGATATTTTGACCTATTGAACGTATTTCAGGCCAAGAGGCTTTGATCTTGAATTTCCTATATAGACTAATTGAGGCCTTTTGATGTCTCATCAACCATACAATAGTTCAAATTTGAACTTTTGAACATATTTCAGGCCTTGATCTTGAATTTCCAATATAGACTAATTGAGGCCTTCTGATGTCTCGTCAACCATACTGTAGTCCAATTTTGACCTATTGAACATATTTCAGGCCAAGGAGGCCTTGATCTTGAATTTCCCATATAGACTAATTGAGGCCTTCTGAATTCCCGTCAACAATATAATAGTCCAATTTTGACCTATTGAACGTATTTCAGGCCAAAGAGGCATTGATCTTGAATTTCCTATATAGACTAATTGAGGCCTTCTGATGTCTCATCAACCATACAATAGTTCAAATTTGAACTTTTGAACATATTTCAGGCCTTGATCTTGAATTTCCAATATAGACTAATTGAGGCCTTCTGATGTCTCGTCAACCATACTGTAGTCCAATTTTGACCTATTGAACATATTTCAGGCCAAGGAGGCCTTGATCTTGAATTTCCCATATAGCCTAATTAAGGCCTTCTGATGTCTCATCAACCATACAGAAGTCCATTTTTGACATGCTGAACTTTTTTCAGGCAAAAGAGGCCTTGATCCTGAATTTCCCATATAGACTAATTGAGGCCCTCTGATGTCTCATCAACCATACTCTAGTCCAATTTTGACCTATTGAACATATTTCAGGCAAAATAGGCCTTGATCTTGAACTTTATATACATTCTCATAGAGTGCTTCTGATGTTACATCATGCATACAGTAGTTGATATTTTGACCTATTGAACGTATTTCAAGCCAAAGAGGCTTTGATCTTGAATTTCCTATATAGACTAATTGAGGCCTTCTGAATTCTCGTCAACCATACTGTAGTCCAATTTTGACCTATTGAACATTTTTCAGGCCAAGGAGGCCTTGATCTTGAATTTCACATATAGACTAATTGAGGCGATGTCTCATCAACCATACAGAAGTCCAATTTTGACCTACTGAACATATTTCAGGCCAAATAGGCCTTGATCTTGAACTTTATATACATACTCATAGACTGCTTCTGATGTTACATCATGCATACAGTAGTCCATATTTTGACCTATTGAACGTATTTCAGGCCAAAGAGGCTTTAATATTGAACTTTCTATATATACTCATAGACTGCTTCTGATGTTACATCATGCATACAGTAGTCCATAGTTTGACCTATTGATTGTATTTCAGGCCAAAGAGGCTTTAATCTTGAATTTCCTATAGAGACTAATTGAGGCCTTCTGATGTCTCATCAACCATACTGTAGTCCAAGTTGGACCTATTGAACATATTTCAGGCCAAAGAGGCCTTGATCTTGAATTTCCCATATAGCATAATTAAGGCCTTCTGATGTCTCATCAACCATACAGAAGTCCAATTTTGACCTACTAAAAATATTTCTGGCCAAAGAGGCCTTAATCTTGAACTTTTTATACATATTCATGGTCTGCTTCTGATGTTACATCAAGCATACAGTAGTCCATATTTTGACCTATTGAACGTATTTCAGGCCAAAGAGGCTTTGATCTTGAATTTCCTAGATAGACTAATTGAGGCCTTCTGATGTCTCATCAACCATACAATAGTTCAAATTTGAACTATTGAACATATTTCAGGACTTGATTTTGAATTTCCCATATAGACTAATTGAGGCCTTCTGAATTCTCGTCAACGATATAATAGTCCAATTTTGACCTCTTGAACAAATTTCAGGCCAAATAGGCCTTGATCTTGAATTTCCCATATAGCCTAATTAAGGCCTTCTGATGTCTCATCAACCATACAGAAGTCCAATTTTGACTTACTAAAAATATTTCTGGCCAAAGAGGCCTTAATCTTGAACTTTCTAGACATACTCATGGACTGCTTCTGATGTTACATCAAGCATACAGTGGTCCGTATTTTGACCTATTGAACGTATTTCAGGCCAAAGAGGCTTTGATCTTGAACTTTCTATATAGACTACTTGAGGCCTTCTGATGTCTCATCAACCATACAGAAGTCCAATTTTGACCTATTGAAGAAATTTCAGGCCAAAGAGGCCTTGATCTTGAAATTCCCATATAGACTAATTGAGGCCTTCTGATGTCTCGTCAACAATATAGTAGTTCTTACTTGACATGCTGAACTTTTTTCAGGCAAAAGAGGCCTTGATCTTGAATTTCCCATTTAGACTAATTGAGGCCCTCTGATGTCTCATCAACCATACTCTAGTCCAATTTTGACCTATTGAACATATTTCAGGCAAAATAGGCCTTGATCTTGAACTTTATATACATTCTCATAGAGTGCTTCTGATGTTACATCATGCATACAGTAGTTGATATTTTGACCTATTGAACGTATTTCAGGCCAAAGAGGCTTTGATCTTGAAATTCCTATATAGACAAATTGAGGCCTTCTGATGTCTCATCAACCATACAGAAGTCCAATTTTGACCTATTTAACATATTTCAGGCAAAATAGGCCTTGATCTTGAACTTTACATACATTCTCATAGACTGCTTCTGATGTTACATCATGCATACAGTAGTTGATATTTTGACCTATTGAACGTATTTCAGGCCAAGAGGCTTTGATCTTGAATTTCCTATATAGACTAATTGAGGCCTTCTGATGTCTCATCAACCATACAATAGTTCAAATTTGAACTATTGAACATATTTCAGGCCTTGATCTTGAATTTCCCATATAGACTAATTGAGGCCTTCTGAATTCTCGTCAACAATATAATAGTCCAAATTTGACCTCTTGAACAAATTTCAGGCCAAATAGGCCTTGATCTTGAATTTCCCATATAGCCTAATTAAGGCCTTCTGATGTCTCATCAACCATACAGAAGTCCAATTTTGACCTACTAAAAATATTTCTGGCCAAAGAGGCCTTAATCTTGAACTTTCTACACATACTCATGGACTGCTTCTGATGTTACATCAAGCAAACAGTAGTCCATATTTTGACCTATTGAACATATTTCAGGACTTGATTTTGAATTTCCCATATAGACTAATTGAGGCCTTCTGAATTCTCGTCAACAATATAATAGTCCAATTTTGACCTCTTGAACAAATTTCAGGCCAAAGAGGCTTTGATCTTGAACTTTCTATATAGACTAATTGAGGCCTTCTGATGTCTCATCAACCATACAGAAGTCCAATTTTGACCTACTAAAAATATTTCTGGCCAAAGAGGCCTTAATCTTGAACTTTCTATACATACTCATGGACTACTTCTGATGTTACATCAAGAAAACAGTAGTCCATATTTTGACCTATTGAACATATTTCAGGCCAAAGAGGCATTGATCTTGAATTTCCTATATAGACTAATTGAGGCCTTCTGATGTCTCATCAACCATACAATAGTTCAAATTTGAACTTTTGAACATATTTCAGGCCTTGATCTTGAATTTCCAATATAGACTAATTGAGGCCTTCTGATGTCTCGTCAACCATACTGTAGTCCAATTTTGACCTATTGAACATATTTCAGGCCAAGGAGGCCTTGATCTTGAATTTCCCATATAGACTAATTGAGGCCTTCTGAATTCCCGTCAACAATATAATAGTCCAATTTTGACCTATTGAACGTATTTCAGGCCAAAGAGGCATTGATCTTGAATTTCCTATATAGACTAATTGAGGCCTTCTGATGTCTCATCAACCATACAATAGTTCAAATTTGAACTTTTGAACATATTTCAGGCCTTGATCTTGAATTTCCAATATAGACTAATTGAGGCCTTCTGATGTCTCGTCAACCATACTGTAGTCCAATTTTGACCTATTGAACATATTTCAGGCCAAGGAGGCCTTGATCTTGAATTTCCCATATAGACTAATTGAGGCCTTCTGAATTCTCGTCAACAATATAAGAGTCCAATTTTGATTATTGAAAAAATTTCAGGGCAAAGAGGCCTTGATCTTGAATTTCCCATATAGCCTAATTAAGGCCTTCTGATGTCTCATCAACCATACAGAAGTCCAATTTTGACATGCTGAACTTTTTTCAGGCCAAAGAGTCCTTGATCTTGAATTTCCCATATAGACTAATTGAGGCGATGTCTCATCAACCATACAGAAGTCCAATTTTGACCTACTGAACATATTTCAGGCCAAATAGGCCTTGATCTTGAACTTTATATACATACTCATAGACTGCTTCTGATGTTACATCATGCATACAGTAGTCCATATTTTGACCTATTGAACGTATTTCAGGCCAAAGAGGCTTTAATCTTGAACTTTCTATATATACTCATAGACCGCTTCTGATGTTACATCATGCATACAGTAGTCCATAGTTTGACCTATTGATTGTATTTCAGGCCAAAGAGGCTTTAATCTTGAATTTCCTATATAGACTAATTGAGGCCTTCTGATGTCTCATCAACCATACTGTAGTCCAAGTTGGACCTATTGAACATATTTCAGGCCAAAGAGGCCTTGATCTTGAATTTCCCATATAGTATAATTAAGGCCTTCTGATGTCTCATCAACCATACAGAAATCCAATTTTGACCTACTAAAAATATTTCTGGCCAAAGAGGCCTTAATCTTGAACTTTCTATACATATTCATGGTCTGCTTCCTATGTTACATCAAGCATACAGTAGTCCATATTTTGACCTATTGAACGTATTTCAGGCCAAAGAGGCTTTGATCTTGAATTTCCTAGATAGACTAATTGAGGCCTTCTGATGTCTCATCAACCATACAATAGTTCAAATTTGAACTATTGAACATATTTCAGGACTTGATTTTGAATTTCCCATATAGACTAATTGAGGCCTTCTGAATTCTCGTCAACAATATAATAGTCCAATTTTGACCTCTTGAACAAATTTCAGGCCAAATAGGCCTTGATCTTGAATTTCCCATATAGCCTAATTAAGGCCTTCTGATGTCTCATCAACCATACAGAAGTCCAATTTTGACCTACTAAAATATTTCTGGCCAAAGAGGCCTTAATCTTGAACTTTCTATACATATTCATGGTCTGCTTCTGATGTTACATCAAGCATACAGTAGTCCATATTTTGACCTATTGAACGTATTTCAGGCCAAAGAGGCTTTGATCTTGAATTTCCTAGATAGACTAATTGAGGCCTTCTGATGTCTCATCAACCATACAATAGTTCAAATTTGAACTATTGAACATATTTCAGGACTTGATTTTGAATTTCCCATATAGACTATTTGAGGCCTTCTGAATTCTCGTCAACAATATAATAGTCCAATTTTGACCTCTTGAACAAATTTCAGGCCAAATAGGCCTTGATCTTGAATTTCCCATATAGCCTAATTAAGGCCTTCTGATGTCTCATCAACCATAGAGAAGTCCAATTTTGACCTACTAAAAATATTTCTGGCCAAAGAGGCCTTAATCTTGAACTTTCTATACATACTCATGGACTACTTCTGATGTTACATCAAGAAAACAGTAGTCCATATTTTGACCTATTGAACATATTTCAGGCCAAAGAGGCATTGATCTTGAATTTCCTATATAGACTAATTGAGGCCTTCTGATGTCTCATCAACCATACAATAGTTCAAATTTGAACTTTTGAACATATTTCAGGCCTTGATCTTGAATTTCCAATATAGACTAATTGAGGCCTTCTGATGTCTCGTCAACCATACTGTAGTCCAATTTTGACCTATTGAACATATTTCAGGCCAAGGAGGCCTTGATCTTGAATTTCCCATATAGACTAATTGAGGCCTTCTGAATTCCCGTCAACAATATAATAGTCCAATTTTGACCTATTGAACGTATTTCAGGCCAAAGAGGCATTGATCTTGAATTTCCTATATAGACTAATTGAGGCCTTCTGATGTCTCATCAACCATACAATAGTTCAAATTTGAACTTTTGAACATATTTCAGGCCTTGATCTTGAATTTCCAATATAGACTAATTGAGGCCTTCTGATGTCTCGTCAACCATACTGTAGTCCAATTTTGACCTATTGAACATATTTCAGGCCAAGGAGGCCTTGATCTTGAATTTCCCATATAGCCTAATTAAGGCCTTCTGATGTCTCATCAACCATACAGAAGTCCATTTTTGACATGCTGAACTTTTTTCAGGCAAAAGAGGCCTTGATCCTGAATTTCCCATATAGACTAATTGAGGCCCTCTGATGTCTCATCAACCATACTCTAGTCCAATTTTGACCTATTGAACATATTTCAGGCAAAATAGGCCTTGATCTTGAACTTTATATACATTCTCATAGAGTGCTTCTGATGTTACATCATGCATACAGTAGTTGATATTTTGACCTATTGAACGTATTTCAAGCCAAAGAGGCTTTGATCTTGAATTTCCTATATAGACTAATTGAGGCCTTCTGAATTCTCGTCAACCATACTGTAGTCCAATTTTGACCTATTGAACATATTTCAGGCCAAGGAGGCCTTGATCTTGAATTTCACATATAGACTAATTGAGGCGATGTCTCATCAACCATACAGAAGTCCAATTTTGACCTACTGAACATATTTCAGGCCAAATAGGCCTTGATCTTGAACTTTATATACATACTCATAGACTGCTTCTGATGTTACATCATGCATACAGTAGTCCATATTTTGACCTATTGAACGTATTTCAGGCCAAAGAGGCTTTAATATTGAACTTTCTATATATACTCATAGACTGCTTCTGATGTTACATCATGCATACAGTAGTCCATAGTTTGACCTATTGATTGTATTTCAGGCCAAAGAGGCTTTAATCTTGAATTTCCTATAGAGACTAATTGAGGCCTTCTGATGTCTCATCAACCATACTGTAGTCCAAGTTGGACCTATTGAACATATTTCAGGCCAAAGAGGCCTTGATCTTGAATTTCCCATATAGCATAATTAAGGCCTTCTGATGTCTCATCAACCATACAGAAGTCCAATTTTGACCTACTAAAAATATTTCTGGCCAAAGAGGCCTTAATCTTGAACTTTTTATACATATTCATGGTCTGCTTCTGATGTTACATCAAGCATACAGTAGTCCATATTTTGACCTATTGAACGTATTTCAGGCCAAAGAGGCTTTGATCTTGAATTTCCTAGATAGACTAATTGAGGCCTTCTGATGTCTCATCAACCATACAATAGTTCAAATTTGAACTATTGAACATATTTCAGGACTTGATTTTGAATTTCCCATATAGACTAATTGAGGCCTTCTGAATTCTCGTCAACGATATAATAGTACAATTTTGACCTCTTGAACAAATTTCAGGCCAAATAGGCCTTGATCTTGAATTTCCCATATAGCCTAATTAAGGCCTTCTGATGTCTCATCAACCATACAGAAGTCCAATTTTGACTTACTAAAAATATTTCTGGCCAAAGAGGCCTTAATCTTGAACTTTCTAGACATACTCATGGACTGCTTCTGATGTTACATCAAGCATACAGTGGTCCGTATTTTGACCTATTGAACGTATTTCAGGCCAAAGAGGCTTTGATCTTGAACTTTCTATATAGACTACTTGAGGCCTTCTGATGTCTCATCAACCATACAGAAGTCCAATTTTGACCTATTGAAGAAATTTCAGGCCAAAGAGGCCTTGATCTTGAAATTCCCATATAGACTAATTGAGGCCTTCTGATGTCTCGTCAACAATATAGTAGTTCTTACTTGACATGCTGAACTTTTTTCAGGCAAAAGAGGCCTTGATCTTGAATTTCCCATTTAGACTAATTGAGGCCCTCTGATGTCTCATCAACCATACTCTAGTCCAATTTTGACCTATTGAACATATTTCAGGCAAAATAGGCCTTGATCTTGAACTTTATATACATTCTCATAGAGTGCTTCTGATGTTACATCATGCATACAGTAGTTGATATTTTGACCTATTGAACGTATTTCAGGCCAAAGAGGCTTTGATCTTGAAATTCCTATATAGACAAATTGAGGCCTTCTGATGTCTCATCAACCATACAGAAGTCCAATTTTGACCTATTTAACATATTTCAGGCAAAATAGGCCTTGATCTTGAACTTTACATACATTCTCATAGACTGCTTCTGATGTTACATCATGCATACAGTAGTTGATATTTTGACCTATTGAACGTATTTCAGGCCAAGAGGCTTTGATCTTGAATTTCCTATATAGACTAATTGAGGCCTTCTGATGTCTCATCAACCATACAATAGTTCAAATTTGAACTATTGAACATATTTCAGGCCTTGATCTTGAATTTCCCATATAGACTAATTGAGGCCTTCTGAATTCTCGTCAACAATATAATAGTCCAAATTTGACCTCTTGAACAAATTTCAGGCCAAATAGGCCTTGATCTTGAATTTCCCATATAGCCTAATTAAGGCCTTCTGATGTCTCATCAACCATACAGAAGTCCAATTTTGACCTACTAAAAATATTTCTGGCCAAAGAGGCCTTAATCTTGAACTTTCTACACATACTCATGGACTGCTTCTGATGTTACATCAAGCAAACAGTAGTCCATATTTTGACCTATTGAACATATTTCAGGACTTGATTTTGAATTTCCCATATAGACTAATTGAGGCCTTCTGAATTCTCGTCAACAATATAATAGTCCAATTTTGACCTCTTGAACAAATTTCAGGCCAAAGAGGCTTTGATCTTGAACTTTCTATATAGACTAATTGAGGCCTTCTGATGTCTCATCAACCATACAGAAGTCCAATTTTGACCTACTAAAAATATTTCTGGCCAAAGAGGCCTTAATCTTGAACTTTCTATACATACTCATGGACTACTTCTGATGTTACATCAAGAAAACAGTAGTCCATATTTTGACCTATTGAACATATTTCAGGCCAAAGAGGCATTGATCTTGAATTTCCTATATAGACTAATTGAGGCCTTCTGATGTCTCATCAACCATACAATAGTTCAAATTTGAACTTTTGAACATATTTCAGGCCTTGATCTTGAATTTCCAATATAGACTAATTGAGGCCTTCTGATGTCTCGTCAACCATACTGTAGTCCAATTTTGACCTATTGAACATATTTCAGGCCAAGGAGGCCTTGATCTTGAATTTCCCATATAGACTAATTGAGGCCTTCTGAATTCCCGTCAACAATATAATAGTCCAATTTTGACCTATTGAACGTATTTCAGGCCAAAGAGGCATTGATCTTGAATTTCCTATATAGACTAATTGAGGCCTTCTGATGTCTCATCAACCATACAATAGTTCAAATTTGAACTTTTGAACATATTTCAGGCCTTGATCTTGAATTTCCAATATAGACTAATTGAGGCCTTCTGATGTCTCGTCAACCATACTGTAGTCCAATTTTGACCTATTGAACATATTTCAGGCCAAGGAGGCCTTGATCTTGAATTTCCCATATAGACTAATTGAGGCCTTCTGAATTCTCGTCAACAATATAAGAGTCCAATTTTGATTATTGAAAAAATTTCAGGGCAAAGAGGCCTTGATCTTGAATTTCCCATATAGCCTAATTAAGGCCTTCTGATGTCTCATCAACCATACAGAAGTCCAATTTTGACATGCTGAACTTTTTTCAGGCCAAAGAGTCCTTGATCTTGAATTTCCCATATAGACTAATTGAGGCGATGTCTCATCAACCATACAGAAGTCCAATTTTGACCTACTGAACATATTTCAGGCCAAATAGGCCTTGATCTTGAACTTTATATACATACTCATAGACTGCTTCTGATGTTACATCATGCATACAGTAGTCCATATTTTGACCTATTGAACGTATTTCAGGCCAAAGAGGCTTTAATCTTGAACTTTCTATATATACTCATAGACCGCTTCTGATGTTACATCATGCATACAGTAGTCCATAGTTTGACCTATTGATTGTATTTCAGGCCAAAGAGGCTTTAATCTTGAATTTCCTATATAGACTAATTGAGGCCTTCTGATGTCTCATCAACCATACTGTAGTCCAAGTTGGACCTATTGAACATATTTCAGGCCAAAGAGGCCTTGATCTTGAATTTCCCATATAGTATAATTAAGGCCTTCTGATGTCTCATCAACCATACAGAAATCCAATTTTGACCTACTAAAAATATTTCTGGCCAAAGAGGCCTTAATCTTGAACTTTCTATACATATTCATGGTCTGCTTCCTATGTTACATCAAGCATACAGTAGTCCATATTTTGACCTATTGAACGTATTTCAGGCCAAAGAGGCTTTGATCTTGAATTTCCTAGATAGACTAATTGAGGCCTTCTGATGTCTCATCAACCATACAATAGTTCAAATTTGAACTATTGAACATATTTCAGGACTTGATTTTGAATTTCCCATATAGACTAATTGAGGCCTTCTGAATTCTCGTCAACAATATAATAGTCCAATTTTGACCTCTTGAACAAATTTCAGGCCAAATAGGCCTTGATCTTGAATTTCCCATATAGCCTAATTAAGGCCTTCTGATGTCTCATCAACCATACAGAAGTCCAATTTTGACCTACTAAAATATTTCTGGCCAAAGAGGCCTTAATCTTGAACTTTCTATACATATTCATGGTCTGCTTCTGATGTTACATCAAGCATACAGTAGTCCATATTTTGACCTATTGAACGTATTTCAGGCCAAAGAGGCTTTGATCTTGAATTTCCTAGATAGACTAATTGAGGCCTTCTGATGTCTCATCAACCATACAATAGTTCAAATTTGAACTATTGAACATATTTCAGGACTTGATTTTGAATTTCCCATATAGACTATTTGAGGCCTTCTGAATTCTCGTCAACAATATAATAGTCCAATTTTGACCTCTTGAACAAATTTCAGGCCAAATAGGCCTTGATCTTGAATTTCCCATATAGCCTAATTAAGGCCTTCTGATGTCTCATCAACCATAGAGAAGTCCAATTTTGACCTACTAAAAATATTTCTGGCCAAAGAGGCCTTAATCTTGAACTTTCTATACATACTCATGGACTACTTCTGATGTTACATCAAGAAAACAGTAGTCCATATTTTGACCTATTGAACATATTTCAGGCCAAAGAGGCATTGATCTTGAATTTCCTATATAGACTAATTGAGGCCTTCTGATGTCTCATCAACCATACAATAGTTCAAATTTGAACTTTTGAACATATTTCAGGCCTTGATCTTGAATTTCCAATATAGACTAATTGAGGCCTTCTGATGTCTCGTCAACCATACTGTAGTCCAATTTTGACCTATTGAACATATTTCAGGCCAAGGAGGCCTTGATCTTGAATTTCCCATATAGACTAATTGAGGCCTTCTGAATTCCCGTCAACAATATAATAGTCCAATTTTGACCTATTGAACGTATTTCAGGCCAAAGAGGCATTGATCTTGAATTTCCTATATAGACTAATTGAGGCCTTCTGATGTCTCATCAACCATACAATAGTTCAAATTTGAACTTTTGAACATATTTCAGGCCTTGATCTTGAATTTCCAATATAGACTAATTGAGGCCTTCTGATGTCTCGTCAACCATACTGTAGTCCAATTTTGACCTATTGAACATATTTCAGGCCAAGGAGGCCTTGATCTTGAATTTCCCATATAGCCTAATTAAGGCCTTCTGATGTCTCATCAACCATACAGAAGTCCATTTTTGACATGCTGAACTTTTTTCAGGCAAAAGAGGCCTTGATCCTGAATTTCCCATATAGACTAATTGAGGCCCTCTGATGTCTCATCAACCATACTCTAGTCCAATTTTGACCTATTGAACATATTTCAGGCAAAATAGGCCTTGATCTTGAACTTTATATACATTCTCATAGAGTGCTTCTGATGTTACATCATGCATACAGTAGTTGATATTTTGACCTATTGAACGTATTTCAAGCCAAAGAGGCTTTGATCTTGAATTTCCTATATAGACTAATTGAGGCCTTCTGAATTCTCGTCAACCATACTGTAGTCCAATTTTGACCTATTGAACATATTTCAGGCCAAGGAGGCCTTGATCTTGAATTTCACATATAGACTAATTGAGGCGATGTCTCATCAACCATACAGAAGTCCAATTTTGACCTACTGAACATATTTCAGGCCAAATAGGCCTTGATCTTGAACTTTATATACATACTCATAGACTGCTTCTGATGTTACATCATGCATACAGTAGTCCATATTTTGACCTATTGAACGTATTTCAGGCCAAAGAGGCTTTAATATTGAACTTTCTATATATACTCATAGACTGCTTCTGATGTTACATCATGCATACAGTAGTCCATAGTTTGACCTATTGATTGTATTTCAGGCCAAAGAGGCTTTAATCTTGAATTTCCTATAGAGACTAATTGAGGCCTTCTGATGTCTCATCAACCATACTGTAGTCCAAGTTGGACCTATTGAACATATTTCAGGCCAAAGAGGCCTTGATCTTGAATTTCCCATATAGCATAATTAAGGCCTTCTGATGTCTCATCAACCATACAGAAGTCCAATTTTGACCTACTAAAAATATTTCTGGCCAAAGAGGCCTTAATCTTGAACTTTTTATACATATTCATGGTCTGCTTCTGATGTTACATCAAGCATACAGTAGTCCATATTTTGACCTATTGAACGTATTTCAGGCCAAAGAGGCTTTGATCTTGAATTTCCTAGATAGACTAATTGAGGCCTTCTGATGTCTCATCAACCATACAATAGTTCAAATTTGAACTATTGAACATATTTCAGGACTTGATTTTGAATTTCCCATATAGACTAATTGAGGCCTTCTGAATTCTCGTCAACGATATAATAGTACAATTTTGACCTCTTGAACAAATTTCAGGCCAAATAGGCCTTGATCTTGAATTTCCCATATAGCCTAATTAAGGCCTTCTGATGTCTCATCAACCATACAGAAGTCCAATTTTGACTTACTAAAAATATTTCTGGCCAAAGAGGCCTTAATCTTGAACTTTCTAGACATACTCATGGACTGCTTCTGATGTTACATCAAGCATACAGTGGTCCGTATTTTGACCTATTGAACGTATTTCAGGCCAAAGAGGCTTTGATCTTGAACTTTCTATATAGACTACTTGAGGCCTTCTGATGTCTCATCAACCATACAGAAGTCCAATTTTGACCTATTGAAGAAATTTCAGGCCAAAGAGGCCTTGATCTTGAAATTCCCATATAGACTAATTGAGGCCTTCTGATGTCTCGTCAACAATATAGTAGTTCTTACTTGACATGCTGAACTTTTTTCAGGCAAAAGAGGCCTTGATCTTGAATTTCCCATTTAGACTAATTGAGGCCCTCTGATGTCTCATCAACCATACTCTAGTCCAATTTTGACCTATTGAACATATTTCAGGCAAAATAGGCCTTGATCTTGAACTTTATATACATTCTCATAGAGTGCTTCTGATGTTACATCATGCATACAGTAGTTGATATTTTGACCTATTGAACGTATTTCAGGCCAAAGAGGCTTTGATCTTGAAATTCCTATATAGACAAATTGAGGCCTTCTGATGTCTCATCAACCATACAGAAGTCCAATTTTGACCTATTTAACATATTTCAGGCAAAATAGGCCTTGATCTTGAACTTTACATACATTCTCATAGACTGCTTCTGATGTTACATCATGCATACAGTAGTTGATATTTTGACCTATTGAACGTATTTCAGGCCAAGAGGCTTTGATCTTGAATTTCCTATATAGACTAATTGAGGCCTTCTGATGTCTCATCAACCATACAATAGTTCAAATTTGAACTATTGAACATATTTCAGGCCTTGATCTTGAATTTCCCATATAGACTAATTGAGGCCTTCTGAATTCTCGTCAACAATATAATAGTCCAAATTTGACCTCTTGAACAAATTTCAGGCCAAATAGGCCTTGATCTTGAATTTCCCATATAGCCTAATTAAGGCCTTCTGATGTCTCATCAACCATACAGAAGTCCAATTTTGACCTACTAAAAATATTTCTGGCCAAAGAGGCCTTAATCTTGAACTTTCTACACATACTCATGGACTGCTTCTGATGTTACATCAAGCAAACAGTAGTCCATATTTTGACCTATTGAACGTATTTCAGACCAAAGAGGCATTGATCTTGAATTTCCTATATAGACTAATTGAGGCCTTCTGATGTCTCATCAACCATACAATAGTTCAAATTTGAACTTTTGAACATATTTCAGGCCTTGATCTTGAATTTCCAATATAGACTAATTGAGGCCTTCTGATGTCTCGTCAACCATACTGTAGTCCAATTTTAACCTATTGAACATATTTCAGGCCAAGGAGGCCTTGATCTTTAATTTCCCATATAGACTAATTGAGGCCATCTGAATTCCCGTCAACAATATAATAGTCCAATTTTGACCTATTGAAGAAATTTCAGGCCAAAGAGGCCTTGATCTTGAATTTCCCATATAGCCTAATTAAGGCCTTCTGATGTCTCATCAACCATACAGAAGTCCATTTTTGACATGCTGAACTTTTTTCAGGCAAAAGAGGCCTTGATCTTGAATTTCCCATATAGACTAATTGAGGCCCTCTGATGTCTCATCAACCATACTCTAGTCCAATTTTGACCTATTGAACATATTTCAGGCAAAATAGGCCTTGATCTTGAACTTTATATACATTCTCATAGAGTGCTTCTGATGTTACATCATGCATACAGTAGTTGATATTTTGACCTATTGAACGTATTTCAGGCCAAAGAGGCTTTGATCTTGAATTTCCTATATAGACTAATTGAGGCCTTCTGATGTCTCATCAACCATACAGAAGTCCAATTTTGACCTATTGAACATATTTCAGGCAAAATAGGCCTTGATCTTGAACTTTACATACATTCTCATAGACTGCTTCTGATGTTACATCATGCATACAGCAGTTGATATTTTGACCTATTGAACGTATTTCAGGCCAAGAGGCTTTGATCTTGAATTTCCTATATAGACTAATTGAGGCCTTTTGATGTCTCATCAACCATACAATAGTTCAAATTTGAACTTTTGAACATATTTCAGGCCTTGATCTTGAATTTCCAATATAGACTAATTGAGGCCTTCTGATGTCTCGTCAACCATACTGTAGTCCAATTTTGACCTATTGAACATATTTCAGGCCAAGGAGGCCTTGATCTTGAATTTCCCATATAGACTAATTGAGGCCTTCTGAATTCCCGTCAACAATATAATAGTCCAATTTTGACCTATTGAACGTATTTCAGGCCAAAGAGGCATTGATCTTGAATTTCCTATATAGACTAATTGAGGCCTTCTGATGTCTCATCAACCATACAATAGTTCAAATTTGAACTTTTGAACATATTTCAGGCCTTGATCTTGAATTTCCAATATAGACTAATTGAGGCCTTCTGATGTCTCGTCAACCATACTGTAGTCCAATTTTGACCTATTGAACATATTTCAGGCCAAGGAGGCCTTGATCTTGAATTTCCCATATAGCCTAATTAAGGCCTTCTGATGTCTCATCAACCATACAGAAGTCCATTTTTGACATGCTGAACTTTTTTCAGGCAAAAGAGGCCTTGATCCTGAATTTCCCATATAGACTAATTGAGGCCCTCTGATGTCTCATCAACCATACTCTAGTCCAATTTTGACCTATTGAACATATTTCAGGCAAAATAGGCCTTGATCTTGAACTTTATATACATTCTCATAGAGTGCTTCTGATGTTACATCATGCATACAGTAGTTGATATTTTGACCTATTGAACGTATTTCAAGCCAAAGAGGCTTTGATCTTGAATTTCCTATATAGACTAATTGAGGCCTTCTGAATTCTCGTCAACCATACTGTAGTCCAATTTTGACCTATTGAACATTTTTCAGGCCAAGGAGGCCTTGATCTTGAATTTCACATATAGACTAATTGAGGCGATGTCTCATCAACCATACAGAAGTCCAATTTTGACCTACTGAACATATTTCAGGCCAAATAGGCCTTGATCTTGAACTTTATATACATACTCATAGACTGCTTCTGATGTTACATCATGCATACAGTAGTCCATATTTTGACCTATTGAACGTATTTCAGGCCAAAGAGGCTTTAATATTGAACTTTCTATATATACTCATAGACTGCTTCTGATGTTACATCATGCATACAGTAGTCCATAGTTTGACCTATTGATTGTATTTCAGGCCAAAGAGGCTTTAATCTTGAATTTCCTATAGAGACTAATTGAGGCCTTCTGATGTCTCATCAACCATACTGTAGTCCAAGTTGGACCTATTGAACATATTTCAGGCCAAAGAGGCCTTGATCTTGAATTTCCCATATAGCATAATTAAGGCCTTCTGATGTCTCATCAACCATACAGAAGTCCAATTTTGACCTACTAAAAATATTTCTGGCCAAAGAGGCCTTAATCTTGAACTTTTTATACATATTCATGGTCTGCTTCTGATGTTACATCAAGCATACAGTAGTCCATATTTTGACCTATTGAACGTATTTCAGGCCAAAGAGGCTTTGATCTTGAATTTCCTAGATAGACTAATTGAGGCCTTCTGATGTCTCATCAACCATACAATAGTTCAAATTTGAACTATTGAACATATTTCAGGACTTGATTTTGAATTTCCCATATAGACTAATTGAGGCCTTCTGAATTCTCGTCAACGATATAATAGTCCAATTTTGACCTCTTGAACAAATTTCAGGCCAAATAGGCCTTGATCTTGAATTTCCCATATAGCCTAATTAAGGCCTTCTGATGTCTCATCAACCATACAGAAGTCCAATTTTGACTTACTAAAAATATTTCTGGCCAAAGAGGCCTTAATCTTGAACTTTCTAGACATACTCATGGACTGCTTCTG
Organism: Gobio gobio; assembly: GCF_949357685.1. Taxonomy (NCBI): domain Eukaryota; kingdom Metazoa; phylum Chordata; class Actinopteri; order Cypriniformes; family Gobionidae; genus Gobio; species Gobio gobio. The sequence continues at coordinate 30,899,937 of NC_137121.1, read as the reverse complement.
ATGTTACATCAAGCATACAGTGGTCCGTATTTTGACCTATTGAACGTATTTCAGGCCAAAGAGGCTTTGATCTTGAACTTTCTATATAGACTACTTGAGGCCTTCTGATGTCTCATCAACCATACAGAAGTCCAATTTTGACCTATTGAAGAAATTTCAGGCCAAAGAGGCCTTGATCTTGAAATTCCCATATAGACTAATTGAGGCCTTCTGATGTCTCGTCAACAATATAGTAGTTCTTACTTGACATGCTGAACTTTTTTCAGGCAAAAGAGGCCTTGATCTTGAATTTCCCATTTAGACTAATTGAGGCCCTCTGATGTCTCATCAACCATACTCTAGTCCAATTTTGACCTATTGAACATATTTCAGGCAAAATAGGCCTTGATCTTGAACTTTATATACATTCTCATAGAGTGCTTCTGATGTTACATCATGCATACAGTAGTTGATATTTTGACCTATTGAACGTATTTCAGGCCAAAGAGGCTTTGATCTTGAAATTCCTATATAGACAAATTGAGGCCTTCTGATGTCTCATCAACCATACAGAAGTCCAATTTTGACCTATTTAACATATTTCAGGCAAAATAGGCCTTGATCTTGAACTTTACATACATTCTCATAGACTGCTTCTGATGTTACATCATGCATACAGTAGTTGATATTTTGACCTATTGAACGTATTTCAGGCCAAGAGGCTTTGATCTTGAATTTCCTATATAGACTAATTGAGGCCTTCTGATGTCTCATCAACCATACAATAGTTCAAATTTGAACTATTGAACATATTTCAGGCCTTGATCTTGAATTTCCCATATAGACTAATTGAGGCCTTCTGAATTCTCGTCAACAATATAATAGTCCAAATTTGACCTCTTGAACAAATTTCAGGCCAAATAGGCCTTGATCTTGAATTTCCCATATAGCCTAATTAAGGCCTTCTGATGTCTCATCAACCATACAGAAGTCCAATTTTGACCTACTAAAAATATTTCTGGCCAAAGAGGCCTTAATCTTGAACTTTCTACACATACTCATGGACTGCTTCTGATGTTACATCAAGCAAACAGTAGTCCATATTTTGACCTATTGAACATATTTCAGGACTTGATTTTGAATTTCCCATATAGACTAATTGAGGCCTTCTGAATTCTCGTCAACAATATAATAGTCCAATTTTGACCTCTTGAACAAATTTCAGGCCAAAGAGGCTTTGATCTTGAACTTTCTATATAGACTAATTGAGGCCTTCTGATGTCTCATCAACCATACAGAAGTCCAATTTTGACCTACTAAAAATATTTCTGGCCAAAGAGGCCTTAATCTTGAACTTTCTATACATACTCATGGACTACTTCTGATGTTACATCAAGAAAACAGTAGTCCATATTTTGACCTATTGAACATATTTCAGGCCAAAGAGGCATTGATCTTGAATTTCCTATATAGACTAATTGAGGCCTTCTGATGTCTCATCAACCATACAATAGTTCAAATTTGAACTTTTGAACATATTTCAGGCCTTGATCTTGAATTTCCAATATAGACTAATTGAGGCCTTCTGATGTCTCGTCAACCATACTGTAGTCCAATTTTGACCTATTGAACATATTTCAGGCCAAGGAGGCCTTGATCTTGAATTTCCCATATAGACTAATTGAGGCCTTCTGAATTCCCGTCAACAATATAATAGTCCAATTTTGACCTATTGAACGTATTTCAGGCCAAAGAGGCATTGATCTTGAATTTCCTATATAGACTAATTGAGGCCTTCTGATGTCTCATCAACCATACAATAGTTCAAATTTGAACTTTTGAACATATTTCAGGCCTTGATCTTGAATTTCCAATATAGACTAATTGAGGCCTTCTGATGTCTCGTCAACCATACTGTAGTCCAATTTTGACCTATTGAACATATTTCAGGCCAAGGAGGCCTTGATCTTGAATTTCCCATATAGACTAATTGAGGCCTTCTGAATTCTCGTCAACAATATAAGAGTCCAATTTTGATTATTGAAAAAATTTCAGGGCAAAGAGGCCTTGATCTTGAATTTCCCATATAGCCTAATTAAGGCCTTCTGATGTCTCATCAACCATACAGAAGTCCAATTTTGACATGCTGAACTTTTTTCAGGCCAAAGAGTCCTTGATCTTGAATTTCCCATATAGACTAATTGAGGCGATGTCTCATCAACCATACAGAAGTCCAATTTTGACCTACTGAACATATTTCAGGCCAAATAGGCCTTGATCTTGAACTTTATATACATACTCATAGACTGCTTCTGATGTTACATCATGCATACAGTAGTCCATATTTTGACCTATTGAACGTATTTCAGGCCAAAGAGGCTTTAATCTTGAACTTTCTATATATACTCATAGACCGCTTCTGATGTTACATCATGCATACAGTAGTCCATAGTTTGACCTATTGATTGTATTTCAGGCCAAAGAGGCTTTAATCTTGAATTTCCTATATAGACTAATTGAGGCCTTCTGATGTCTCATCAACCATACTGTAGTCCAAGTTGGACCTATTGAACATATTTCAGGCCAAAGAGGCCTTGATCTTGAATTTCCCATATAGTATAATTAAGGCCTTCTGATGTCTCATCAACCATACAGAAATCCAATTTTGACCTACTAAAAATATTTCTGGCCAAAGAGGCCTTAATCTTGAACTTTCTATACATATTCATGGTCTGCTTCCTATGTTACATCAAGCATACAGTAGTCCATATTTTGACCTATTGAACGTATTTCAGGCCAAAGAGGCTTTGATCTTGAATTTCCTAGATAGACTAATTGAGGCCTTCTGATGTCTCATCAACCATACAATAGTTCAAATTTGAACTATTGAACATATTTCAGGACTTGATTTTGAATTTCCCATATAGACTAATTGAGGCCTTCTGAATTCTCGTCAACAATATAATAGTCCAATTTTGACCTCTTGAACAAATTTCAGGCCAAATAGGCCTTGATCTTGAATTTCCCATATAGCCTAATTAAGGCCTTCTGATGTCTCATCAACCATACAGAAGTCCAATTTTGACCTACTAAAATATTTCTGGCCAAAGAGGCCTTAATCTTGAACTTTCTATACATATTCATGGTCTGCTTCTGATGTTACATCAAGCATACAGTAGTCCATATTTTGACCTATTGAACGTATTTCAGGCCAAAGAGGCTTTGATCTTGAATTTCCTAGATAGACTAATTGAGGCCTTCTGATGTCTCATCAACCATACAATAGTTCAAATTTGAACTATTGAACATATTTCAGGACTTGATTTTGAATTTCCCATATAGACTATTTGAGGCCTTCTGAATTCTCGTCAACAATATAATAGTCCAATTTTGACCTCTTGAACAAATTTCAGGCCAAATAGGCCTTGATCTTGAATTTCCCATATAGCCTAATTAAGGCCTTCTGATGTCTCATCAACCATACAGAAGTCCAATTTTGACCTACTAAAAATATTTCTGGCCAAAGAGGCCTTAATCTTGAACTTTCTATACATACTCATGGACTACTTCTGATGTTACATCAAGAAAACAGTAGTCCATATTTTGACCTATTGAACATATTTCAGGCCAAAGAGGCATTGATCTTGAATTTCCTATATAGACTAATTGAGGCCTTCTGATGTCTCATCAACCATACAATAGTTCAAATTTGAACTTTTGAACATATTTCAGGCCTTGATCTTGAATTTCCAATATAGACTAATTGAGGCCTTCTGATGTCTCGTCAACCATACTGTAGTCCAATTTTGACCTATTGAACATATTTCAGGCCAAGGAGGCCTTGATCTTGAATTTCCCATATAGACTAATTGAGGCCTTCTGAATTCCCGTCAACAATATAATAGTCCAATTTTGACCTATTGAACGTATTTCAGGCCAAAGAGGCATTGATCTTGAATTTCCTATATAGACTAATTGAGGCCTTCTGATGTCTCATCAACCATACAATAGTTCAAATTTGAACTTTTGAACATATTTCAGGCCTTGATCTTGAATTTCCAATATAGACTAATTGAGGCCTTCTGATGTCTCGTCAACCATACTGTAGTCCAATTTTGACCTATTGAACATATTTCAGGCCAAGGAGGCCTTGATCTTGAATTTCCCATATAGCCTAATTAAGGCCTTCTGATGTCTCATCAACCATACAGAAGTCCATTTTTGACATGCTGAACTTTTTTCAGGCAAAAGAGGCCTTGATCCTGAATTTCCCATATTGACTAATTGAGGCCCTCTGATGTCTCATCAACCATACTCTAGTCCAATTTTGACCTATTGAACATATTTCAGGCAAAATAGGCCTTGATCTTGAACTTTATATACATTCTCATAGAGTGCTTCTGATGTTACATCATGCATACAGTAGTTGATATTTTGACCTATTGAACGTATTTCAAGCCAAAGAGGCTTTGATCTTGAATTTCCTATATAGACTAATTGAGGCCTTCTGAATTCTCGTCAACCATACTGTAGTCCAATTTTGACCTATTGAACATATTTCAGGCCAAGGAGGCCTTGATCTTGAATTTCACATATAGACTAATTGAGGCGATGTCTCATCAACCATACAGAAGTCCAATTTTGACCTACTGAACATATTTCAGGCCAAATAGGCCTTGATCTTGAACTTTATATACATACTCATAGACTGCTTCTGATGTTACATCATGCATACAGTAGTCCATATTTTGACCTATTGAACGTATTTCAGGCCAAAGAGGCTTTAATATTGAACTTTCTATATATACTCATAGACTGCTTCTGATGTTACATCATGCATACAGTAGTCCATAGTTTGACCTATTGATTGTATTTCAGGCCAAAGAGGCTTTAATCTTGAATTTCCTATAGAGACTAATTGAGGCCTTCTGATGTCTCATCAACCATACTGTAGTCCAAGTTGGACCTATTGAACATATTTCAGGCCAAAGAGGCCTTGATCTTGAATTTCCCATATAGCATAATTAAGGCCTTCTGATGTCTCATCAACCATACAGAAGTCCAATTTTGACCTACTAAAAATATTTCTGGCCAAAGAGGCCTTAATCTTGAACTTTTTATACATATTCATGGTCTGCTTCTGATGTTACATCAAGCATACAGTAGTCCATATTTTGACCTATTGAACGTATTTCAGGCCAAAGAGGCTTTGATCTTGAATTTCCTAGATAGACTAATTGAGGCCTTCTGATGTCTCATCAACCATACAATAGTTCAAATTTGAACTATTGAACATATTTCAGGACTTGATTTTGAATTTCCCATATAGACTAATTGAGGCCTTCTGAATTCTCGTCAACGATATAATAGTCCAATTTTGACCTCTTGAACAAATTTCAGGCCAAATAGGCCTTGATCTTGAATTTCCCATATAGCCTAATTAAGGCCTTCTGATGTCTCATCAACCATACAGAAGTCCAATTTTGACTTACTAAAAATATTTCTGGCCAAAGAGGCCTTAATCTTGAACTTTCTAGACATACTCATGGACTGCTTCTGATGTTACATCAAGCATACAGTGGTCCGTATTTTGACCTATTGAACGTATTTCAGGCCAAAGAGGCTTTGATCTTGAACTTTCTATATAGACTACTTGAGGCCTTCTGATGTCTCATCAACCATACAGAAGTCCAATTTTGACCTATTGAAGAAATTTCAGGCCAAAGAGGCCTTGATCTTGAAATTCCCATATAGACTAATTGAGGCCTTCTGATGTCTCGTCAACAATATAGTAGTTCTTACTTGACATGCTGAACTTTTTTCAGGCAAAAGAGGCCTTGATCTTGAATTTCCCATTTAGACTAATTGAGGCCCTCTGATGTCTCATCAACCATACTCTAGTCCAATTTTGACCTATTGAACATATTTCAGGCAAAATAGGCCTTGATCTTGAACTTTATATACATTCTCATAGAGTGCTTCTGATGTTACATCATGCATACAGTAGTTGATATTTTGACCTATTGAACGTATTTCAGGCCAAAGAGGCTTTGATCTTGAAATTCCTATATAGACAAATTGAGGCCTTCTGATGTCTCATCAACCATACAGAAGTCCAATTTTGACCTATTTAACATATTTCAGGCAAAATAGGCCTTGATCTTGAACTTTACATACATTCTCATAGACTGCTTCTGATGTTACATCATGCATACAGTAGTTGATATTTTGACCTATTGAACGTATTTCAGGCCAAGAGGCTTTGATCTTGAATTTCCTATATAGACTAATTGAGGCCTTCTGATGTCTCATCAACCATACAATAGTTCAAATTTGAACTATTGAACATATTTCAGGCCTTGATCTTGAATTTCCCATATAGACTAATTGAGGCCTTCTGAATTCTCGTCAACAATATAATAGTCCAAATTTGACCTCTTGAACAAATTTCAGGCCAAATAGGCCTTGATCTTGAATTTCCCATATAGCCTAATTAAGGCCTTCTGATGTCTCATCAACCATACAGAAGTCCAATTTTGACCTACTAAAAATATTTCTGGCCAAAGAGGCCTTAATCTTGAACTTTCTACACATACTCATGGACTGCTTCTGATGTTACATCAAGCAAACAGTAGTCCATATTTTGACCTATTGAACGTATTTCAGACCAAAGAGGCATTGATCTTGAATTTCCTATATAGACTAATTGAGGCCTTCTGATGTCTCATCAACCATACAATAGTTCAAATTTGAACTTTTGAACATATTTCAGGCCTTGATCTTGAATTTCCAATATAGACTAATTGAGGCCTTCTGATGTCTCGTCAACCATACTGTAGTCCAATTTTAACCTATTGAACATATTTCAGGCCAAGGAGGCCTTGATCTTTAATTTCCCATATAGACTAATTGAGGCCATCTGAATTCCCGTCAACAATATAATAGTCCAATTTTGACCTATTGAAGAAATTTCAGGCCAAAGAGGCCTTGATCTTGAATTTCCCATATAGCCTAATTAAGGCCTTCTGATGTCTCATCAACCATACAGAAGTCCATTTTTGACATGCTGAACTTTTTTCAGGCAAAAGAGGCCTTGATCTTGAATTTCCCATATAGACTAATTGAGGCCCTCTGATGTCTCATCAACCATACTCTAGTCCAATTTTGACCTATTGAACATATTTCAGGCAAAATAGGCCTTGATCTTGAACTTTATATACATTCTCATAGAGTGCTTCTGATGTTACATCATGCATACAGTAGTTGATATTTTGACCTATTGAACGTATTTCAGGCCAAAGAGGCTTTGATCTTGAATTTCCTATATAGACTAATTGAGGCCTTCTGATGTCTCATCAACCATACAGAAGTCCAATTTTGACCTATTGAACATATTTCAGGCAAAATAGGCCTTGATCTTGAACTTTACATACATTCTCATAGACTGCTTCTGATGTTACATCATGCATACAGCAGTTGATATTTTGACCTATTGAACGTATTTCAGGCCAAGAGGCTTTGATCTTGAATTTCCTATATAGACTAATTGAGGCCTTTTGATGTCTCATCAACCATACAATAGTTCAAATTTGAACTTTTGAACATATTTCAGGCCTTGATCTTGAATTTCCAATATAGACTAATTGAGGCCTTCTGATGTCTCGTCAACCATACTGTAGTCCAATTTTGACCTATTGAACATATTTCAGGCCAAGGAGGCCTTGATCTTGAATTTCCCATATAGACTAATTGAGGCCTTCTGAATTCCCGTCAACAATATAATAGTCCAATTTTGACCTATTGAACGTATTTCAGGCCAAAGAGGCATTGATCTTGAATTTCCTATATAGACTAATTGAGGCCTTCTGATGTCTCATCAACCATACAATAGTTCAAATTTGAACTTTTGAACATATTTCAGGCCTTGATCTTGAATTTCCAATATAGACTAATTGAGGCCTTCTGATGTCTCGTCAACCATACTGTAGTCCAATTTTGACCTATTGAACATATTTCAGGCCAAGGAGGCCTTGATCTTGAATTTCCCATATAGCCTAATTAAGGCCTTCTGATGTCTCATCAACCATACAGAAGTCCATTTTTGACATGCTGAACTTTTTTCAGGCAAAAGAGGCCTTGATCCTGAATTTCCCATATAGACTAATTGAGGCCCTCTGATGTCTCATCAACCATACTCTAGTCCAATTTTGACCTATTGAACATATTTCAGGCAAAATAGGCCTTGATCTTGAACTTTATATACATTCTCATAGAGTGCTTCTGATGTTACATCATGCATACAGTAGTTGATATTTTGACCTATTGAACGTATTTCAAGCCAAAGAGGCTTTGATCTTGAATTTCCTATATAGACTAATTGAGGCCTTCTGAATTCTCGTCAACCATACTGTAGTCCAATTTTGACCTATTGAACATTTTTCAGGCCAAGGAGGCCTTGATCTTGAATTTCACATATAGACTAATTGAGGCGATGTCTCATCAACCATACAGAAGTCCAATTTTGACCTACTGAACATATTTCAGGCCAAATAGGCCTTGATCTTGAACTTTATATACATACTCATAGACTGCTTCTGATGTTACATCATGCATACAGTAGTCCATATTTTGACCTATTGAACGTATTTCAGGCCAAAGAGGCTTTAATATTGAACTTTCTATATATACTCATAGACTGCTTCTGATGTTACATCATGCATACAGTAGTCCATAGTTTGACCTATTGATTGTATTTCAGGCCAAAGAGGCTTTAATCTTGAATTTCCTATAGAGACTAATTGAGGCCTTCTGATGTCTCATCAACCATACTGTAGTCCAAGTTGGACCTATTGAACATATTTCAGGCCAAAGAGGCCTTGATCTTGAATTTCCCATATAGCATAATTAAGGCCTTCTGATGTCTCATCAACCATACATAAGTCCAATTTTGACCTACTAAAAATATTTCTGGCCAAAGAGGCCTTAATCTTGAACTTTTTATACATATTCATGGTCTGCTTCTGATGTTACATCAAGCATACAGTAGTCCATATTTTGACCTATTGAACGTATTTCAGGCCAAAGAGGCTTTGATCTTGAATTTCCTAGATAGACTAATTGAGGCCTTCTGATGTCTCATCAACCATACAATAGTTCAAATTTGAACTATTGAACATATTTCAGGACTTGATTTTGAATTTCCCATATAGACTAATTGAGGCCTTCTGAATTCTCGTCAACGATATAATAGTCCAATTTTGACCTCTTGAACAAATTTCAGGCCAAATAGGCCTTGATCTTGAATTTCCCATATAGCCTAATTAAGGCCTTCTGATGTCTCATCAACCATACAGAAGTCCAATTTTGACTTACTAAAAATATTTCTGGCCAAAGAGGCCTTAATCTTGAACTTTCTAGACATACTCATGGACTGCTTCTGATGTTACATCAAGCATACAGTGGTCCGTATTTTGACCTATTGAACGTATTTCAGGCCAAAGAGGCTTTGATCTTGAACTTTCTATATAGACTACTTGAGGCCTTCTGATGTCTCATCAACCATACAGAAGTCCAATTTTGACCTATTGAAGAAATTTCAGGCCAAAGAGGCCTTGATCTTGAAATTCCCATATAGACTAATTGAGGCCTTCTGATGTCTCGTCAACAATATAGTAGTTCTTACTTGACATGCTGAACTTTTTTCAGGCAAAAGAGGCCTTGATCTTGAATTTCCCATTTAGACTAATTGAGGCCCTCTGATGTCTCATCAACCATACTCTAGTCCAATTTTGACCTATTGAACATATTTCAGGCAAAATAGGCCTTGATCTTGAACTTTATATACATTCTCATAGAGTGCTTCTGATGTTACATCATGCATACAGTAGTTGATATTTTGACCTATTGAACGTATTTCAGGCCAAAGAGGCTTTGATCTTGAAATTCCTATATAGACAAATTGAGGCCTTCTGATGTCTCATCAACCATACAGAAGTCCAATTTTGACCTATTTAACATATTTCAGGCAAAATAGGCCTTGATCTTGAACTTTACATACATTTTCATAGACTGCTTCTGATGTTACATCATGCATACAGTAGTTGATATTTTGACCTATTGAACGTATTTCAGGCCAAGAGGCTTTGATCTTGAATTTCCTATATAGACTAATTGAGGCCTTCTGATGTCTCATCAACCATACAATAGTTCAAATTTGAACTATTGAACATATTTCAGGCCTTGATCTTGAATTTCCCATATAGACTAATTGAGGCCTTCTGAATTCTCGTCAACAATATAATAGACCAAATTTGACCTCTTGAACAAATTTCAGGCCAAATAGGCCTTGATCTTGAATTTCCCATATAGCCTAATTAAGGCCTTCTGATGTCTCATCAACCATACAGAAGTCCAATTTTGACCTACTAAAAATATTTCTGGCCAAAGAGGCCTTAATCTTGAACTTTCTACACATACTCATGGACTGCTTCTGATGTTACATCAAGCAAACAGTAGTCCATATTTTGACCTATTGAACGTATTTCAGACCAAAGAGGCATTGATCTTGAATTTCCTATATAGACTAATTGAGGCCTTCTGATGTCTCATCAACCATACAATAGTTCAAATTTGAACTTTTGAACATATTTCAGGCCTTGATCTTGAATTTCCAATATAGACTAATTGAGGCCTTCTGATGTCTCGTCAACCATACTGTAGTCCAATTTTAACCTATTGAACATATTTCAGGCCAAGGAGGCCTTGATCTTTAATTTCCCATATAGACTAATTGAGGCCATCTGAATTCCCGTCAACAATATAATAGTCCAATTTTGACCTATTGAAGAAATTTCAGGCCAAAGAGGCCTTGATCTTGAATTTCCCATATAGCCTAATTAAGGCCTTCTGATGTCTCATCAACCATACAGAAGTCCATTTTTGACATGCTGAACTTTTTTCAGGCAAAAGAGGCCTTGATCTTGAATTTCCCATATAGACTAATTGAGGCCCTCTGATGTCTCATCAACCATACTCTAGTCCAATTTTGACCTATTGAACATATTTCAGGCAAAATAGGCCTTGATCTTGAACTTTATATACATTCTCATAGAGTGCTTCTGATGTTACATCATGCATACAGTAGTTGATATTTTGACCTATTGAACGTATTTCAGGCCAAAGAGGCTTTGATCTTGAATTTCCTATATAGACTAATTGAGGCCTTCTGATGTCTCATCAACCATACAGAAGTCCAATTTTGACCTATTGAACATATTTCAGGCAAAATAGGCCTTGATCTTGAACTTTACATACATTCTCATAGACTGCTTCTGATGTTACATCATGCATACAGTAGTTGATATTTTGACCTATTGAACGTATTTCAGGCCAAGAGGCTTTGATCTTGAATTTCCTATATAGACTAATTGAGGCCTTTTGATGTCTCATCAACCATACAATAGTTCAAATTTGAACTATTGAACATATTTCAGGCCTTGATCTTGAATTTCCAATATAGACTAAATGAGGCCTTCTGATGTCTCGTCAACCATACTGTAGTCCAATTTTGACCTATTGAACATATTTCAGGCCACGGAGGCCTTGATCTTGAATTTCCCATATAGACTAATTGAGGCCTTCTGAATTCTCGTCAACAATATAATATTCCAATTTTGACCTCTTGAACAAATTTCAGGCCAAATAGGCCTTGATCTTGAACTTTATATACATTCTCATAGACTGCTTCTGATGTTACATCATGCATACAGTAGTTGATATTTTGACCTATTGAACGTATTTCAGGCCAAAGAGGTTTTGATCTTGAATTTCCTAAATAGACTAATTGAGGCCTTCTGATGTCTCATCAACCATACAATAGTTCAAATTTGAACTATTGAACATATTACAGGACTTGATTTTGAGTTTCCCATATAGACTAATTGAGGCCTTCTGAATTCTCGTCAACAATATAATAGTCCAATTTTGACCTCTTGAACAAATTTCAGGCCAAATAGGCCTTGATCTTGAATTTCCAATATAGCCTAATTAAGGCCTTCTGATGTCTCATCAACCATACAGAAGTCCAATTTTGACCTACTAAAAATATTTCTGGCCAAAGAGGCCTTAATCTTGAACTTTCTATACATACTCATGGACTGCTTCTGATGTTACATCAAGCAAACAGTAGTCCATATTTTGACCTATTGAACATATTTCAGGACTTGATTTTGAATTTCCCATATAGACTAATTGAGGCCTTCTGAATTCTCGTCAACAATATAATAGTCCAATTTTGACCTCTTGAACAAATTTCAGGCCAAAGAGGCTTTGATCTTGAACTTTCTATATAGACTAATTGAGGCCTTCTGATGTCTCATCAACCGTACAGAAGTCCAATTTTGACCTATTGAAGAAATTTCAGGCCAAAGAGGCCTTGATCTTGAATTTCCCATATAGACTAATTGAGGCCTTCTGATGTCTCGACAACAATATAGTAGTTCTTAATTGACATGCTGAACTTTTTTCAGGTAAAGGGGCTTTGATCTTGAATTTCCCATATAGACTAATTGAGGCCTTCTGATGTCTCATCAACAATACTGTAGTCCAATTTTGACCTATTGAACAAATTTCAGACCAAAGAGGACTTGATCTTGAATTTCCCATATAGACTAATTGAGGCCTTCTGATGTCTCATCAACCATACTGTAGTCCAAGTTGGACCTATTGAACTTATTTCAGGCCAAAGAGGCCTTGATCTTGAATTTCCCATATAGCCTAATTAAGGCCCTCTGATGTCTCATCAATCATACTCTAGTCCAATTTTGACCTAATGAACATATTTCAGGCCAAAGAGGCCTTAATCTTGAATTTCCCATATAGACTAATTGAGGACTTCTGATGTCTCGTCAACAATATAGTAGTCCTTATTTGAAATGCTGAACTTTTTTCAGGCAAAAAAAGTCCTTGATCTTGAACTTCCTATATAGACTAATTGAGGCCTTCTGATGTCTCGTCAACCATACTGTAGTCCAATTTTGACCTATTGAACATATTTCAGGCCAAGGAGGCCTTGATCTTAAATTTCTCATATAGACTAATTGAGGCCTTCTGATGTCTCATCAACCATACAGAAGTCGAATTTTGACCTACTGAACATATTTCAGGCCAAAGAGGCCTTAATCTTGAACTTTCTATACATACTCATAGACTGCTTCTGATTTTACATCATGCATACAGTAGTCCATATTTTGCCCTATTGAACGTATTTCAGGCCAAAGAGGATTTGATCTTGAATTTCCCATATAGACTAATTGAGGCCTTCTGATGTCTCGTCAAAAATGTAGTAGTCCTTATTTGACATGCTGAACTTTTTTCAGGCAAAAGAGGCCTTGATCTTGAATTTCACATATAGACTAATTTAGGCCCTCTGATGTCTCATCAATCACAATCTAGTCCAATTTTGACCTATTGAATATATTTCAGGCCAAAGAGGCCTTGATCTTGAATTTCCCATATAGACTAATTGAGGCCTTCTGATGTCTCATCAGCAATAATATAGTCCAATTTTGACCTCTTGAACAAATTTCAGGCCAAAGAGGCCTTGATCTTGAATTTCCCACATAGACTAATTGAGGCCTTCTTATGTCTCGTAAACCATACAGAAGTCCAATTTTTACCTACTGAACATATTTCAGGCCAAATAGGCCTTGATCTTGAACTTTATATAAATACTCATAGACTGCTTCGATGTTACATCATGCATACAGTAGTTGAAATTTTGACCAATTGAACGGCAAATATGATTGATGAGACATCAGAGGGCCTCAGTTAGTCTATATAGGAAATTCAAGATCAAGGCCTCTTTGGCCTGAAATATGTTCAATAGTTCAAAATTGGACTATTGTATGGTTGATGAGTCATAAGAAGGCCTCAATTAGTCTTTATGGGAAATTCAAGATCAAGGCCTCTTTGGACTGAAAAAAGTTTAGCATGTCAAATAAGGACTAGTATATTGTTGACGAGACATCAGAAGGCCTCAATTATTCCATATGGAAAAATCAAGATCAAGGCCTCTTTGGCCTGAAATTTCTTCAATAGGTCAAAATTGGACTTCTGTATGGTTGATGAGACATCAGAAGGCCTTGATTAGGCTTCATGGGAAATTCAAGATCAAGGCCTCTTTGGCCTGAAATATGTTCCATAGGTCAAACTTGGAATACAGTACGGTTGACGAGACATCAAAAGGCCTCAATTAGTCCATATAGGAAATTCAAGTTCAAGGCCTCTTTGGCCTGAAATAAGTTCCGAAGGTCAAAATTGGACTTCTGCATGGTTGATGAGTTATCAGAAGGCCTCAATTAGTCTTTATGGGAAATTCAAGATCAATGCCTCTTTCTCCTGAAAAAGTTCAGCATGTCAAATAAGGACTAGTATATTGTTGACGAGACATCAGAATGCCTCAATTAGTCTATATGGGAAATTCAAGATCAAGGCCTCTTTGGCCTGAAATATGTTCAGTACGTCAAAATCGGACTAGAGTATGGTAGATGAGACATTGAAAGGCCTCAATTAGTCTATATGGGAAATTCAAGATCAAGGACTCTTTGGCCTGAAAAAAGTTCAGCATGTCAAATGAGGACTACTATATTGTTGACGAGAATTCAGAAGGCCTCAATTAGTCTTTATGGGAAATTCAAAATCAATGCCTCTTTGGCCTGAAAAAGTTCAGCATGTCAAATAAGGACTAGTATATTGTTGACGAGACATCAGAATGCCTCAATTAGTCTATATGGGATATTCAAGATCAAGGCCTCCTTGGCCTGAAATGTGTTCAATAGGTCAAAATTGGACTTCTGTACGGTTGATTAGACATCAGGAGTCCTCAATTAGTCCATATGGGAAATTCAAGATCAAAGCCTCTTTGGCCTGAAATATGTTCAGTACGTCAAAATCGGACTAGAGTATGGTTGATGAGACATTGAAAGGCCTCAATTAGTCTATATGGGAAATTCAAGATCAAGGACTCTTTGGCCTGAAAAAAGTTCAGCATGTCAAATGAGGACTACTATATTGTTGACGAGAATTCAGAAGGCCTCAATTAGTCTATATGGGAAATTCAAGATCAAGGCCTCCTTGGCCTGAAATATGTTCAATAGGTCAAAACTGGACTACGGTATGGTTGACGAGACATCAGAAGGCCTCAATTAGTCTATATTGGAAATTCAAGATCAAGGCCTGAAATATGTTCAATAGTTCAAAATTGAATTATTGTATGGTTGATGAGACATCAGGAGGCCTCAATTAGTCTATATAGGAAATTCAAGATCAAAGCCTCTTTGGCCTGAAATACGTTCAATAGGTCAAAATATCAACTACTGTATGCATGATGTAAAATCAGAAGCAGTGTATGAGTATGTATATAAAGTTCAAGATCAATGTCTATTTTGCCTGAAATATGTTTAGAAGGTCAAAATTGGACTTCTGAATGGTTGATGAGACATCAGAAGGCCTTAATTAGGCTATATGGGAAATTCAAGATCAAAGCCTCTTTGGCCTGAAATACGTTCAATAGGGCAAACTTGGACTACAGTATGGTTGACGAGATATCAAAAGGCCTCAATTAGTCAATATAGGAAATTCAAGATCAAAGCCTCTTTGGCCAGAAATACGTTCAATTGGTCAAAATATGAACTACAGTATGCATGATGTAACATCAGAGGCAGTCTATGAGTATGTATATAAAGTTCAAGATCAAGGCCTATTTTGCCGAAAATATGTTCAGTAGGTCAAAATTGGACTTCTGTATGGTTTATGAGACATCAGAAGGCCTCAATTAGTCTATATGGGAAATTCAAGATCAAAGCCTCTTTGGCCTGAAATATGTTCAATACGTCAAAATTGGACTAGAGTATGGTTTATGAGACATTAAAAGGCCTCAATTAGTCTATATGGGAAATTCAAGGTCAAAGACTTTTTGGCCTGAATAAAGTTTAACATTTCAAATAAGGACTACTATATTGTTGACGAGACATCAGAAGGCCTCAATTAGTCTATATGGGAAATTCAAGTTTAAGGCTTCTTTGGCCTGAAATATGTTCAATAAGTCAAAATTGGACTAGAGTATGATTGATGAGACATCAGAGGGCCTTAATTAGGCTATATGGGAAATTCAAAATCAAGGCCTCTTTGGCCTGAAATATGTTCAATAGATCAAACTTGGACTACAGTATGGTTGACGAGACATCAGAAGGCCTCAATTTGTCCACATAGGAAATGCAAGATTAAAGCCTCTTTGGCCTGGAATACAATCAATAGGTCAAACTATGGACTACTGTATGCATGATGTAACATCAGAAGCAGTCTATGAGTATATATAGAAAGTTCAAGATTATAGCCTCTTTGGCCTGAAATACGTTCAATAGGTCAAAATATGGACTTCTGTATGCATGATGTACCATCAGAAGCAGTCTATGAGTATGTATAGAAAGTTCAAGATTAAGGCCTCTTTGGCCTGAAGTATGTTTAGTAGGTCAAAATTGGACTTCTGTATGGTTGATGAGACATCAGAAGGCCTTAATTAGGCTATATGGGAAATTCAAGATCAAGGCCTCTTTGGCCTGAAATATGTTCAATAGGTCAAACTTGGACTACAGTATGGTTGACGAGACATCAAAAGGCCTCAATTAGTCCATATAAAAAATTCAAGAACAAGGCCTCTTTGGCCTGAAACATGTTCAGTAGGTAAAATTGGACTTCTGCATGGTTGATGAGTTATCAGAAGGCCTCATTTAGTCTTTATGGGAAATTCAAGATCAAGGCCTCTTTGGCCTGAAAAAATTCAGCATGTCAAATAAGGACTAGTATATTGTTGACGAGACATCAGAAGGCCTCAATTAGTCTATATGGGAAATTCGAGATCAAGGCCTCTTTGGCCTGAAATATGTTCAGTAGGTCAAAATTGGACTTCTGCATGGTTGATGAGTCATCAGAAGGCCTCAATTAGTCTTTATGGGAAATTCAAGATCAAAGCCTCCTCGGCCTGAAATACGTTCAATACGTCAAAATTGGACTAGAGTATGGTTGATGAGACATTGAAAGGCCTCAATTAGTCTATATGGGAAATTCAAGATCAAGGACTCTTTGGCCTGAAAAAAGTTCAGCATGTCAAATAAGGACTACTATATTGGTAACGAGAATTCAGAAGGCCTCAATTAGTCTATATGGGAAATTCAAGATGAAGGTCTCCTTGGCTTGAAATATGTTCAGTAGGTCAAACATGGACAACAGTATGGTTGACGAGACATCAGAAGGCCTCAATTAGTCTATATGGGAAATTAAAGATCAAGGCCTCTTTGGCCTGAAATATGTTCAATAAGTCAAAATTAGACTAGAGTATGGTTGATGAGACATCAGAGGGCCTCAATTAGTCTATATGGGAAATTCAAGATCAAGGCCTCTTTGGGCTGAAATTTTTTCAATCGGTCAAAATTGGACTACAGTATGAGTGATGAGACATCAGAAGACCTCAATTAATCTATATAGGAAATTCAAGATCAAGGCCTCTTTAGCCTAAAACAAATGTTCAATAGGTCAAATTTGGATTACAGTATGGTTGATGAGACATCAGAAGGTCTCAATTATTCTATATGGGAAATGTATGATCTAGGCCTCTTTAGCCTGAAATATGTTCAGTAGGTCAAAATTGGACTTCTGTATGGTTGATGAGACATCAGAAGGCCTCAATTAGTCTATCTGGGAAATTCAATATCAATGCCTCTTTGGCCCGAAATATGTTCAATAGTTCAAAATTGAATTATTGTATGGTTGATGAGACATCAGAAGGCCTCAATTAGTCTATATAGGAAATTCAAGATCAAAGTCTCTTTGGCCTGAAATACATTCAATAGGTCAAAATATCAGCTACTGTATGCATGATGTAACATCAGAAGCAGTCTATGAGTATGTATATAAAGTTCAAGATCAAGGCCTATTTTGCCTGAAATATGTTTAGAAGGTCAAAATTGGACTTCTGTATGGTTGATGAGACATCAGAAGACCTTAATTAGGCTATATGGGAAATTCAAGATCAAGGCCTCTTTGGCCTGAAATATGTTCAATAGGTCAAACTTGGACTACAGTATGGTTGACGAGATATCAAAAGGCCTCAATTAGTCTATATAGGAAATTCAAGATCAAAGCCTCTTTGGCCTGAAATACGTTCAATAGGTCAAAATATGAACTACTGTATGCATGATGTAACATCAGAAGCAGTCTATGAGTATGTATAGAAAGTTCAAGATCAAGGCCTTTTTGGCCAGAAATATGTTCAGTAGGTCAAAATTGGACTTCTGCATGGTTGATGAGTCATCAGAAGGCCTCAATTAGTCTTTATGGGAAATTCAAGATCAAGGACTCTTTGGCCTGAAAAATGTTCAGCATGTCAAATGAGGACTACTATATTGTTGACGAGACATCAGAAGGCCTCAATTAGTCTATATGGGAAATTAAGGATCAAGGCCTCTTTGGCCTGAAATATGTTCAATAGGTCAAAATTAGACTAGAGTATGGTTGATGAGACATCAGAGGGCCTCAATTAGTCTATATGGGAAATTCAAGATCAAGGCCTCAAAGTATGGACTACTGTATGCATGATATAACATCAGAAGCAGTCTATGAGTATGTATTGAAAGTTCAAGATTAAGGCCTATTTGGCCTGAAATATGTTCAGAAGGTCAAAATTGGTCTTCTGTATGGTTGACGAGACATCAGAAGGCCTAAATTAGTCTATATAGGAAATTCAAGATCAAGGCCTCTTTAGCCTGAAAAATGTTCAATAGGTCAAATTTGGACTACAATATGGTTGATGAGACATCATAAGACCTCAATTAGTCTATATGGGAAATACTTGATCAAGGCTTCTTTTGCCTGAAATATGTTCAATAGGTCAAAATTGGACTTCTGTATGGTTGACGAGACATCAGAAGGCCTCAAATAGTCTATATAGGAAAATCAAGATCAAAGCCTCTTTAGCCTGAAAAATTTTCAATAGGTCAAATTTGGACTACGGTATGGCTGATGAGACATCAGAAGGCCTCAATTAGTCTATATGGGAAATGCATCATCAAGGCCTTTTGGCCTGAAACATGTTCAATAGGTCAAAATTGGACTACAGTATGGTTGATGAGACATCAGAAGACCTCAATTAATCTATATAGGAAATTCAAGATCAAGGCCTCTTTAGCCTAAAACAAATGTTCAATAGGTCAAATTTGGATTACAGTATGGTTGATGAGACATCAGAAGGTCTCAATTAGTCTATATGGGAAATTTATGATCAAGGCCTCTTTAGCCTGAAATATGATCAATAGGTCAAAATTGGACTAGTGTATGGTTGATGAGACATCAGAAGGCCTCAATTAGTCTATATAGGAAATTCAAGATCAAAGCCTCCTTGGCCTGAAATACATTCAATAGGTCAAAATATGGACTACTGTATGCATGTAACATCAGAAGCAGTATATTTGTATGTATATAAAGTTCAAGATCAAGGCCTATTTGGCCTAAAATATGTTCGGTAGGTCAAAATGGGACTTCTGAATGGTTGATGAGACATCAGAAGGCCTCAATTAGTCTATATAGGAAATTCAAGATCAAAGCCTCTTTGGCCTGAAATATGTTCAATAGTTCAAAATTGGACTTCTGTATGGTTGATGAGACATCAGAAGGCCTCATTTAGACTATATAGGAAATTCCAGACCAAAGCCTCTTTGGCCTGAAATATGTTCAAAGTTGGACTACTGTCTGACAGATATAACTTCAGAAGGAGTCTAGAAGGAATGGAATGATAATGTTTGAAAAGTATCAGGCCATAAAGATGTTTAATAGGTAAAATATGGACTACTGTTTAGCTGATATAACATTAGAAGTAGTCTATGGTATATATAGAAAATTCAAAATTGAGAACTCTTTTGGCCTGAAAAAAGTTCAGTATGTCAAATATGGACTACTGTATGGTTGATTAGACATCAGAAGCAATCTATGAGTATGTATAGAAAGTTCAAGATTAAGGCCTCTTTGGCCTGAAGTATGTTTAGTAGGTCAAAATTGGACTTCTGTATGGTTGATGAGACATAAGAATGCCCTAATTAGGCTATATGGGAAATTCAAGATCAAGGCCTCTTTAGCCTGAAATATGTTCAGTAGGTCAAAATTGGACTTCTGTATGGTTGATGAGACATCAGAAGTCCTCAATTAGACTATATGGGAAATTCAAGATCAAAGCCTCTTTGGCCTGAAATATGTTCAATACGTCAAAATCGGACTAGAGTATGGTTGATGAGACATTGAAAGGCTTCAATTAGTCTATGTGGGAAATTCAAGATCAAGGACTCTTTGGCCTGAAATATGTTTAGAAGGTCAAAATTGGACTTCAGTATGGTTGATGAGACATCAGAAGGCCTCAATTAGTCTATATAGGAAATTCAAGATCAAAGCCTCTTTGGCCTGAAATACGTTCAATAGGTCAAAATATGGACTACTGTATGCATGATGTAACATCAGAAGCAGTCTATGAGTATGTATAGAAAGTACAAGATTAAGGCCTCCTTGGCCTGAAATATGTTCAGAAGGTCAAAATTGGACTTCTGTATGGTTGACGAGACATCAGAAGGCCTCAATTAGTCTATATAGGAAATTCAAGATCAAGGCCTCTTTTTGCCTGAAAAATGTTCAATAGGTCAAATTTGGACTACAGGATGGTTGATGAGACATCAGAAGACCTCAATTAGTCTATATGGGAAATGCATGATCAAGGCCTCTTTTGCCTGAAATATGTTCAATAGGTCAAAATTGGACTACAGTATGGTTGATGAGACATCAGAAGACCTCAATTAATCTATATAGGAAATTCTAGATCAAGGCCTCTTTAGCCTAAACATTTTTTTCAATAGGTCAAATATGGACTACTGTATGGTTGATTAGACATCAGAAGCAATCTATGAGTATGCATAGAAAGTTCAAGATTAAGGCCTCTTTGGCCTGAAATATGTTCAAAAGGTCAAAATTGGACTTCTGTATGGTTGACGAGACATCAGAAGGCCTCAATTAGTCTATATAGGAAATTCAAGATCAAGGCCTCTTTAGCCTGAAAAATGTTTAATAGGTCAAAATTGGACTACAGTATGGTTGATGAGACATCAGAAGACCTCAATTAATCTATATAGGAAATTCAAGATCAAGGCCTCTTTAGCCTGTAATATGTTCAGTAGGTCAAAATTGGACTTCTGTATGGTTGATGAGTCATCAGAAGGCTTCAATTAGTCTTTATGGGAAATTCAAGATCAAAGCCTCCTCGGCCTGAAATACGTTCAATACGTCAAAATTGGACTAGAGTATGGTTGATGAGACATTGAAAGGCCTCAATTAGTCTATATGGGAAATTCAAGATCAAGGACTCTTTGGCCTGAAAAAAGTTCAGCATGTCAAATAAGGACTACTATATTGGTAACGAGAATTCAGAAGGCCTCAATTAGTCTATATGGGAAATTCAAGATGAAGGTCTCCTTGGCTTGAAATATGTTCAGTAGGTCAAACATGGCCAACAGTATGGTTGACGAGACATCAGAAGGCCTCAATTAGTCTATATGGTAAATTAAAGATCAAGGCCTCTTTGGCCTGAAATATGTTCAATAAGTCAAAATTAGACTAGAGTATGGTTGATGAGACATCAGAGGGCCTCAATTAGTCTATATGGGAAATTCAAGATCAAGGCCTCTTTGGGCTGAAATTTTTTCAGTAGGTCTAAATTGGACTTCTGCATGGTGGATGAGTCATCAGAAGGCCTAAATTAGTCTTTATGGGAAATTCAAGATCAAAGCCTCCTCGGCCTGAAATACGTTCAATACGTCAAAATTTGACTAGAGTATGGTTGATGAGACATTGAAAGGCCTCAATTAGTCTATATGGGAAATTCAAGATCAAGGACTCTTTGGCCTGAAAAAAGTTCAGCATGTCAAATAAGGACTACTATATTGGTAACAAGAATTCAGAAGGCCTCAATTAGTCTATATGGGAAATTCAAGATGAAGGTCTCCTTGGCTTGAAATATGTTCAGTAGGTCAAACATGGACAACAGTATGGTTGACGAGACATCAGAAGGCCTCAATTAGTCTATATGGGAAATTAAAGATCAAGGCCTCTTTGGCCTGAAATATGTTCAATAAGTCAAAATTAGACTAGAGTATGGTTGATGAGACATCAGAGGGCCTCAATTAGTCTATATGGGAAATTCAAGATCAAGGCCTCTTTGGGCTGAAATTTTTTCAATCGGTCAATATTGGACTACTGTATGCATGATGTAACATCAGAAGCAGTCTATGAGTATGTATAGAAAGTTCAAGATTAAGGCCTCTTTGGCCTGAAGTATGTTTAGTAGGTCAAAATTGGACTTCTGTATGGTTGACGAGATATAAAAAAGGCCTCAATTAGTCTATATAGGAAATTCAAGATCAAAGCCTCTTTGGCCTGAAATACGTTCAATAGGTCAAAATGTGGACTACTGTATGCATTATGTAACATCAGAAGCAGTCTATGAGTATGTATAGAAAGTTCACGATTAAGGCCTCTTTGGCAAGAAATATGTTCATAAGGTCAAAATTGGACTACAGTATGAGTGATGAGACATCAGAAGACCTCAATTAATCTATATAGGAAATTCAAGATCAAGGCCTCTTTAGCCTAAAACAAATGTTCAATAGGTCAAATTTGGATTACAGTATGGTTGATGAGACATCAGAAGGTCTCAATTAATCTATATGGGAAATGTATGATCTAGGCCTCTTTAGCCTGAAATATGTTCAGTAGGTCAAAATTGGACTTCTGTATGGTTGATGAGACATCAGAAGGCCTCAATTAGTCTATCTGGGAAATTCAATATCAATGCCTCTTTGGCCCGAAATATGTTCAATAGTTCAAAATTGAATTATTGTATGGTTGATGAGACATCAGAAGGCCTCAATTAGTCTATATAGGAAATTCAAGATCAAAGTCTCTTTGGCCTGAAATACGTTATTGAACTCAAAAGGTCAAAATATCAGCTACTGTATGCATGATGTAACATCAGAAGCAGTCTATGAGTATGTATATAAAGTTCAAGATCAAGGCCTATTTTGCCTGAAATATGTTTAGAAGGTCAAAATTGGACTTCTGTATGGTTGATGAGACATCAGAAGACCTTAATTAGGCTATATGGGAAATTCAAGATCAAGGCCTCTTTGGCCTGAAATATGTTCAATAGGTCAAACTTGGACTACAGTATGGTTGACGAGATATCAAAAGGCCTCAATTAGTCTATATAGGAAATTCAAGATCAAAGCCTCTTTGGCCTGAAATACGTTCAATAGGTCAAAATATGAACTACTGTATGCATGATGTAACATCAGAAGCAGTCTATGAATATGTATAGAAAGTTCAAGATCAAGGCCTTTTTGGCCAGAAATATGTTCAGTAGGTCAAAATTGGACTTCTGCATGGTTGATGAGTCATCAGAAGGCTTCAATTAGTCTTTATGGGAAATTCAAGATCAAAGCCTCCTCGGCCTGAAATACGTTCAATACGTCAAAATTGGACTAGAGTATGGTTGATGAGACATTGAAAGGCCTCAATTAGTCTATATGGGAAATTCAAGATCAAGGACTCTTTGGCCTGAAAAAAGTTCAGCATGTCAAATAAGGACTACTATATTGGTAACGAGAATTCAGAAGGCCTCAATTAGTCTATATGGGAAATTCAAGATGAAGGTCTCCTTGGCTTGAAATATGTTCAGTAGGTCAAACATGGCCAACAGTATGGTTGACGAGACATCAGAAGGCCTCAATTAGTCTATATGGTAAATTAAAGATCAAGGCCTCTTTGGCCTGAAATATGTTCAATAAGTCAAAATTAGACTAGAGTATGGTTGATGAGACATCAGAGGGCCTCAATTAGTCTATATGGGAAATTCAAGATCAAGGCCTCTTTGGGCTGAAATTTTTTCAGTAGGTCTAAATTGGACTTCTGCATGGTGGATGAGTCATCAGAAGGCCTAAATTAGTCTTTATGGGAAATTCAAGATCAAAGCCTCCTCGGCCTGAAATACGTTCAATACGTCAAAATTTGACTAGAGTATGGTTGATGAGACATTGAAAGGCCTCAATTAGTCTATATGGGAAATTCAAGATCAAGGACTCTTTGGCCTGAAATACGTTATTGAACTCAAAAGGTCAAAATATCAGCTACTGTATGCATGATGTAACATCAGAAGCAGTCTATGAGTATGTATATAAAGTTCAAGATCAAGGCCTATTTTGCCTGAAATATGTTTAGAAGGTCAAAATTGGACTTCTGTATGGTTGATGAGACATCAGAAGACCTTAATTAGGCTATATGGGAAATTCAAGATCAAGGCCTCTTTGGCCTGAAATATGTTCAATAGGTCAAACTTGGACTACAGTATGGTTGACGAGATATCAAAAGGCCTCAATTAGTCTATATAGGAAATTCAAGATCAAAGCCTCTTTGGCCTGAAATACGTTCAATAGGTCAAAATATGAACTACTGTATGCATGATGTAACATCAGAAGCAGTCTATGAATATGTATAGAAAGTTCAAGATCAAGGCCTTTTTGGCCAGAAATATGTTCAGTAGGTCAAAATTGGACTTCTGCATGGTTGATGAGTCATCAGAAGGCTTCAATTAGTCTTTATGGGAAATTCAAGATCAAAGCCTCCTCGGCCTGAAATACGTTCAATACGTCAAAATTGGACTAGAGTATGGTTGATGAGACATTGAAAGGCCTCAATTAGTCTATATGGGAAATTCAAGATCAAGGACTCTTTGGCCTGAAAAAAGTTCAGCATGTCAAATAAGGACTACTATATTGGTAACGAGAATTCAGAAGGCCTCAATTAGTCTATATGGGAAATTCAAGATGAAGGTCTCCTTGGCTTGAAATATGTTCAGTAGGTCAAACATGGCCAACAGTATGGTTGACGAGACATCAGAAGGCCTCAATTAGTCTATATGGTAAATTAAAGATCAAGGCCTCTTTGGCCTGAAATATGTTCAATAAGTCAAAATTAGACTAGAGTATGGTTGATGAGACATCAGAGGGCCTCAATTAGTCTATATGGGAAATTCAAGATCAAGGCCTCTTTGGGCTGAAATTTTTTCAGTAGGTCTAAATTGGACTTCTGCATGGTGGATGAGTCATCAGAAGGCCTAAATTAGTCTTTATGGGAAATTCAAGATCAAAGCCTCCTCGGCCTGAAATACGTTCAATACGTCAAAATTTGACTAGAGTATGGTTGATGAGACATTGAAAGGCCTCAATTAGTCTATATGGGAAATTCAAGATCAAGGACTCTTTGGCCTGAAAAAAGTTCAGCATGTCAAATAAGGACTACTATATTGGTAACAAGAATTCAGAAGGCCTCAATTAGTCTATATGGGAAATTCAAGATGAAGGTCTCCTTGGCTTGAAATATGTTCAGTAGGTCAAACATGGACAACAGTATGGTTGACGAGACATCAGAAGGCCTCAATTAGTCTATATGGGAAATTAAAGATCAAGGCCTCTTTGGCCTGAAATATGTTCAATAAGTCAAAATTAGACTAGAGTATGGTTGATGAGACATCAGAGGGCCTCAATTAGTCTATATGGGAAATTCAAGATCAAGGCCTCTTTGGGCTGAAATTTTTTCAATCGGTCAATATTGGACTACTGTATGCATGATGTAACATCAGAAGCAGTCTATGAGTATGTATAGAAAGTTCAAGATTAAGGCCTCTTTGGCCTGAAGTATGTTTAGTAGGTCAAAATTGGACTTCTGTATGGTTGACGAGATATAAAAAAGGCCTCAATTAGTCTATATAGGAAATTCAAGATCAAAGCCTCTTTGGCCTGAAATACGTTCAATAGGTCAAAATGTGGACTACTGTATGCATTATGTAACATCAGAAGCAGTCTATGAGTATGTATAGAAAGTTCACGATTAAGGCCTCTTTGGCAAGAAATATGTTCATAAGGTCAAAATTGGACTACAGTATGAGTGATGAGACATCAGAAGACCTCAATTAATCTATATAGGAAATTCAAGATCAAGGCCTCTTTAGCCTAAAACAAATGTTCAATAGGTCAAATTTGGATTACAGTATGGTTGATGAGACATCAGAAGGTCTCAATTAATCTATATGGGAAATGTATGATCTAGGCCTCTTTAGCCTGAAATATGTTCAGTAGGTCAAAATTGGACTTCTGTATGGTTGATGAGACATCAGAAGGCCTCAATTAGTCTATCTGGGAAATTCAATATCAATGCCTCTTTGGCCCGAAATATGTTCAATAGTTCAAAATTGAATTATTGTATGGTTGATGAGACATCAGAAGGCCTCAATTAGTCTATATAGGAAATTCAAGATCAAAGTCTCTTTGGCCTGAAATACGTTATTGAACTCAAAAGGTCAAAATATCAGCTACTGTATGCATGATGTAACATCAGAAGCAGTCTATGAGTATGTATATAAAGTTCAAGATCAAGGCCTATTTTGCCTGAAATATGTTTAGAAGGTCAAAATTGGACTTCTGTATGGTTGATGAGACATCAGAAGACCTTAATTAGGCTATATGGGAAATTCAAGATCAAGGCCTCTTTGGCCTGAAATATGTTCAATAGGTCAAACTTGGACTACAGTATGGTTGACGAGATATCAAAAGGCCTCAATTAGTCTATATAGGAAATTCAAGATCAAAGCCTCTTTGGCCTGAAATACGTTCAATAGGTCAAAATATGAACTACTGTATGCATGATGTAACATCAGAAGCAGTCTATGAATATGTATAGAAAGTTCAAGATCAAGGCCTTTTTGGCCAGAAATATGTTCAGTAGGTCAAAATTGGACTTCTGCATGGTTGATGAGTCATCAGAAGGCCTCAATTAGTCTTTATGGGAAATTCAAGATCAAGGACTCTTTGGCCTGAAAAATGTTCAGCATGTCAAATGAGGACTACTATATTGTTGACGAGACATCAGAAGGCCTCAATTAGTCTATATGGGAAATTAAAGATCAAGGCCTCTTTGGCCTGAAATATGTTCAATAGGTCAAAATTAGACTAGAGTATGGTTGATGAGACATCAGAGGGCCTCAATTAGTCTATATGGGAAATTCAAGATCAAGGCCTCAAAGTATGGACTACTGTATGCATGATATAACATCAGAAGCAGTCTATGAGTATGTATTGAAAGTTCAAGATTAAGGCCTATTTGGCCTGAAATATGTTCAGAAGGTCAAAATTGGTCTTCTGTATGGTTGACGAGACATCAGAAGGCCTCAATTAGTCTATATTGGAAAATCAAGATCAAAGCCTCTTTAGCCTGAAAAATTTTCAATAGGTCAAATTTGGACTACGGTATGATTGATGAGACATCAGAAGGCCTCAATTAGTCTATATGGGAAATGCATCATCAAGGCCTTTTGGCCTGAAACATGTTCAATAGGTCAAAATTGGACTACAGTATGGTTGATGAGACATCAGAAGACCTCAATTAATCTATATAGGAAATTCAAGATCAAGGCCTCTTTAGCCTAAAACAAATGTTCAATAGGTCAAACATGGACAACAGTATGGTTGACGAGACATCAGAAGGCCTCAATTAGTCTATATGGTAAATTAAAGATCAAGGCCTCTTTGGCCTGAAATATGTTCAATAAGTCAAAATTTGACTAGAGTATGGTTGATGAGACATTGAAAGGCCTCATTTAGTCTATATGGGAAATTCAAGATCAAAGACTTGTTGGCCTGAAAAAAGTTTAACATTTCAAATAAGGACTACTATATTGTTGACGAGACATCAGAAGGCCTCAATTAGTCTATATGGGAAATTCAAGATCAAGGCTTCTTTGCCCTGAAATATGTTCAATAGGTCAAACTTGGACTACAGTATGGTTGACGAGACATCAGAGGGCCTCAATTAGTCCATATAGGAAATTCAAGATCAAGGCCTCTTTGGCCTGAAACAAGTTCAGTAGGTCAAAATTGGACTTCTGCATGGTTGATGAGTTATCAGAAGGCCCCAATTAGTCTTTATGGGAAATTCAAGACCAAAACCTCCTCGGCCTGAAATACGTTCAATACGAGTATGGTTGATGAGACATTGAAGAGCCTCATTTAGTCTATATGGGAAATTCAAGATCAAGGACTCTTTGGCCTGAAAAAAGTTCAGCATGTCAAATAAGGACTACTATATTGTTGACGAGACATCAGAAGGCCTCAATTAGTCTATATGGGAAATTAAAGATCAAGGCCTCTTTGGCCTGAAATATGTTCAATAGGTCAATATTGGACTACTGTATGCATGATGTAACATCAGAAGCAGTCTATGAGTATGTATATAAAGTTCACGATTAAGGCCTCTTTGGCCTGAAATATGTTCAGAAGGTAAAAATTGGACTTCTGTATGGTTGATGAGACATCAGAAGGCCTAAATTAGGCTATATGGGAAATTCAAGATCAAGGCCTCTTTTGCCTGAAAAAAGTTCAGCATGTCAAATAAGAACTACTATATTGTTGACGAGACATCAGAAGGCCTCAATTAGTCTATAAAGGAAATTCAAGATCAAGGCTTCTTTAGCCTGAAATTTCTTCAATAGGTAAAGATTTGACTTCTGTATGGTTGATAAAACATCAGAAGGCCTCAATTAGTCTATTTAGGAAATTCAAGATCAAAGCCTCTTTAGCCTGAAAAATGTTCAATAGGTCAAATTTGGACTACAGTATGGTTGATGAGACATCAGAAGGCCTCAATTAGTCTATATGGGAAAAGCATGATCAAGGCCTCTTTTGCCTGAAACATGTTCAATAGGTCAAAATTGGACTACAGTATGGTTGTTGAGACATCAGAAGGCCTCAAATACATACAATAACTCGTTGTGCATCGAAGAGATTAGTGCTTTTGCATTGTATTGCATTAAAGAACGTGCCGTGCATTGGAGATTCGCAATTTTGCAATGCAATGCATAAAAATCCTTGTGCATTAAAGAGATTAGTGCGTTTGCATTTACTGCATAAAATAACTCGTTTTGCATTGAAGAGATTAGTGCTTTTGCATTGCATTGCATTTGTTAACATTGAAGAGATTTTTGCTTTTGCAGTGCATACAAAACTCCTTGTGCATTAAAGAGATAAGTGATTTTGCATTGCATTCAAGAACGCGCTGTGCTTTGAAGAGATTGTGCTTTTGCATTGCAATGCGTACAAAACTCCTTGTGCATTAAAGAGATTCGTACTTTTGCATGCTCTGCATTGAAGAGATTTTTGCTTTTGCATTGCACTCAAGAACGCACTGTGCATTGAAGAGATTGTGCTTTTGCATTGCAATGCGTACAAAACTCCTTGTGCATTAAAGAGATACGATGTTCTGCATTGAAGAGATTAGTGCTTTTGCATTGCATTGCATTCAAGAACGCGCTGTGCTTTGAAGAGATTGTGCTTTTGCATTGCAATGCGTACAAAACTCCTTGTGCATTAAAGAGATACGATGTTCTGCATTGAAGAGATTAATGCTTTTGCATTGCATTGCATTCAAGAACGCGCTGAACATTGAAGATATTTGTGGTTTTGCATTTCAATGCATACAAAACTCCTTGTGCATTGACGAGATTCCTACTTTTGCAATGCAATGCATACAAAACTCCTTGTGCATTAAAGAGATTAGAGCGTTTGCATTCATTGTATAAAATAACTCGTGCATTGAAGAGATTAGTGCTTTTGCATTGCATTGTATTGCATTGCATTCAAGAACGCACTGTGCATTGAAGAGATTTGTGCTTTTGCATTGCAATGCGTACAAAACTCCTTGTGCATTGACGAGATTCGTAATTTTGCAATGC
Organism: Gobio gobio; assembly: GCF_949357685.1. NCBI lineage: Eukaryota > Metazoa > Chordata > Actinopteri > Cypriniformes > Gobionidae > Gobio > Gobio gobio. The sequence continues at coordinate 30,870,035 of NC_137121.1, read as the reverse complement.
AATGCATACAAAACTCCTTGTGCATTAAAGAGATTAGTGCTTTTGCATTGCATTGCATTCATGAACATTGAAGAGATTTGTGGTTTTGCAATGCGTACAAAACTCCTTGTGCATTGACGAGATTCGTACTTTTGCATTGCAATGCATACAAAACTCCTTGAGCATTAAAGAGATTATGTTTTTTTGCATGCATTCAAGAACGCGCTGTGCATTGGAGATTCGTACTTTTGCAATGCAAGGCTTAAAAAACCTTGTGCATTAAAGAGATCAGTGCGTTTGCATTTATTGTATAAAAAAACTCGTTTTAAATTGAAGAGATTTATGCTTTTGCATTGCATTGCATTGCATTGCATTCGTGAACATTGAAGAGATTTGTGGTTTTGCATTTCAATGCATACAAAACTCCTTGTGCATTGACGAGATTCCTACTTTTGCAATGCAATGCATACAAAACTCCTTGTGCATTAAAGAGATTAGTGCGTTTGCATTCATTGTATAAAATAACTCGTGCATCGAAAAGATTAGTGCTTTTGCATTGCATTGTATTGCATTGCATTCAAGAACGCACTGTGCATTGAAGAGATTTGTGCTTTTGCATTGCAATGCGTACAAAACTCCTTGTGCATTGACGAGATTCCTACTTTTGCAATGCAATGCATACAAAACTCCTTGTGCATTAAAGAGATTAGTGCGTTTGCATCCATTGTATAAAATGACTCGTGCATTGAAGAGATTAGTGCTTTTGCATTGCATTACATTGTATTGCATTGCATTCAAGAACGCACTGTGCATTGAAGAGATTTGTGCTTTTGCATTGCAATGCGTACAAAACTCCTTGTGCATTATAGAGATTAGTTTTTTTTGCATGCATTCAAGAACGCGCTGTGCAATGAAGAGATTTGTGGTTTTGCATTGCAATACGTACAAAACTCCTTGTGCATTGACGAGATTCGTACTTTTGCAATGCAATGCATACAAAACTCCTTGTGCATTAAAGAGATTAGTGCGTTTGCATTGCATTGCATTGCATTGCATTGTATTGCATTGCATTCAAGAACGCACTGTGCATTGAAGAGATTTGTGCTTTTGCATTGCAATGCGTACAAAACTCCTTGTGCATTGAAGAGATTCGTAGTTTTGCAAATCAATGCATACGAAACTCCTTGTGCATTAAAGAGATTAGTGCATTTGCAATCATTGTATAAAATAACTCGTGCATTGAAGAGATTAGTGCTTTTGCATTGCATTGCATTGTATTGCATTGTATTCAAGAACGCACTGTTTATTGAAGAGATTTGTGAATGCATTGCATTGCATTTTATTGCATTGCATTCAAGAACGCACTGTGCATTGAAGAGATTTGTGCTTTTGCATTGCAATGTGTACAAAACTCCTTGTGCATTGAAGAGATTCGTACTTTTGCAATGCAATGCATACGAAACTCCTTGTGCATTAAAGAGATTAGTGCTTTTGCATTGCATTGCATTCATGAACATTGAAGAGATTTGTGGTTTTGCAATGCGTACAAAACTGCATACAAATTTCCTTATGCATTAAATAGATTAGTGCGTTTGCATCCATTGAATAAAATAACTCGTGCATTGAAGAGATTAGTGCTTTTGCATTGCATTGCATTCATGCACATTGAAGAGATTTGTGCTTTTGCATTGCAATGCATACAAAACTACTTGTGCATTAAAGAGATTAGTGCGTTTGCATCCATTGTATAAAATAACTTGTGCATTGAAGAGATTAGTGCTTTTGCATTGCATTGCATTGCATTGCATTGCATTGCATTGTATTGCATTGCATTCAAGAACGCACTGTGCATTGAAGAGATTTGTGTTTTTGCATTGCAACGCGTACAAAACTCCGTGTGCATTGAAGAGATTTATGCTTTTGCAATGCGTACAAAACTCCTTGTGCATCAAAGAGATTAGTACGTTTGCATTGCAAATAATGAAAGAACTCGCTGTGCATTCAACCTTGTGCATTGAGATTAGTGCGTTTGCATTTATTGTATAAAATAACTCGTTGTAAATTGAAGAGATTTATGCTTTTGCATTGCATTGCATTCATGAACATTGAAGAGATTTGTGGTTTTGCATTGCAATGCGTACAAAACTCCTTGTGCATTGACGAGATTCGTACTTTTGCAAAGTAATGCATACAAATTTCCTTATGCATTAAAGAGATTAGTGCGTTTGCATCCATTGTATAAAATAACTTGTGCATTGGAGAGATTAGTGCTTTTGCATTGCATTGCATTGCATTGTATTGCATTGCATTCAAGAACGCACTGTGCATTGAAGAGATTTGTGCTTTTGCATTGCAATGCGTACAAAACAACTTGTGCATTGACGAGATTCGTAATTTTGCAATGCAATGCATACAAAACTCCTTGTGCATTAAAGAGATTAGTGCTTTTGCATTGCATTGCATTCATGAACATTGAAGAGATTTGTGGTTTTGCAATGCGTACAAAACTGCATACAAATTTCCTTGTGCATTAAATAGATTAGTGCGTTTGCATCCATTGAATAAAATAACTCGTGCATTGAAGAGATTAGTGCTTTTGCATTGCATTGCATTCATGAACATTGAAGAGATTTGTGGTTTTGCTTTGCAATGCGTACAAAACTCCTTGTGCATTGACGAGATTCGTACTTTTGCATTGCAATGCATACAAAACTCCTTGAGCATTAAAGAGATTATGTTTTTTTGCATGCATTCAAGAACGCGCTGTGCATTGGAGATTCGTACTTTTGCAATGCAAGGCTTAAAAAAACTTGTGCATTAAAGAGATCAGTGCGTTTGCATTTATTGTATAAAAAAACTCGTTGTAAATTGAAGAGATTTATGCTTTTGCATTGCATTGCATTGCATTGCATTCGTGAACATTGAAGAGATTTGTGGTTTTGCATTGCAATGCGTACAAAACTCCTTGTGCATTGACGAGATTCGTACTTTTGCAATGCAATGCATACAAAACTCCTTGTGCATTAAAGAGATTAGTGCGTTTGCATTCATTGTATAAAATAACTCGTGCATTGGAGAGATTAGTGCTTTTGCATTGCATTGCATTGTATTGCATTGCATTCAAGAACGCACTGTGCATTGAAGAGATTTGTGCTTTTGCATTGCAATGCGTACAAAACTCCTTGTGCATTGACGAGATTCGTACTTTTGCAATGCAATGCATACAAAACTCCTTGTGCATTAAAGAGATTAGGTTTTTTTGCATGCATTCAAGAACGCGCTGTGCATTGACGAGATTTGGGCTTTTGCAATGCGTACAAAACTCCTTGTGCATTGACGAGATTCCTACTTTTGCAATGCAATGCATACGAAACTCCTTGTGCATTAAATAGATTAGTGCGTTTATTCATTGTTTAAAATAACTCGTGCATTGAAGAGATTGGTGCTTTTGCATTGCAATGCGTACAAAACTCCTTGTGCATTGAAGAGATTAGGGTTTTTTGCATGCATTCAAGTGCATTGAAGAGATTTGTGCTTTTGCATTGCAATGCGTACAAAACTCCTTGTGCATTGAAGAGATTAGGGTTTTTGCATGCATTCAAGAACGCGCTGTGCATTGAAGAGATTTGTGCTTTGCAATGCGTACAAAACTCCTTGTGCATTGACGAGATTTGTACTTTTGCAATGCAATGCATACAAAACTCCTTGTGCATTAAAGTGATTCGTAAATTTGCATCCATTGTATAAAATGACTCGTGCATTGAAGAGATTAGTGCTTTTGCATTGCATTACATTGTATTGCATTGCATTCAAGAACGCACTGTGCATTGAAGAGATTTGTGCTTTTGCATTGCAATGCGTACAAAACTCCTTGTGCATTATAGAGATTAGTTTTTTTTGCATGCATTCAAGAACGCGCTGTGCAATGAAGAGATTTGTGGTTTTGCATTGCAATACGTACAAAACTCCTTGTGCATTGACGAGATTCGTACTTTTGCAAGGCAATGCATACAAAACTCCTTGTGCATTAAAGAGATTAGTGCGTTTGCATTCATTGTATAAAATAACTTGTGCATTGGAGAGATTAGTGCTTTTGCATTGCATTGTATTGCATTGCATTCAAGAACGCACTGTGCATTGAAGAGATTTGTGCTTTTGCATTGCAATGCGTACAAAACTACTTGTGCATTAAAGAGATTAGTGCGTTTGCATCCATTGTATAAAATAACTTGTGCATTGAAGAGATTAGTGCTTTTGCATTGCATTGCATTGCATTGCATTGCATTGCATTGTATTGCATTGCATTCAAGAACGCACTGTGCATTGAAGAGATTTGTGTTTTTGCATTGCAACGCGTACAAAACTCCGTGTGCATTGAAGAGATTTATGCTTTTGCAATGCGTACAAAACTCCTTGTGCATCAAAGAGATTAGTACGTTTGCATTGCAAATAATGAAAGAACTCGCTGTGCATTCAACCTTGTGCATTGAGATTAGTGCGTTTGCATTTATTGTATAAAATAACTCGTTGTAAATTGAAGAGATTTATGCTTTTGCATTGCATTGCATTCATGAACATTGAAGAGATTTGTGGTTTTGCATTGCAATGCGTACAAAACTCCTTGTGCATTGACGAGATTCGTACTTTTGCAAAGTAATGCATACAAATTTCCTTATGCATTAAAGAGATTAGTGCGTTTGCATCCATTGTATAAAATAACTTGTGCATTGGAGAGATTAGTGCTTTTGCATTGCATTGCATTGCATTGTATTGCATTGCATTCAAGAACGCACTGTGCATTGAAGAGATTTGTGCTTTTGCAATGCGTACAAAACTCCTTGTGCATCAAAGAGATTAGTACGTTTGCATTGCAAATAATGAAAGAACTCGCTGTGCATTCAACCTTGTGCATTGAGATTAGTGCGTTTGCATTTATTGTATAAAATAACTCGTTGTAAATTGAAGAGATTTATGCTTTTGCATTGCATTGCATTCATGAACATTGAAGAGATTTGTGGTTTTGCATTGCAATGCGTACAAAACTCCTTGTGCATTGACGAGATTCGTACTTTTGCAAAGTAATGCATACAAATTTCCTTATGCATTAAAGAGATTAGTGCGTTTGCATCCATTGTATAAAATAACTTGTGCATTGGAGAGATTAGTGCTTTTGCATTGCATTGCATTGCATTGTATTGCATTGCATTCAAGAACGCACTGTGCATTGAAGAGATTTGTGCTTTTGCATTGCAATGCGTACAAAACAACTTGTGCATTGACGAGATTCGTAATTTTGCAATGCAATGCATACAAAACTCCTTGTGCATTAAAGAGATTAGTGCTTTTGCATTGCATTGCATTCATGAACATTGAAGAGATTTGTGGTTTTGCAATGCGTACAAAACTGCATACAAATTTCCTTGTGCATTAAATAGATTAGTGCGTTTGCATCCATTGAATAAAATAACTCGTGCATTGAAGAGATTAGTGCTTTTGCATTGCATTGCATTCATGAACATTGAAGAGATTTGTGGTTTTGCTTTGCAATGCGTACAAAACTCCTTGTGCATTGACGAGATTCGTACTTTTGCATTGCAATGCATACAAAACTCCTTGAGCATTAAAGAGATTATGTTTTTTTGCATGCATTCAAGAACGCGCTGTGCATTGGAGATTCGTACTTTTGCAATGCAAGGCTTAAAAAAACTTGTGCATTAAAGAGATCAGTGCGTTTGCATTTATTGTATAAAAAAACTCGTTGTAAATTGAAGAGATTTATGCTTTTGCATTGCATTGCATTGCATTGCATTCGTGAACATTGAAGAGATTTGTGGTTTTGCATTGCAATGCGTACAAAACTCCTTGTGCATTGACGAGATTCGTACTTTTGCAATGCAATGCATACAAAACTCCTTGTGCATTAAAGAGATTAGTGCGTTTGCATTCATTGTATAAAATAACTCGTGCATTGGAGAGATTAGTGCTTTTGCATTGCATTGCATTGTATTGCATTGCATTCAAGAACGCACTGTGCATTGAAGAGATTTGTGCTTTTGCATTGCAATGCGTACAAAACTCCTTGTGCATTGACGAGATTCGTACTTTTGCAATGCAATGCATACAAAACTCCTTGTGCATTAAAGAGATTAGGTTTTTTTGCATGCATTCAAGAACGCGCTGTGCATTGACGAGATTTGGGCTTTTGCAATGCGTACAAAACTCCTTGTGCATTGACGAGATTCCTACTTTTGCAATGCAATGCATACGAAACTCCTTGTGCATTAAATAGATTAGTGCGTTTATTCATTGTTTAAAATAACTCGTGCATTGAAGAGATTGGTGCTTTTGCATTGCAATGCGTACAAAACTCCTTGTGCATTGAAGAGATTAGGGTTTTTTGCATGCATTCAAGTGCATTGAAGAGATTTGTGCTTTTGCATTGCAATGCGTACATAGACTAATTGAGGCCTTCTGAATTCTCGTCAACAATATAATAGTCCAATTTTGACCTCTTGAACAAATTTCAGGCCAAATAGGCCTTGATCTTGAATTTCCCATATAGCCTAATTAAGGCCTTCTGATGTCTCATCAACCATACAGAAGTCCATTTTTGACCTACTAAAATATTTCTGGCCAAAGAGGCCTTAATCTTGAACTTTCTATACATACTCATGGTCTGCTTCTGATGTTACATCAAGCATACAGTAGTCCATATTTCGACCTATTGAACGTTTTTCAGGCCAAAGAGGCTTTGATCTTGATCTTTCTATGTAGACTAATTGAGGTCTTCTGATGTCTCATCAACCATACAGAAGTCCAATTTTGACCTATTGAAGAAATTTCAGGCCAAAGAGGCCTTGATCTTGAATTTCCCATATAGACTAAATGAGGCGATGTCTCATCAACCATACAGAAGTCCAATTTTGACCTACTGAACATATTTCAGGCCAAATAGGCCTTGATCTTGAACTTTATATACATATTCATGGTCTGCTTCTGATGTTACATCAAGCATACAGTAGTCCATATTTTGACCTATTGAACGTATTTCAGGCCAAAGAGGCTTTGATCTTGATCTTTCTATATAGACTAATTGAGGCCTTCTGATGTCTCGTCAACCATACTGTAGTCCAATTTTGACCTATTGAACATATTTCAGGCCAAGGAGGCCTTGATCTTGAATTTCCCATATAGACTAATTGAGGCCTTCTGATGTCTCGTCAACAATATAGTAGTTCTTATTTGACATGCTGAACTTTTTTCAGGTAAAGGGGCCTTGATCTTGAATTACCCATATAGACTAATTGAGGCCTTCTGATGTCTCATCAACAATACTGTAGTCCAATTTTGACCTATTGAACAAATTTCAGGCCAAAGAGGACTTGATCTTGAATTTCCCATATAGACTAATTGAGGCCCTCTGATGTCTCATCAACCATACTCTAGTCCAATTTTGACCTATTGAACATATTTCAGGCCAAGGAGGCCTTGATCTTGAATTTCCCGTATAGGAAATTTCCCGTATTGAGGCCTTCTGAATTCTCGTCAACAATATAATAGTCCAATTTTGACCTCTTGAACAAATTTCAGGCCAAATAGGCCTTGATCTTGAATTTCCCATATAGCCTAATTAAGGCCTTCTGATGTCTCATCAACCATACAGAAGTCCAATTTTGACCTACTAAAATATTTCTGGCCAAAGAGGCCTTAATCTTGAACTTTCTATACATACTCATGGACTGCTTCTGATGTTACATCAAGCATACAGTAGTCCATATTTTAACCTATTGAACGTATTTCAGGCCAAAGAGGCTTTGTTCTTGAACTTTCTATATAGACTAATTGAGGCCTTCTGATGTCTCATCAACCATACAGAAGTCCAATTTTGACCTATTGAAGAAATTTCAGGCCAAAGAGGCCTTGATCTTGAAATTCCCATATAGACTAATTGAGGCCTTCTGATGTCTCGTCAACAATATAGTAGTTCTTATTTGACATGCTGAACTTTTTTCAGGCAAAAGAGGCCTTGATCTTGAATTTCCCATATAGCCTAATTTAGGCCTTCTGATGTCTCATCAACCATACAGAAGTCCAATTTTGACCTACTAAAATATTTCTGGCCAAAGAGGCCTTAATCTTGAACTTTCTATACATACTCATGGACTGCTTCTGATGTTACATCAAGCATACAGTAGTCCATATTTTAACCTATTGAACGTATTTCAGGCCAAAGAGGCTTTGTTCTTGAACTTTCTATATAGACTAATTGAGGCCTTCTGATGTCTCATCAACCACACAGAAGTCCAATTTTGACCTATTGAAGAAATTTCAGGCCAAAGAGGCCTTGATCTTGAAATTCCCATATAGACTAATTGAGGCCTTCTGATGTCTCGTCAACAATATAGTAGTTCTTATTTGACATGCTGAACTTTTTTCAGGCAAAAGAGGCCTTGATCTTGAATTTCCCATATAGCCTAATTTAGGCCTTCTGATGTCTCATCAACCATACAGAAGTCCAATTTTGACCTACTAAAATATTTCTGGCCAAAGAGGCCTTAATCTTGAACTTTCTATACATACTCATGGTCTGCTTCTGATGTTACATCAAGCATACAGTAGTCCATATTTCGACCTATTGAACGTATTTCAGGCCAAAGAGGCTTTGATCTTGATCTTTCTATGTAGACTAATTAAGGCCTTCTGATGTCTCATCAACCATACAGAAGTCCAATTTTGACCTACTAAAATATTTCTGGCCAAAGAGGCCTTAATCTTGAACTTTCTATACATACACATGGACTGCTTCTGATGTTACATCAAGCATACAGTAGTCCATATTTTAACCTATTGAACGTATTTCAGGCCAAAGAGGCTTTGTTCTTGAACTTTCTATATAGACTAATTGAGGCCTTCTGATGTCTCATCAACCATACAGAAGTCCAATTTTGACCTATTGAAGAAATTTCAGGCCAAAGAGGCCTTGATCTTGAAATTCCCATATAGACTAATTGAGGCCTTCTGATGTCTCGTCAACAATATAGTAGTTCTTATTTGACATGCTGAACTTTTTTCAGGCAAAAGAGGCCTTGATCTTGAATTTCCCATATAGCCTAATTTAGGCCTTCTGATGTCTCATCAACCATACAGAAGTCCAATTTTGACCTACTAAAATATTTCTGGCCAAAGAGGCCTTAATCTTGAACTTTCTATACATACTCATGGTCTGCTTCTGATGTTACATCAAGCATACAGTAGTCCATATTTCGACCTATTGAACGTATTTCAGGCCAAAGAGGCTTTGATCTTGATCTTTCTATGTAGACTAATTGAGGCCTTCTGATGTCTCATCAACCATACAGAAGTCCAATTTTGACCTATTGAAAAAATTTCAGGCCAAAGAGGCCTTGATCTTGAATTTCACATATAGACTAATTGAGGCCTTCTGAATTCCCGTCAACAATACAGTAGTCCTTATTTGACATGCTGAACTTTTTTCAGGCCAAAGAGTCCTTGATCTTGAATTTCCCATATAGACTAATTTAGGCGATGTCTCATCAACCATACAGAAGTCCAATTTTGACCTACTGAACATATTTCAGGCAAAATAGCCCTTGATCTTGAACTTTATATACATACTCATAGACTGCTTCTGATGTTACATCATGCATACAGTAGTCCATAGTTTGACCTATTGAACGTATTTCAGGCCAAAGAGGCTTTAATCTTGAATTTCCTATATAGACTAATTGAGAACTTCTGATGTCTCATCAACCATACTGTAGTCCAAGTTGGACCTATTGAACATATTTCAGGCCAATGAGGCCTTGATCTTGAATTTCCCATATAGCCTAATTAAGGCCCTCTGATGTCTCATCAATCATACTCTAGTCCAATTTTGACCTATTGAACATATTTCAGGCCAAAGAGGCCTTAATCTTGAATTTCCCATATAGACTAATTGAGCACTTCTGATGTCTCGTCAACAATATAGTAGTCCTTATTTGACATGCTGAACTTTTTTCAGGCCAAAGAGGCCTTGATCTTGAATTTCCCATATAGACTAATTGAGGCCTTCTGAATTCTCGTCAACAATATAGTAGTCCGTATTTGACATGCTGAACTTTTTTCAGGCCAAAGAGTCCTTGATCTTGAATTTCCCATATAGACTAATTGAGGCGATGTCTCATCAACCATACAGAAGTCCAATTTTGACCTACTGAACATATTTCAGGCCAAATAGGCCTTGATCTTGAACTTTATATACATACTCATAGACTGCTTCTGATGTTACATCATGCATACAGTAGTCCATATTTTGACCTATTGAACGTATTTCAGGCCAAAGAGGCTTTAATCTTGAACTTTCTATATATACTCATAGACTGCTTCTGATGTTACATCATGCATACAGTAGTCCATAGTTTGACCTATTGATTGTATTTCAGGCCAAAGAGGCTTTAATCTTGAATTTCCTATATAGACTAATTGAGGCCTTCTGATGTCTCATCAACCATACAATAGTTCAAATTTGAACTATTGAACATATTTCAGGACTTGATCTTGAATTTCCCATATAGACTAATTGAGGCCTTCTGAATTCTCGTCAACAATATAATAGTCCAATTTTGACCTCTTGAACAAATTTCAGGCCAAATAGGCCTTGATCTTGAAATTCCCATATAGACTAATTGAGGCCTTCTGATGTCTCGTCAACAATATAGTAGTTCTTATTTGACATGCTGAACTTTTTTCAGGCAAAAGAGGCCTTGATCTTGAATTTCCCATATAGACTAATTGAGGCCCTCTGATGTCTCATCAACCATACTCTAGTCCAATTTTGACCTATTGAACATATTTCAGGCAAAATAGGCCTTGATCTTGAACTTTATATACATTCTCATAGAGTGCTTCTGATGTTACATCATGCATACAGTAGTTGATATTTTGACCTATTGAACGTATTTCAGGCCAAAGAGGCTTTGATCTTGAATTTCCTATATAGACTAATTGAGGCCTTCTGATGTCTCATCAACCATACAATAGTTCAAATTTGAACTATTGAACATATTTTAGGCCTTGATCTTGAATTTCCAATATAGACTAATTGAGGCCTTCTGATGTCTCGTCAACCATACTGTAGTCCAATTTTGACCTATTGAACATATTTCAGGCCAAGGAGGCCTTGATCTTGAATTTCCCATATAGACTAATTGAGGCCTTCTGAATTCTCGTCAACAATATAATATTCCAATTTTGACCTCTTGAACAAATTTCAGGCCAAATAGGCCTTGATCTTGAACTTTATATACATTCTCATAGACTGCTTCTGATGTTACATCATGCATACAGTAGTTGATATTTTGACCTATTGAACGTATTTCAGGCCAAAGAGGCTTTGATCTTGAATTTCCTAAATAGACTAATTGAGGCCTTCTGATGTCTCATCAACAATATAATAGTCCAATTTTGAACTCTTGAACAAATTTCAGGCCAAATAGGCCTTGATCTTGAATTTCCCATATAGCCTAATTAAGGCCTTCTGATGTCTCATCAACCATACAGAAGTCCAATTTTGACCTACTAAAAATATTTCTGGCCAAAGAGGCGTTAATCTTGAACTTTCTATACATACTCATGGACTGCTTCTGATGTTACATCAAGCAAACAGTAGTCCATATTTTGACCTATTGAACATATTTCAGGACTTGATTTTGAATTTCCCATATAGACTAATTGAGGCCTTCTGAATTCTTGTCAACAATATAATAGTCCAATTTTGACCTCTTGAACAAATTTCAGGCCAAAGAGGCTTTGATCTTGAACTTTCTATATAGACTAATTGAGGCCTTCTGATGTCTCATCAACCATACAGAAGTCCAATTTTGACCTACTAAAAATATTTCTGGCCAAAGAGGCGTTAATCTTGAACTTTCTATACATACTCATGGACTGCTTCTGATGTTACATCAAGCAAACAGTAGTCCATATTTTGACCTATTGAACATATTTCAGGACTTGATTTTGAATTTCCCATATAGACTAATTGAGGCCTTCTGAATTCTTGTCAACAATATAATAGTCCAATTTTGACCTCTTGAACAAATTTCAGGCCAAAGAGGCTTTGATCTAATAAACCCGTCTCCTGCGTGTTGCCTCCGATCATTCGAATATTGCACTTTAATAATTATTTAATCAACATCATCCTCAATAAACCCGTCTCCAGCATGTTGCCCCCGGTCCCTCGAATATTCTGATCTATTATGACCTCCGAGATGTAAAACTGCCAGAATAATAATAATAATACGCTGTTTGTTAATTGGCCAGAGGAGAACTGGCACCCCGACTGAGCCTGGTTTCTCCCAAGGTTTATTTTTCTCCATTAGGTCACCTAATGGGGTTTTGGTTTCCTTGCCACTGTTGCCTCTGGCTTGGCGTGCTCAGTTGGGGACACTAAATTTTTCAACTAAACATCAAAATACATCTAAATAATAAACTAAATTAACCATTTAAACTAAATTACTGATCAAATTATTAATCTAAAGCCCACACTGTCACTGTATGATACTTGAAATTTTTCCAGAATGGCTATACAGCTGAATAAAATTATGCTGCATTATTTTCCTGTTTAACACTGTAAAGCTGCTTTGAAACAATCTACATTGTTAAAAGCGCTATATAAATAAAGTTGACTTGACTTGACTTGACTTGACTTGATCTTGAACTTTCTATATAGACTAATTGAGGCCTTCTGATGTCTCATCAACCGTACAGAAGTCCAATTTTGACCTATTGAAGACATTTCAGGCCAAAGAGGCCTTGATCTTGAATTTCCTATATAGACTAATTGAGGCCTTCTGATGTCTCGTCAACAATATAGTAGTTCTTATTTGACATGCTGAACTTTTTTCAGGTAAAGGGGCCTTGATCTTGAATTTCCCATATAGGCTAATTGAGGCCTTCTGATGTCTCATCAACAATACTGTAGTCCAATTTTGACCTATTTTGAACAAATTTCAGACCAAAGAGGACTTGATCTTGAATTTCCCATATAGACTAATTGAGGCCCTCTGATGTCTCATCAACCATACTCTAGTCCAATTTTGACCTATTGAACATATTTCAGGCAAAATAGGCCTTGATCTTGAACTTTATATACATTCTCATAGACTGCTTCTGATGTTACATCAAGCAAACAGTAGTCCATATTTTGACCTATTGAACATATTTCAGGACTTGATTTTGAATTTCCCATATAGACTAATTGAGGCCTTCTGAATTCTCGTCAACAATATAATAGTCCAATTTTGACCTCTTGAACAAATTTCAGGCCAAAGAGGCTTTGATCTTGAACTTTCTATATAGACTAATTGAGGCCTTCTGATGTCTCATCAACCATACAGAAGTCCAATTTTGACCTACTAAAAATATTTCTGGCCAAAGAGGCCTTAATCTTGAACTTTCTATACATACTCATGGACTACTTCTGATGTTACATCAAGAAAACAGTAGTCCATATTTTGACCTATTGAACATATTTCAGGCCAAAGAGGCATTGATCTTGAATTTCCTATATAGACTAATTGAGGCCTTCTGATGTCTCATCAACCATACAATAGTTCAAATTTGAACTTTTGAACATATTTCAGGCCTTGATCTTGAATTTCCAATATAGACTAATTGAGGCCTTCTGATGTCTCGTCAACCATACTGTAGTCCAATTTTGACCTATTGAACATATTTCAGGCCAAGGAGGCCTTGATCTTGAATTTCCCATATAGACTAATTGAGGCCTTCTGAATTCCCGTCAACAATATAATAGTCCAATTTTGACCTATTGAACGTATTTCAGGCCAAAGAGGCATTGATCTTGAATTTCCTATATAGACTAATTGAGGCCTTCTGATGTCTCATCAACCATACAATAGTTCAAATTTGAACTTTTGAACATATTTCAGGCCTTGATCTTGAATTTCCAATATAGACTAATTGAGGCCTTCTGATGTCTCGTCAACCATACTGTAGTCCAATTTTGACCTATTGAACATATTTCAGGCCAAGGAGGCCTTGATCTTGAATTTCCCATATAGACTAATTGAGGCCTTCTGAATTCTCGTCAACAATATAAGAGTCCAATTTTGATTATTGAAAAAATTTCAGGGCAAAGAGGCCTTGATCTTGAATTTCCCATATAGCCTAATTAAGGCCTTCTGATGTCTCATCAACCATACAGAAGTCCAATTTTGACATGCTGAACTTTTTTCAGGCCAAAGAGTCCTTGATCTTGAATTTCCCATATAGACTAATTGAGGCGATGTCTCATCAACCATACAGAAGTCCAATTTTGACCTACTGAACATATTTCAGGCCAAATAGGCCTTGATCTTGAACTTTATATACATACTCATAGACTGCTTCTGATGTTACATCATGCATACAGTAGTCCATATTTTGACCTATTGAACGTATTTCAGGCCAAAGAGGCTTTAATCTTGAACTTTCTATATATACTCATAGACCGCTTCTGATGTTACATCATGCATACAGTAGTCCATAGTTTGACCTATTGATTGTATTTCAGGCCAAAGAGGCTTTAATCTTGAATTTCCTATATAGACTAATTGAGGCCTTCTGATGTCTCATCAACCATACTGTAGTCCAAGTTGGACCTATTGAACATATTTCAGGCCAAAGAGGCCTTGATCTTGAATTTCCCATATAGTATAATTAAGGCCTTCTGATGTCTCATCAACCATACAGAAATCCAATTTTGACCTACTAAAAATATTTCTGGCCAAAGAGGCCTTAATCTTGAACTTTCTATATATATTCATGGTCTGCTTCTGATGTTACATCAAGCATACAGTAGTCCATATTTTGACCTATTGAACGTATTTCAGGCCAAAGAGGCTTTGATCTTGAATTTCCTAGATAGACTAATTGAGGCCTTCTGATGTCTCATCAACCATACAATAGTTCAAATTTGAACTATTGAACATATTTCAGGACTTGATTTTGAATTTCCCATATAGACTATTTGAGGCCTTCTGAATTCTCGTCAACAATATAATAGTCCAATTTTGACCTCTTGAACAAATTTCAGGCCAAATAGGCCTTGATCTTGAATTTCCCATATAGCCTAATTAAGGCCTTCTGATGTCTCATCAACCATACAGAAGTCCAATTTTGACCTACTAAAATATTTCTGGCCAAAGAGGCCTTAATCTTGAACTTTCTATACATACTCATGGTCTGCTTCTGATGTTACATCAAGCATACAGTAGTCCATATTTCGACCTATTGAACGTATTTCAGGCCAAAGAGGCTTTGATCTTGATCTTTCTATGTAGACTAATTGAGGCCTTCTGATGTCTCATCAACCATACAGAAGTCCAATTTTGACCTATTGAAAAAATTTCAGGCCAAAGAGGCCTTGATCTTGAATTTCACATATAGACTAATTGAGGCCTTCTGAATTCCCGTCAACAATACAGTAGTCCTTATTTGACATGCTGAACTTTTTTCAGGCCAAAGAGTACTTGATCTTGAATTTCCCATATAGACTAATTTAGGCGATGTCTCATCAACCATACAGAAGTCCAATTTTGACCTACTGAACATATTTCAGGCAAAATAGCCCTTGATCTTGAACTTTATATACATACTCATAGACTGCTTCTGATGTTACATCATGCATACAGTAGTCCATAGTTTGACCTATTGAACGTATTTCAGGCCAAAGAGGCTTTAATCTTGAATTTCCTATATAGACTAATTGAGAACTTCTGATGTCTCATCAACCATACTGTAGTCCAAGTTGGACCTATTGAACATATTTCAGGCCAATGAGGCCTTGATCTTGAATTTCCCATATAGCCTAATTAAGGCCCTCTGATGTCTCATCAATCATACTCTAGTCCAATTTTGACCTATTGAACATATTTCAGGCCAAAGAGGCCTTAATCTTGAATTTCCCATATAGACTAATTGAGCACTTCTGATGTCTCGTCAACAATATAGTAGTCCTTATTTGACATGCTGAACTTTTTTCAGGCCAAAGAGGCCTTGATCTTGAATTTCCCATATAGACTAATTGAGGCCTTCTGAATTCTCGTCAACAATATAGTAGTCCGTATTTGACATGCTGAACTTTTTTCAGGCCAAAGAGTCCTTGATCTTGAATTTCCCATATAGACTAATTGAGGCGATGTCTCATCAACCATACAGAAGTCCAATTTTGACCTACTGAACATATTTCAGGCCAAATAGGCCTTGATCTTGAACTTTATATACATACTCATAGACTGCTTCTGATGTTACATCATGCATACAGTAGTCCATATTTTGACCTATTGAACGTATTTCAGGCCAAAGAGGCTTTAATCTTGAACTTTCTATATATACTCATAGACTGCTTCTGATGTTACATCATGCATACAGTAGTCCATAGTTTGACCTATTGATTGTATTTCAGGCCAAAGAGGCTTTAATCTTGAATTTCCTATATAGACTAATTGAGGCCTTCTGATGTCTCATCAACCATACAATAGTTCAAATTTGAACTTTTGAACATATTTCAGGCCTTGATCTTGAATTTCCAATATAGACTAATTGAGGCCTTCTGATGTCTCGTCAACCATACTGTAGTCCAATTTTGACCTATTGAACATATTTCAGGCCAAGGAGGCCTTGATCTTGAATTTCCCATATAGACTAATTGAGGCCTTCTGAATTCTCGTCAACAATATAAGAGTCCAATTTTGATTATTGAAAAAATTTCAGGGCAAAGAGGCCTTGATCTTGAATTTCCCATATAGCCTAATTAAGGCCTTCTGATGTCTCATCAACCATACAGAAGTCCAATTTTGACATGCTGAACTTTTTTCAGGCCAAAGAGTCCTTGATCTTGAATTTCCCATATAGACTAATTGAGGCGATGTCTCATCAACCATACAGAAGTCCAATTTTGACCTACTGAACATATTTCAGGCCAAATAGGCCTTGATCTTGAACTTTATATACATACTCATAGACTGCTTCTGATGTTACATCATGCATACAGTAGTCCATATTTTGACCTATTGAACGTATTTCAGGCCAAAGAGGCTTTAATCTTGAACTTTCTATATATACTCATAGACCGCTTCTGATGTTACATCATGCATACAGTAGTCCATAGTTTGACCTATTGATTGTATTTCAGGCCAAAGAGGCTTTAATCTTGAATTTCCTATATAGACTAATTGAGGCCTTCTGATGTCTCATCAACCATACTGTAGTCCAAGTTGGACCTATTGAACATATTTCAGGCCAAAGAGGCCTTGATCTTGAATTTCCCATATAGTATAATTAAGGCCTTCTGATGTCTCATCAACCATACAGAAATCCAATTTTGACCTACTAAAAATATTTCTGGCCAAAGAGGCCTTAATCTTGAACTTTCTATACATATTCATGGTCTGCTTCTGATGTTACATCAAGCATACAGTAGTCCATATTTTGACCTATTGAACGTATTTCAGGCCAAAGAGGCTTTGATCTTGAATTTCCTAGATAGACTAATTGAGGCCTTCTGATGTCTCATCAACCATACAATAGTTCAAATTTGAACTATTGAACATATTTCAGGACTTGATTTTGAATTTCCCATATAGACTATTTGAGGCCTTCTGAATTCTCGTCAACAATATAATAGTCCAATTTTGACCTCTTGAACAAATTTCAGGCCAAATAGGCCTTGATCTTGAATTTCCCATATAGCCTAATTAAGGCCTTCTGATGTCTCATCAACCATACAGAAGTCCAATTTTGACCTACTAAAATATTTCTGGCCAAAGAGGCCTTAATCTTGAACTTTCTATACATATTCATGGTCTGCTTCTGATGTTACATCAAGCATACAGTAGTCCATATTTTGACCTATTGAACGTATTTCAGGCCAAAGAGGCTTTGATCTTGAATTTCCTAGATAGACTAATTGAGGCCTTCTGATGTCTCATCAACCATACAATAGTTCAAATTTGAACTCTTGAACATATTTCAGGACTTGATTTTGAATTTCCCATATAGACTATTTGAGGCCTTCTGAATTCTCGTCAACAATATAATAGTCCAATTTTGACCTCTTGAACAAATTTCAGGCCAAATAGGCCTTGATCTTGAATTTCCCATATAGCCTAATTAAGGCCTTCTGATGTCTCATCAACCATACAGAAGTCCAATTTTGACCTACTAAAATATTTCAGGCCAAAGAGGCCTTAATCTTGAACTTTCTATACATACTCATGGTCTGCTTCTGATGTTACATCAAGCATACAGTAGTCCATATTTCGACCTATTGAACGTATTTCAGGCCAAAGAGGCTTTGATCTTGATCTTTCTATGTAGACTAATTGAGGCCTTCTGATGTCTCATCAACCATACAGAAGTCCAATTTTGACCTATTGAAAAAATTTCAGGCCAAAGAGGCCTTGATCTTGAATTTCCCATATAGACTAATTGAGGCCTTCTGATGTCTCATCAACAATACTGTAGTCCAATTTTGACCTATTGAAGAAATTTCAGGCCAAAGAGGCCTTGATCTTGAATTTCCTATATAGACTAATTGAGGCCCTCTGATGTCTCATCAACCATACTCTAGTCCAATTTTGACCTATTGAACATATTTCAGGCAAAATAGGCCTTGATCTTGAACTTTATATACATTCTCATAGAGTGCTTCTGATGTTACATCATGCATACAGTAGTTGATATTTTGACCGATTGAACGTATTTCAAGCCAAAAAGGCTTTGATCTTGAATTTCCTATATAGACTAATTGAGGCCTTCTGATGTCTCATCAACCATACAATAGTTCAAATTTGAACTATTGAACATATTTCAGACCTTGATCTTGAATTTCCAATATAGACTAATTGAGGCCTTCTGATGTCTCGTCAACCATACTGTAGTCCAATTTTGACCTATTGAACATTTTTCAGGCCAAGGAGGCCTTGATCTTGAATTTCACATATAGACTAATTGAGGCCTTCTGAATTCTCGTCAACGATATAATAGTCCAATTTTTACCTCTTGAACAAATTTCAGGCCAAATAGGCCTTGATCTTGAATTTCCCATATAGCCTAATTAAGGCCTTCTGATGTCTCATCAACCATACAGAAGTCCAATTTTGACCTATTGAACATATTTCAGGCAAAATAGGCCTTGATCTTGAACTTTATATACATTCTCATAGACTGCTTCTGATGTTACATCATGCATACAGTAGTTGATATTTTGACCTATTGAACGTATTTCAGGCCAAGAGGCTTTGATCTTGAATTTCCTATATAGACTAATTGAGGCCTTCTGATGTCTCATCAACCATACAATAGTTCAAATTTGAACTATTGAACATATTTCAGGCCTTGATCTTGAATTTCCAATATAGACTAATTGAGGCCTTCTGATGTCTCGTCAACCATACTGTAGTCCAATTTTGACCTATTGAACATATTTCAGGCCAAGGAGGCCTTGATCTTGAATTTCCCATATAGACTAATTGAGGCCTTCTGAATTCTCGTCAACAATATAATAGTCGAATTTTGACCTCTTGAACAAATTTCAGGCCAAATAGGCCTTGATCTTGAATTTCCCATATAGCCTAATTAAGGCCTTCTGATGTCTCATCAACCATACAGAAGTCCAATTTTGACCTACTAAAAATATTTCTGGCCAAAGAGGCGTTAATCTTGAACTTTCTATACATACTCATGGACTGCTTCTGATGTTACATCAAGCAAACAGTAATCCTTATTTTGACCTATTGAACATATTTCAGGACTTGATTTTGAATTTCCCATATAGACTAATTGAGGCCTTCTGAATTCTCGTCAACAATATAATAGTCCAATTTTGACCTCTTGAACAAATTTCAGGCCAAAGAGGCTTTGATCTTGAACTTTCTATATAGACTAATTGAGGCCTTCTGATGTCTCATCAACCGTACAGAAGTCCAATTTTGACCTATTGAAGAAATTTCAGGCCAAAGAGGCCTTGATCTTGAATTTCCCATATAGACTAATTGAGGCCTTCTGATGTCTCGTCAACAATATATTAGTTCTTATTTGACATGCTGAACTTTTTTCAGGTAAAGGGGCCTTGATCTCGAATTTCCCATATAGACTAATTGAGTCCTTCTGATGTCTCATCAACAATACTGTAGTCCAATTTTGACCTATTGAACAAATTTCAGACCAAAGAGGACTTGATCTTGAATTTCCCATATACACTAATTGAGGCCCTCTGATGTCTCATCAACCATACTCTAGTCCAATTTTGACCTATTGAACATATTTCAAGCAAAATAGGCCTTGATCTTGAACTTTATATACATTCTCATAGACTGCTTCTGATGTTACATCAAGCAAACAGTAGTCCATATTTTGACCTATTGAACATATTTCAGGACTTGATTTTGAATTTCCCATATAGACTAATTGAGGCCTTCTGAATTCTCGTCAACAATATAATAGTCCAATTTTGACCTCTTGAACAAATTTCAGGCCAAAGAGGCTTTGATCTTGAACTTTCTATATAGACTAATTGAGGCCTTCTGATGTCTCATCAACCATACAGAAGTCCAATTTTGACCTACTAAAAATATTTCTGGCCAAAGAGGCCTTAATCTTGAACTTTCTATACATACTCATGGACTGCTTCTGATGTTACATCAAGCAAACAGTAGTCCATATTTTGACCTATTGAACGTATTTCAGGCCAAAGAGGCATTGATCTTGAATTTCCTATATAGACTAATTGAGGCCTTCTGATGTCTCATCAACCATACAGAAGTCCAATTTTGACCTATTGAAAAAATTTCAGGCCAAAGAGGCCTTGATCTTGAATTTCACATATAGACTAATTGAGGCCTTCTGAATTCTCGTCAACAATACAGTAGTCCTTATTTGACATGCTGAACTTTTTTCAGGCCAAAGAGTACTTGATCTTGAATATCCCATATAGACTAATTGAGGCGATGTCTCATCAACCATACAGAAGTCCAATTTTGACCTACTGAACATATTTCAGGCCAAATAGCCCTTGATCTTGAACTTTATATACATACTCATAGACTGCTTCTGATGTTACATCATGCATCCAGTAGTCCATAGTTTGACCTATTGAACGTATTTCAGGCCAAAGAGGCTTTAATCTTGAATTTCCTATATAGACTAATTGAGGCCTTCTGATGTCTCATCAACCATACTGTAGTCCAAGTTGGACCTATTGAACATATTTCAGGCCAATGAGGCCTTGATCTTGAATTTCCCATATAGCCTAATTAAGGCCCTCTGATGTCTCATCAATCATACTCTACTCCAATTTTGACCTATTGAACATATTTCAGGCCAAAGAGGCCTTAATCTTGAATTTCCCATATAGACTAATTGAGGACTTCTGATGTCTCGTCAACAATATAGTAGTCCTTATTTGACATGCTGAACTTTTTTATACTTTCTATACATACTCATGGACTGCTTCTGATGTTACATCAAGCAAACAGTAGTCCATATTTTGACCTATTGAACATATTTCAGGACTTGATTTTGTATTTCCCATATAGACTAATTGAGGCCTTCTGAATTCTCGTCAACAATATAATAGTCCAATTTTGACCTCTTGAACAAATTTCAGGCCAAAGAGGCTTTGATCTTGAACTTTCTATATAGACTAATTGAGGCCTTCTGATGTCTCATCAACCATACAGAAGTCCAAACCTACTAAAAATATTTCTGGCCAAAGAGGCCTTAATCTTGAACTTTCTATACATATTCATGGACTGCTTCTGATGTTACATCAAGCAAACAGTAGTCCATATTTTGACCTATTGAACGTATTTCAGGCCAAAGAGGCATTGATCTTGAATTTCCTATTTAGACTAATTGAGGCCTTCTGATGTCTCATCAACCATACAATAGTTCAAATTTGAACTTTTGAACATATTTCAGGCCTTGATCTTGAATTTCCAATATAGACTAATTGAGGCCTTCTGATGTCTCGTCAACCATACTGTAGTCCAATTTTGACCTATTGAACATATTTCAGGCCAAGGAGGCCTTGATCTTGAATTTCCCATATAGACTAATTGAGGCCTTCTGAATTCCCGTCAACAATATAATAGTCCAATTTTGACCTATTGAAGAAATTTCAGGCCAAAGAGGCCTTGATCTTGAATTTCCCATATAGCCTAATTAAGGCCTTCTGATGTCTCATCAACCATACAGAAGTCCAATTTTGACATGCTGAACTTTTTTCAGGCCAAAGTGTCCTTGATCTTGAATTTCCCATATAGACTAATTGAGGCGATGTCTCATCAACCATACAGAAGTCCAATTTTGACCTACTGAACATATTTCAGGCCAAATAGGCCTTGATCTTGAACTTTATATACATACTCATAGACTGCTTCTGATGTTACATCATGCATACAGTAGTCCATATTTTGACCAATTGAACGTATTTCAGGCCAAAGAGGCTTTAATCTTGAACTTTCTATATATACTCATAGACTGCTTCTGATGCTACATCATGCATACAGTAGTCCATAGTTTGACCTATTGATTGTATTTCAGGCCAAAGAGGCTTTAATCTTGAATTTCCTATATAGACTAATTGAGGCCTTCTGATGTCTCATCAACCATACTGTAGTCCAAGTTGGACCTATTGAACATATTTCAGGCCAAAGAGGCCTTGATCTTGAATTTACCATATAGCATAATTAAGGCCTTCTGATGTCTCATCAACCATACAGAAGTCCAATTTTGACCTACTAAAAATATTTCTGGCCAAAGAGGCCTTAATCTTGAACTTTCTATACATATTCATGGTCTGCTTCTGATGTTACATCATGCATACAGTAGTCCATATTTTGACCTATTGAACATATTTCAGGCCTAAGAGGCTTTGATCTTGAATTTCCTATATAGACTAATTGAGGCCTTCTGATGTCTCATCAACCATACAATAGTTCAAATTTGAACTATTGAACATATTTCAGGACTTGATTTTGAATTTCCCATATAGACTAATTGAGGCCTTCTGAATTCTCGTCAACAATATAATAGTCCAATTTTGACCTCTTGAACAAATTTCAGGCCAAATAGGCCTTGATCTTGAATTTCCCATATAGCCTAATTAAGGCCTTCTGATGTCTCATCAACCATACAGAAGTCCAATTTTGACTTACTAAAAATATTTCTGGCCAAAGAGGCCTTAATCTTGAACTTTCTATACATACTCATGGACTGCTTCTGATGTTACATCAAGCATACAGTAGTCCATATTTCGACCTATTGAACGTATTTCAGGCCAAAGAGGCTTTGATCTTGATCTTTCTATGTAGACTAATTGAGGCCTTCTGATGTCTCATCAACCATACAGAAGTCCAATTTTGACCTATTGAAGAAATTTCAGGCCAAAGAGGCCTTGATCTTGAATTTCCCATATAGACTAATTGAGGCCTTCTGAATTCTCGTCAACAATACTGTAGTCCAATTTTGACCTATTGAACAAATTTCAGGCCAAAGAGGACTTGATCTTGAATTTCCCATATAGACTAATTGAGGCCCTCTGATGTCTCATCAACCATACTCTAGTCCAATTTTGACCTATTGAACATATTTCAGGCAAAATAGGCCTAGATCTTGAACTTTATATACATTCTCATAGACTGCTTTTGATGTTACATCATGCATACAGTAGTTGATATTTTGACCAATTGAACGTATTTCAGGCCAAAGAGGCATTGATCTTGAATTTCCTATTTAGACTAATTGAGGCCTTCTGATGTCTCATCAACCATACAATAGTTCAAATTTGAACTTTTGAACATATTTCAGGCCTTGATCTTGAATTTCCAATATAGACTAATTGAGGCCTACTGATGTCTCGTCAACCATACTGTAGTCCAATTTTGACCTATTGAACATATTTCAGGCCAAGGAGGCCTTGATCTTGAATTTCCCATGTAGACTAATTGAGGCCTTCTGAATTCTCGTCAACAATATAATAGTCCAATTTTGACCTCTTGAACAAATTTCAGGCCAAATAGGCCTTGATCTTGAATTTCCCATATAGACTAATTGAGGCGATGTCTCATCAACCATACAGAAGACCAATTTTGACCTACTGAACATATTTCTAGCCAAAGAGGCCTTAATCTTGAACTTTCTATACATACTCATGGTCTGCTTCTGATGTTACATCAAGCATACAGTAGTCCATATTTCGACCTATTGAACGTATTTCAGGCCAAAGAGGCTTTGATCTTGATCTTTCTATGTAGACTAATTGAGGCCTTCTGATGTCTCATCAACCATACAGAAGTCCAATTTTGACCTATTGAAGAAATTTCAGGCCAAAGAGGCCTTGATCTTGAATTTCCCATATAGACTAATTGAGGCCTTCTGAATTCTCGTAAACAATATAGTAGTCCTTATTTGACATGCTGAACTTTTTTCAGGCAAAAGAGGCCTTGATCTTGAATTTCCCATATAGCCTAATTTAGGCCTTCTGATGTCTCATCAACCATACAGAAGTCCAATTTTGACCTACTAAAATATTTCTAGCCAAAGAGGCCTTAATCTTGAACTTTCTATACATACTCATGGTCTGCTTCTGATGTTACATCAAGCATACAGTAGTCCATATTTCGACCTATTGAACGTATTTCAGGCCAAAGAGGCCTTGATCTTGATCTTTCTATGTAGACTAATTGAGGCCTTCTGATGTCTCATCAACCATACAGAAGTCCAATTTTGACCTATTGAAAAAATTTCAGGCCAAAGAGGCCTTGATCTTGAATTTCACATATAGACTAATTGAGGCCTTCTGAATTCTCGTCAACAATACAGTAGTCCTTATTTGACATGCTGAACTTTTTTCAGGCCAAAGAGTACTTGATCTTGAATATCCCATATAGACTAATTGAGGCGATGTCTCATCAACCATACAGAAGTCCAATTTTGACCTATTGAACATATTTCAGGCAAAATAGGCCTAGATCTTGAACTTTATATACATTCTCATAGACTGCTTTTGATGTTACATCATGCATACAGTAGTTGATATTTTGACCTATTGAACGTATTTCAGGCCAAAGAGGCATTGATCTTGAATTTCCTATTTAGACTAATTGAGGCCTTCTGATGTCTCATCAACCATACAATAGTTCAAATTTGAACTTTTGAACATATTTCAGGCCTTGATCTTGAATTTCCAATATAGACTAATTGAGGCCTACTGATGTCTCGTCAACCATACTGTAGTCCAATTTTGACCTATTGAACATATTTCAGGCCAAGGAGGCCTTGATCTTGAATTTCCCATATAGACTAATTGAGGCCTTCTGAATTCTCGTCAACAATATAATAGTCCAATTTTGACCTCTTGAACAAATTTCAGGCCAAATAGGCCTTGATCTTGAATTTCCCATATAGACTAATTGAGGCGATGTCTCATCAACCATACAGAAGACCAATTTTGACCTACTGAACATATTTCTAGCCAAAGAGGCCTTAATCTTGAACTTTCTATACATACTCATGGTCTGCTTCTGATGTTACATCAAGCATACAGTAGTCCATATTTCGACCTATTGAACGTATTTCAGGCCAAAGAGGCTTTGATCTTGATCTTTCTATGTAGACTAATTGAGGCCTTCTGATGTCTCATCAACCATACAGAAGTCCAATTTTGACCTATTGAAGAAATTTCAGGCCAAAGAGGCCTTGATCTTGAATTTCCCATATAGACTAATTGAGGCCTTCTGAATTCTCGTAAACAATATAGTAGTCCTTATTTGACATGCTGAACTTTTTTCAGGCAAAAGAGGCCTTGATCTTGAATTTCCCATATAGCCTAATTTAGGCCTTCTGATGTCTCATCAACCATACAGAAGTCCAATTTTGACCTACTAAAATATTTCTAGCCAAAGAGGCCTTAATCTTGAACTTTCTATACATACTCATGGTCTGCTTCTGATGTTACATCAAGCATACAGTAGTCCATATTTCGACCTATTGAACGTATTTCAGGCCAAAGAGGCCTTGATCTTGATCTTTCTATGTAGACTAATTGAGGCCTTCTGATGTCTCATCAACCATACAGAAGTCCAATTTTGACCTATTGAAAAAATTTCAGGCCAAAGAGGCCTTGATCTTGAATTTCACATATAGACTAATTGAGGCCTTCTGAATTCTCGTCAACAATACAGTAGTCCTTATTTGACATGCTGAACTTTTTTCAGGCCAAAGAGTACTTGATCTTGAATATCCCATATAGACTAATTGAGGCGATGTCTCATCAACCATACAGAAGTCCAATTTTGACCTACTGAACATATTTCAGGCCAAATAGCCCTTGATCTTGAACTTTATATACATACTCATAGACTGCTTCTGATGTTACATCATGCATCCAGTAGTCCATAGTTTGACCTATTGAACGTATTTCAGGCCAAAGAGGCTTTAATCTTGAATTTCCTATATAGACTAATTGAGGCCTTCTGATGTCTCATCAACCATACTGTAGTCCAAGTTGGACCTATTGAACATATTTCAGGCCAATGAGGCCTTGATCTTGAATTTCCCATATAGCCTAATTAAGGCCCTCTGATGTCTCATCAATCATACTCTACTCCAATTTTGACCTATTGAACATATTTCAGGCCAAAGAGGCCTTAATCTTGAATTTCCCATATAGACTAATTGAGGACTTCTGATGTCTCGTCAACAATATAGTAGTCCTTATTTGACATGCTGAACTTTTTTATACTTTCTATACATACTCATGGACTGCTTCTGATGTTACATCAAGCAAACAGTAGTCCATATTTTGACCTATTGAACATATTTCAGGACTTGATTTTGTATTTCCCATATAGACTAATTGAGGCCTTCTGAATTCTCGTCAACAATATAATAGTCCAATTTTGACCTCTTGAACAAATTTCAGGCCAAAGAGGCTTTGATCTTGAACTTTCTATATAGACTAATTGAGGCCTTCTGATGTCTCATCAACCATACAGAAGTCCAAACCTACTAAAAATATTTCTGGCCAAAGAGGCCTTAATCTTGAACTTTCTATACATATTCATGGACTGCTTCTGATGTTACATCAAGCAAACAGTAGTCCATATTTTGACCTATTGAAGGTATTTCAGGCCAAAGAGGCATTGATCTTGAATTTCCTATATAGACTAATTGAGGCCTTCTGATGTCTCATCAACCATACAATAGTTCAAATTTGAACTTTTGAACATATTTCAGGCCTTGATCTTGAATTTCCAATATAGACTAATTGAGTCCTTCTGATGTCTCGTCAACCATACTGTAGTCCAATTTTGACCTATTGAACATATTTCAGGCCAAGGAGGCCTTGATCTTGAATTTCCCATATAGACTAATTGAGGCCTTCTGAATTCCCGTCAACAATATAATAGTCCAATTTTGACCTATTGAAGAAATTTCAGGCCAAAGAGGCCTTGATCTTGAATTTCCCATATAGCCTAATTAAGGCCTTCTGATGTCTCATCAACCATACAGAAGTCCAATTTTGACATACTGAACTTTTTTCAGGCCAAAGAGTCCTTGATTTTGAATTTCCCATATAGACTAATTGAGGCAATGTCTCATCAACCATACAGAAGTCCAATTTTGACCTACTGAACATATTTCAGGCCAAATAGGCCTTGATCTTGAACTTTATATACATACTCATAGACTGCTTCTGATGTTACATCATGCATACAGTAGTCCATATTTTGACCTATTGAACGTATTTCAGGCCAAAGAGGCTTTAATCTTGAACTTTCTATATACTCATAGACTGCTTCTGATGTTACATCATGCATACAGTAGTCCATAGTTTGACCTATTGATTGTATTTCAGGCCAAAGAGGCTTTAATCTTGAATTTCCTATATAGACTAATTGAGGCCTTCTGATGTCTCATCAACCATACTGTAGTCCAAGTTGGACCTATTGAACATATTTCAGGCCAAAGAGGCCTTGATCTTGAATTTCCCATATAGCATAATTAAGGCCTTCTGATGTCTCATCAACCATACAGAAGTCCAATTTTGACCTACTAAAAATATTTCTGGCCAAAGAGGCCTTAATCTTGAACTTTCTATACATATTCATGGACTGCTTCTGATGTCACATCAAGCAAACAGTAGTCCATATTTTGACCTATTGAACGTATTTCAGGCCAAAGAGGCATTGATCTTGAATTTCCTATATAGACTAATTGAGGCCTTCTGATGTCTCATCAACCATACAATAGTTCAAATTTGAACTTTTGAACATATTTCAGGCCTTGATCTTGAATTTCCAATATAGACTAATTGAGGCCTTCTGATGTCTCATCAACCATACAGAAGTCCAATTTTGACCTATTGAACATATTTCAGGAAAAATAGGCCTTGATCTTGAACTTTACATACATTCTCATAGACTGCTTCTGATGTTACATCATGCATAAAGTAGTTGATATTTTGACCTATTGAACGTATTTCAGGCCAAGAGGCTTTGATCTTGAATTTCCTATATAGACTAATTGAGGCCTTCTGATGTCTCATCAACCATACAATAGTTCAAATTTGAACTATTGAACATATTTCAGGCCTTGATCTTGAATTTCCCATATAGACTAATTGAGGCCTTCTGAATTCTCGTCAACAATATAATAGTCCAATTTTGACCTCTTGAACAAATTTCAGGCCAAATAGGCCTTGATCTTGAATTTCCCATATAGCCTAATTAAGGCCTTCTGATGTCTCATCAACCATACAGAAGTCCAATTTTGACCTACTAAAAATATTTCTGGCCAAAGAGGCCTTAATCTTGAACTTTCTATACATACTCATGGACTGCTTCTGATGTTACATCAAGCAAACAGTAGTCCATATTTTGACCTATTGAACGTATTTCAGGCCAAAGAGGCATTGATCTTGAATTTCCTATATAGACTAATTGAGGCCTTCTGATGTCTCATCAACCATACTGTAGTCCAATTTTGACCTATTGAACATATTTCAGGCCAAGGAGGCCTTGATCTTGAATTTCCCATATAGACTAATTGAGGCCTTCTGAATTCCCGTCAACAATATAATAGTCCAATTTTGACCTATTGAAGAAATTTCAGGCCAAAGAGGCCTTGATCTTGAATTTCCCATATAGCCTAATTAAGGCCTTCTGATGTCTCATCAACCATACAGAAGTCCAATTTTGACATGCTGAACTTTTTTCAGGCCAAATTGTCCTTGATCTTGAATTTCCCATATAGACTAATTGAGGCGATGTCTCATCAACCATACAGAAGTCCAATTTTGACCTACTGAACATATTTCAGGCCAAATAGGCCTTGATCTTGAACTTTATATACATACTCATAGACTGCTTTTGATGTTACATCATGCATACAGTAGTCCAAATTTTGACCTATTGAACGTATTTCAGGCCAAAGAGGCTTTAATCTTGAACTTTCTATATATACTCATAGACTGCTTCTGATGTTACATCATGCATACAGTAGTCCATAGTTTGACCTATTGATTGTATTTCAGGCCAAAGAGGCTTTAATCTTGAATTTCCTATATAGACTAATTGAGGCCTTCTGATGTCTCATCAACCATACTGTAGTCCAAGTTGGACCTATTGAACATATTTCAGGCCAAAGAGGCCTTGATCTTGAATTTCCCATATAGCATAATTAAGGCCTTCTGATGTCTCATCAACCATACAGAAGTCCAATTTTGACCTACTAAAAATATTTCTGGCCAAAGAGGCCTTAATCTTGAACTTTCTATACATATTCATGGTCTGCTTCTGATGTTACATCATGCATACAGTAGTCCATATTTTGACCTATTGAACGTATTTCAGGCCAAAGAGGCTTTGATCTTGAATTTCCCATATAGACTAATTGAGGCGATGCCTCATCAACCATACAGAAGTCCAATTTTGACCTACTGAACATATTTCAGGCCAAATAGGCCTTGATCTTGAACTTTATATACATACTCATGGTCTGCTTCTGATGTTACATCAAGCATACAGTAGTCCATATTTTGACCTATTGAACGTATTTCAGGCCAAAGAGCCTTTGATCTTGAATTTCCTAGATAGACTAATTGAGGCCTTTTGATGTCTCATCAACCATACAATAGTTCAAATTTGAACTATTGAACATATTTCAGGACTTGATTTTGAATTTCCCATATAGACTAATTGAGGCCTTCTGAATTCTCGTCAACAATATAATAGTCCAATTTTGACCTCTTGAACAAATTTCAGGCCAAATAGGCCTTGATCTTGAATTTCCCATATAGCCTAATTAAGGCCTTCTGATGTCTCATCAACCATACAGAAGTCCAATTTTGACTTACTAAAAATATTTCTGGCCAAAGAGGCCTTAATCTTGAACTTTCTATACATACTCATGTTACATCAAGCATACAGTAGTCCATATATTGACCTATTGAACGTATTTCAGGCCAAAGAGGCTTTGATCTTGAACTTTCTATATAGACTACTTGAGGCCTTCTGATGTCTCATCAACCATACAGAAGTCCAATTTTGACCTATTGAAGAAATTTCAGGCCAAAGAGGCCTTGATCTTGAAATTCCCATATAGACTAATTGAGGCCTTCTGATGTCTCGTCAACAATATAGTAGTTCTTACTTGACATGCTGAACTTTTTTCAGGCAAAAGAGGCCTTGATCTTGAATTTCCCATATAGACTAATTGAGGCCCTCTGATGTCTCATCAACCATACTCTAGTCCAATTTTGACCTATTGAACATATTTCAGGCAAAATAGGCCTTGATCTTGAACTTTATATACATTCTCATAGAGTGCTTCTGATGTTACATCATGCATACAGTAGTTGATATTTTGACCTATTGAACGTATTTCAGGCCAAAGAGGCTTTGATCTTGAATTTCCTATATAGACTAATTGAGGCCTTCTGATGTCTCATCAACCATACAGAAGTCCAATTTTGACCTATTGAACATATTTCAGGCAAAATAGGCCTTGATCTTGAACTTTACATACATTCTCATAGACTGCTTCTGATGTTACATCATGCATACAGTAGTTGATATTTTGACCTATTGAACGTATTTCAGGCCAAGAGGCTTTGATCTTGAATTTCCTATATAGACTAATTGAGGCCTTCTGATGTCTCATCAACCATACAATAGTTCAAATTTGACCTATTGAACATATTTCAGGCCACGGAGGCCTTGATCTTGAATTTCCCATATAGACTAATTGAGGCCTTCTGAATTCTCGTCAACAATATAATATTCAAATTTTGACTTCTTGAACAAATTTCAGGCCAAATAGGCCTTGATCTTGAACTTTATATGTATTCTCATAGACTGCTTCTGATGTTACATCATGCATACAGTAGTTGATATTTTGACCTATTGAACGTATTTCAGGCCAAAGAGGCTTTGATCTTGAATTTCCTAAATAGACTAATTGAGGCCTTCTGATGTCTCATCAACCATACAATAGTTCAAATTTGAACTATTGAACATATTACAGGACTTGATTTTGAATTTCCCATAAAGACTAATTGAGGCCTTCTGAATTCTCGTCAACAATATAATAGTCCAATTTTGACCTCTTGAACAAATTTCAGGCCAAATAGGCCTTGATCTTGAATTTCCAATATAGCCTAATTAAGGCCTTCTGATGTCTCATCAACCATACAGAAGTCCAATTTTGACCTACTAAAAATATTTCTGGCCAAAGAGGCCTTAATCTTGAACTTTCTATACATACTCATGGACTGCTTCTGATGTTACATCAAGCAAACAGTAGTCCATATTTTGACCTATTGAACATATTTCAGGACTTGATTTTGAATTTCCCATATAGACTCATTGAGGCCTTCTGAATTCTCGTCAACAATATAATAGTCCAATTTTGACCTCTTGAACAAATTTCAGGCCAAAGAGGCTTTGATCTTGAACTTTCTATATAGACTACTTGGGGCCTTCTGATGTCTCATCAACCATACAGAAGTCCAATTTTGACCTATTGAAGAAATTTCAGGCCAAAGAGGCCTTGATCTTGAAATTCCCATATAGACTAATTGAGGCCTTCTGATGTCTTGTCAACAATATAGTAGTTCTTACTTGACATGCTGAACTTTTTTCAGGCAAAAGAGGCCTTGATATTGAATTTCCCATATAGACTAATTGAGGCCCTCTGATGTCTCATCAACCATACTCTAGTCCAATTTTGACCTATTGAACATATTTCAGGCAAAATAGGCCTTGATCTTGAACTTTATATACATTCTCATAGAGTGCTTCTGATGTTACATCATGCATACAGTAGTTGATATTTTGACCTATTGAACGTATTTCAGGCCAAAGAGGCTTTGATCTTGAATTTCCTATATAGACTAATTGAGGCCTTCTGATGTCTCATCAACCATACAGAAGTCCAATTTTGACCTATTGAACATATTTCAGGCAAAATAGGCCTTGATCTTGAACTTTACATACATTCTCATAGACTGCTTCTGATGTTACATCATGCATACAGTAGTTGATATTTTGACCTATTGAACGTATTTCAGGCCAAGAGGCTTTGATCTTGAATTTCCTATATAGACTAATTGAGGCCTTCTGATGTCTCATCAACCATACAATAGTTCAAATTTGAACTATTGAACATATTTCAGGCCTTGATTTTGAATTTCCAATATAGACTAAATGAGGCCTTCTGATGTCTCGTCAACCATACTGTAGTCCAATTTTGACCTATTGAACATATTTCACGCCACGGAGGCCTTGATCTTGAATTTCCCATATAGACTAATTGAGGCCTTCTGAATTCTCGTCAACAATATAATATTCCAATTTTGACCTCTTGAACAAATTTCAGGCCAAATAGGCCTTGATCTTGAACTTTATATGTATTCTCATAGACTGCTTCTGATGTTACATCATGCATACAGTAGTTGATATTTTGACCTATTGAACGTATTTCAGGCCAAAGAGGCTTTGATCTTGAATTTCCTAAATAGACTAATTGAGGCCTTCTGATGTCTCATCAACCATACAATAGTTCAAATTTGAACTATTGAACATATTACAGGACTTGATTTTGAATTTCCCATAAAGACTAATCGAGGCTTTCTGAATTCTCGTCAACAATATAATAGTCCAATTTTGACCTCTTGAACAAATTTCAGGCCAAATAGGCCTTGATCTTGAATTTCCAATATAGCCTAATTAAGGCCTTCTGATGTCTCATCAACCATACAGAAGTCCAATTTTGACCTACTAAAAATATTTCTGGCCAAAGAGGCCTTAATCTTGAACTTTCTATACATACTCATGGACTGCTTCTGATGTTACATCAAGCAAACAGTAGTCCATATTTTGACCTATTGAACATATTTCAGGACTTGATTTTGAATTTACCATATAGACTAATTGAGGCCTTCTGAATTCTCGTCAACAATATAATAGTCCAATTTTGACCTCTTGAACAAATTTCAGGCCAAAGAGGCTTTGATCTTGAACTTTCTATATAGACTAATTGAGGCCTTCTGATGTCTCATCAACCGTACAGAAGTCCAATTTTGACCTATTGAAGAAATTTCAGGCCAAAGAGGCCTTGATCTTGAATTTCCCATATAGACTAATTGAGGCCTTCTGATGTCGCGACAACAATATAGTAGTTCTTAATTGACATGCTGAACTTTTTTCAGGTAAAGGGGCTTTGATCTTGAATTTCCCATATAGACTAATTGAGGCCTTCTGATGTCTCATCAACAATACTGTAGTCCAATTTTGACCTATTGAACAAATTTCAGACCAAAGAGGACTTGATCTTGAATTTCCCATATAGATAATTGAGGCCTTCTGATGTCTCATCAACCATACTGTAGTCCAAGTTGGACCTATTGAACTTATTTCAGGCCAAAGAGGCCTTGATCTTGAATTTCCCATATAGCCTAATTAAGGCCCTCTGATGTCTCATCAATCATACTCTAGTCCAATTTTGACCTAATGAACATATTTCAGGCCAAAGAGGCCTTAATCTTGAATTTCCCATATAGACTAATTGAGGACTTCTGATGTCTCGTCAACAATATAGTAGTCCTTATTTGAAATGCTGAACTTTTTTCAGGCAAAAAAAGTCCTTGATCTTGAACTTCCTATATAGACTAATTGAGGCCTTCTGATGTCTCGTCAACCATACTGTAGTCCAATTTTGACCTATTGAACATATTTCAGGCCAAGGAGGCCTTGATCTTAAATTTCTCATATAGACTAATTGAGGCCTTCTGATGTCTCATCAACCATACAGAAGTCGAATTTTGACCTACTGAACATATTTCAGGCCAAAGAGGCCTTAATCTTGAACTTTCTATACATACTCATAGACTGCTTCTGATTTTACATCATGCATACAGTAGTCCATATTTTGCCCTATTGAACGTATTTCAGGTCAAAGAGGATTTGATCTTGAATTTCCCATATAGACTAATTGAGGCCTTCTGATATCTCGTCAAAAATGTAGTAGTCCTTATTTGACATGCTGAACTTTTTTCAGGCAAAAGAGGCCTTGATCTTGAATTTCACATATAGACTAATTTAGGCCTTCTGATGTCTCATCAGCAATAATATAGTCCAATTTTGACCTCTTGAACAAATTTCAGGCCAAAGAGGCCTTGATCTTGAATTTCCCACATAGACTAATTGAGGCCTTCTTATGTCTCGTAAATCATACAGAAGTCCAATTTTGACCTACTGAACATATTTCAGGCCAAATAGGCCTTGATCTTGAACTTTATATAAATACTCATAGACTGCTTCGATGTTACATCATATATACAGTATTTGAAATTTTGACCAATTGAACGGCAAATATGATTGATGAGACATCAGAGGGCCTCAGTTAGTCTATATAGGAAATTCAAGATCAAGGCCTCTTTGGCCTGAAATATGTTCAATAATTCAAAATTGGACTATTGTATGGTTGATGAGTCATAAGAAGGCCTCAATTAGTCTTTATGGGAAATTCAAGATCAAGGCCTCGTTGGACTGAAAAAAGTTTAGCATGTCAAATAAGGACTAGTATAATGTTGACGAGACATCAGAAGGCCTCAATTATTCCATATGGAAAAATCAAGATCAAGGCCTCTTAGGCCTGAAATTTCTTCGATAGGTCAAAATTGGACTTCTGTATGGTTGATGAGACATCAGAAGGCCTTGATTAGGCTATATGGGAAATTCAAGATCAAGGCCTCTTTGGCCTGAAATATGTTCCATAGGTCAAACTTGGAATACAGTACGGTTGACGAGACATCAAAAGGCCTCAATTAGTCCATATAGGAAATTCAAGTTCAAGGCCTCTTTGGCCTGAAATAAGTTCCGAAGGTCAAAATTGGACTTCTGCATGGTTGATGAGTTATCAGAAGGCCTCAATTAGTCTTTATGGGAAATTCAAGATCAATGCCTCTTTGGCCTGAAAAAGTTCAGCATGTCAAATAAGGACTAGTATATTGTTGACGAGACATCAGAATGCCTCAATTAGTCTATATGGGAAATTCAAGATCAAGGCCTCTTTGGCCTGAAATATGTTCAGTACGTCAAAATCGGACTAGAATATGGTAGATGAGACATTGAAAGGCCTCAATTAGTCTATATGGGAAATTCAAGATCAAGGACTCTTTGGCCTGAAAAAAGTTCAGCATGTCAAATGAGGACTACTATATTGTTGACGAGAATTCAGAAGGCCTCAATTAGTCTTTATGGGAAATTCAAGATCAATGCCTCTTTGGCCTGAAAAAGTTCAGCATATCAAATAAGGACTAGTATATTGTTGACGAGACATCAGAAGGCCTCAATTAGTCTATATGGGAAATTCAAGATCAAAGCCTCTTTGGCCTGAAATATGTTCAATACGTCAAAATTGGACTTCTGTATGGTTTATGAGACATTGAAAGGCCTCAATTAGTCTATATGGGAAATTCAAGATCAAGGCTTCTTTGGCCTGAAATATGTTCAATAAGTCAAAATTGGACTAGAGTATGATTGATGAGACATCAGAGGGCCTTAATTAGGCTATATGGGAAATTCAAAATCAAGGCCTCTTTGGCCTGAAATATGTTCAATAGATCAAACTTGGACTACAGTATGGTTGACGAGACATCAGAAGGCCTCAATTTGTCCACATAGGAAATGCAAGATTAAAGCCTCTTTGGCCTGAAATACAATCAATAGGTCAAACTATGGACTACTGTATGCATGATGTAACATCAGAAGCAGTCTATGAGTATATATAGAAAGTTCAAGATTACAGCCTCTTTGGCCTGAAATACGTTCAATAGGTCAAAATATGGACTTCTGTATGCATGATGTACATTCAGAAGCAGTCTATGAGTATGTATAAAAAGTTCAAGATTAAGGCCTCTTTGGCCTGAAGTATGTTTAGTAGGTCAAAATTGGACTTCTGTATGGTTGATGAGACATCAGAAGGCCTTAATTAGGCTATATGGGAAATTCAAGATCAAGGCCTCTTTGGCCTGAAATATGTTCAATAGGTCAAACTTGGACAACAGTATGGTTGATGAGACATCAAAAGGCCTCAATTAGTCCATATAAAAAATTCAAGATCAAGGCCTCTTTGGCCTGAAACATGTTCAGTGGGTAAAATTGGACTTCTGCATGGTTGATGAGTTATCAGAAGGCCTCAATTAGTCTTTATGGGAAATTCAAGATCAAGGCCTCTTTGGCCTGAAAAAATTAAGCATGTCAAATAAGGACTAGTATA
Organism: Gobio gobio; assembly: GCF_949357685.1. Classification (NCBI taxonomy): domain Eukaryota; kingdom Metazoa; phylum Chordata; class Actinopteri; order Cypriniformes; family Gobionidae; genus Gobio; species Gobio gobio. The sequence continues at coordinate 30,833,204 of NC_137121.1, read as the reverse complement.
TTGTTGACGAGACATCAGAAGGCCTCAATTAGTCTATATGGGAAATTCGAGATCATGACCTCTTTGGCCTGAAATATGTTCAGTAGGTCAAAATTGGACTTCTGCATGGTTGATGAGTCATCAGAAGGCCTCAATTAGTCTTTATGGGAAATTCAAGTTAAAAGCCTCCTCGGCCTGAAATATGTTCAATACGTCAAAATTGGACTAGAGTATGGTTGATGAGACATTGAAAGACCTCATTTAGTCTATATGGGAAATGCATGATCAAGGCTTCTTTTGCCTGAAATATGTTCAATAGGTCAAAATTGGACTTCTGTATGGTTGACGAGACATCAGAAGGCCTCAAATAGTCTATATAGGAAAATCAAGATCAAAGCCTCTTTAGCCTGAAAAATTTTCAATAGGTCAAATTTGGACTACGGTATGGTTGATGAGACATCAGAAGGCCTCAATTAGTCTATATGGGAAATGCATGATCAAGGCCTTTTGGCCTGAAACATGTTCAATAGGTCAAAATTGGACTACAGTATGGTTGATGAGACATCAGAAGACCTCAATTAATCTATATTGGAAATTCACGATCAAGGCCTCTTTAGCCTAAAACAAATGTTCAATAGGTCAAATTTGGATTACAGTATGGTTGATGAGACATCAGAAGGTCTCAATTAGTCTATATGGGAAATTTATGATCAAGGCCTCTTTAGCCTGAAATATGATCAATAGGTCAAAATTGGACTAGTGTATGGTTGATGAGACATCAGAAGGCCTCAATTAGTCTATATAGGAAATTCAAGATCAAAGCCTCCTTGGCCTGAAATACATTCAATAGGTCAAAATATGGACTACTGTATGCATGTAACATCAGAAGCAGTATATTTGTATGTATATAAAGTTCAAGATCAAGGCCTATTTGGCCTAAAATATGTTCGGTAGGTCAAAATGGGCCTTCTGAATGGTTGATGAGACATCAGAAGGCTTCAATTAGTCTATATAGGAAATTCAAGATCAAAGCCTCTTTGGCCTGAAATATGTTCAATAGTTCAAAATTGGACTTCTGTATGGTTGATGAGACATCAGAAGGCCTCATTTAGACTATATAGGAAATTCCAGACCAAAGCCTCTTTGGCCTGAAATATGTTCAAAGTTGGACTACTGTCTGACAGATATAACTTCAGAAGGAGTCTAGTAGGAGTGGAATGATAATGTTTGAAAAGTATCAGGCCATAAAGATGTTTAATAGGTAAAATATGGACTACTGTTTAGCTGATATAACATTAGAAGTAGTCTATGGTATATATAGAAAATTCAAAATTGAGAACTCTTTTGGCCTGAAAAAAGTTCAGTATGTCAAATATGGACTACTGTATGGTTGATTAGACATCAGAAGCAATCTATGAGTATGTATAGAAAGTTCAAAATTAAGGCCTCTTTGGCCTGAAGTATGTTTAGTAGGTCAAAATTGGACTTCTGTATGGTTGATGAGACATAAGAATGCCCTAATTAGGCTATATGGGAAATTCAAGATCAAGGCCTCTTTAGCCTGAAATATGTTCAGTAGGTCAAAATTGGACTTCTGTATGGTTGATGAGACATCAGAAGTCCTCAATTAGACTATATGGGAAATTCAAGATCAAAGCCTCTTTGGCCTGAAATATGTTCAATACGTCAAAATCGGACTAGAGTATGGTTGATGAGACATTGAAAGGCTTCAATTAGTCTATGTGGGAAATTCAAGATCAAGGACTCTTTGGCCTGAAATATGTTTAGAAGGTCAAAATTGGACTTCAGTATGGTTGATGAGACATCAGAAGGCCTCAATTAGTCTATATGGGAAATGCATGATCAAGGCCTCTTTTGCCTGAAATATGTTCAATAGGTCAAAATTGGACTACAGTATGGTTGATGAGACATTAGAAGACCTCAATTAATCTATATAGGAAATTCTAGATCAAGGCCTCTTTAGCCTAAATTTTTTTTTCAATAGGTCAAATATGGACTACTGTATGGTTGATTAGACATCAGAAGCAATCTATGAGTATGCATAGAAAGTTCAAGATTAAGGCCTCTTTGGCCTGAAATATGTTCAGAAGGTCAAAATTGGACTTCTGTATGGTTGACGAGACATCAGAAGGCCTCAATTAGTCTATATAGGAAATTCAAGATCAAGGCCTCTTTAGCCTGAAAAATTTTTAATAGTTCAAAATTGGACTACAGTATGGTTGATGAGACATCAGAAGACCTCAATTAATCTATATAGGAAATTCAAGATCAAGGCCTCTTTAGCCTGAAATATGTTCAGTAGGTCAAAATTGGACTTCTGTATGGTTGACGAGACATCAGAAGACCTCAATTAATCTATATTGGAAATTCACGATCAAGGCCTCTTTAGCCTAAAACAAATGTTCAATAGGTCAAATTTGGATTACAGTATGGTTGATGAGACATCAGAAGGTCTCAATTAGTCTATATGGGAAATTTATGATCAAGGCCTCTTTAGCCTGAAATATGATCAATAGGTCAAAATTGGACTAGTGTATGGTTGATGAGACATCAGAAGGCCTCAATTAGTCTATATAGGAAATTCAAGATCAAAGCCTCCTTGGCCTGAAATACATTCAATAGGTCAAAATATGGACTACTGTATGCATGTAACATCAGAAGCAGTATATTTGTATGTATATAAAGTTCAAGATCAAGGCCTATTTGGCCTAAAATATGTTCGGTAGGTCAAAATGGGACTTCTGAATGGTTGATGAGACATCAGAAGGCTTCAATAAGTCTATATAGGAAATTCAAGATCAAAGCCTCTTTGGCCTGAAATATGTTCAATAGTTCAAAATTGGACTTCTGTATGGTTGATGAGACATCAGAAGGCCTCATTTAGACTATATAGGAAATTCCAGACCAAAGCCTCTTTGGCCTGAAATATGTTCAAAGTTGGACTACTGTCTGACAGATATAACTTCAGAAGGAGTCTAGTAGGAATGGAATGATAATGTTTGAAAAGTATCAGGCCATAAAGATGTTTAATAGGTAAAATATGGACTACTGTTTAGCTGATATAACATTAGAAGTAGTCTATGGTATATATAGAAAATTCAAAATTGAGAACTCTTTTGGCCTGAAAAAAGTTCAGTATGTCAAATATGGACTACTGTATGGTTGATTAGACATCAGAAGCAATCTATGAGTATGTATAGAAAGTTCAAAATTAAGGCCTCTTTGGCCTGAAGTATGTTTATTAGGTCAAAATTGGACTTCTGTATGGTTGATGAGACATAAGAATGCCCTAATTAGGCTATATGGGAAATTCAAGATCATGGCCTCTTTAGCCTGAAATATGTTCAGTAGGTCAAAATTGGACTTCTGTATGGTTGATGAGACATCAGAAGTCCTCAATTAGACTATATGGGAAATTCAAGATCAAAGCCTCTTTGGCCTGAAATATGTTCAATACGTCAAAATCGGACTAGAGTATGGTTGATGAGACATTGAAAGGCTTCAATTAGTCTATGTGGGAAATTCAAGATCAAGGACTCTTTGGCCTGAAATATGTTTAGAAGGTCAAAATTGGACTTCAGTATGGTTGATGAGACATCAGAAGGCCTCAATTAGTCTATATAGGAAATTCAAGATCAAATCCTCTTTGGCCTGAAATACGTTCAATAGGTCAAAATATGGACTATTGTATGCATGATGTAACATCAGAAGCAGTCTATGAGTATGTATAGAAAGTACAAGATTAAGGCCTCCTTGGCCTGAAATATGTTCAGAAGGTCAAAATTGGACTTCTGTATGGTTGACGAGACATCAGAAGGCCTCAATTAGTCTATATAGGAAATTCAAGATCAAGGCCTCTTTTTGCCTGAAAAATGTTCAATAGGTCAAATTTGGACTACAGGATGGTTGATGAGACATCAGAAGTCCTCAATTAGTCTATATGGGAAATGCATGATCAAGGCCTCTTTTGCCTGAAATATGTTCAATAGGTCAAAATTGGACTACAGTATGGTTGATGAGACATTAGAAGACCTCAATTAATCTATATAGGAAATTCTAGATCAAGGCCTCTTTAGCCTAAATTTTTTTTTCAATAGGTCAAATATGGACTACTGTATGGTTGATTAGACATCAGAAGCAATCTATGAGTATGCATAGAAAGTTCAAGATTAAGGCCTCTTTGGCCTGAAATATGTTCAGAAGGTCAAAATTGGACTTCTGTATGGTTGACGAGACATCAGAAGGCCTCAATTAGTCTATATAGGAAATTCAAGATCAAGGCCTCTTTAGCCTGAAAAATCTTTAATAGGTCAAAATTGGACTACAGTATGGTTGATGAGACATCAGAAGACCTCAATTAATCTATATAGGAAATTCAAGATCAAGGCCTCTTTAGCCTGAAATATGTTCAGTAGGTCAAAATTGGACTTCTGTATGGTTGACGAGACATCAGAAGACCTCAATTAATCTATATTGGAAATTCACGATCAAGGCCTCTTTAGCCTAAAACAAATGTTCAATAGGTCAAATTTGGATTACAGTATGGTTGATGAGACATCAGAAGGTCTCAATTAGTCTATATGGGAAATTTATGATCAAGGCCTCTTTAGCCTGAAATATGATCAATAGGTCAAAATTGGACTAGTGTATGGTTGATGAGACATCAGAAGGCTTCAATTAGTCTATATAGGAAATTCAAGATCAAAGCCTCCTTGGCCTGAAATACATTCAATAGGTCAAAATATGGACTACTGTATGCATGTAACATCAGAAGCAGTATATTTGTATGTATATAAAGTTCAAGATCAAGGCCTATTTGGCCTAAAATATGTTCGGTAGGTCAAAATGGGACTTCTGAATGATGAATGAGACATCAGAAGGCTTCAATTAGTCTATATAGGAAATTCAAGATCAAAGCCTCTTCGGCCTGAAATATGTTCAATAGTTCAAAATTGGACTTCTGTATGGTTGATGAGACATCAGAAGGCCTCATTTAGACTATATAGGAAATTCCAGACCAAAGCCTCTTTGGCCTGAAATATGTTCAAAGTTGGACTACTGTCTGACAGATATAACTTCAGAAGGAGTCTAGTAGGAATGGAATGATAATGTTTGAAAAGTATCAGGCCAAAAAGATGTTTAATAGGTAAAATATGGACTACTGTTTAGCTGATATAACATTAGAAGTAGTCTATGGTATATATAGAAAATTCAAAATTGAGAACTCTTTTGGCCTGAAAAAAGTTCAGTATGTCAAATATGGACTACTGTATGGTTGATTAGACATCAGAAGCAATCTATGAGTATGTATAGAAAGTTCAAAATTAAGGCCTCTTTGGCCTGAAGTATGTTTATTAGGTCAAAATTGGACTTCTGTATGGTTGATGAGACATAAGAATGCCCTAATTAGGCTATATGGGAAATTCAAGATCAAGGCCTCTTTAGCCTGAAATATGTTCAGTAGGTCAAAATTGGACTTCTGTATGGTTGATGAGACATCAGAAGTCCTCAATTAGACTATATGGGAAATTCAAGATCAAAGCCTCTTTGGCCTGAAATATGTTCAATACGTCAAAATCGGACTAGAGTATGGTTGATGAGACATTGAAAGGCTTCAATTAGTCTATGTGGGAAATTCAAGATCAAGGACTCTTTGGCCTGAAATATGTTTAGAAGGTCAAAATTGGACTTCAGTATGGTTGATGAGACATCAGAAGGCCTCAATTAGTCTATATAGGAAATTCAAGATCAAATCCTCTTTGGCCTGAAATACGTTCAATAGGTCAAAATATGGACTATTGTATGCATGATGTAACATCAGAAGCAGTCTATGAGTATGTATAGAAAGTACAAGATTAAGGCCTCCTTGGCCTGAAATATGTTCAGAAGGTCAAAATTGGACTTCTGTATGGTTGACGAGACATCAGAAGGCCTCAATTAGTCTATATAGGAAATTCAAGATCAAGGCCTCTTTTTGCCTGAAAAATGTTCAATAGGTCAAATTTGGACTACAGGATGGTTGATGAGACATCAGAAGTCCTCAATTAGTCTATATGGGAAATGCATGATCAAGGCCTCTTTTGCCTGAAATATGTTCAATAGGTCAAAATTGGACTACAGTATGGTTGATGAGACATTAGAAGACCTCAATTAATCTATATAGGAAATTCTAGATCAAGGCCTCTTTAGCCTAAATTTTTTTTTCAATAGGTCAAATATGGACTACTGTATGGTTGATTAGACATCAGAAGCAATCTATGAGTATGCATAGAAAGTTCAAGATTAAGGCCTCTTTGGCCTGAAATATGTTCAGAAGGTCAAAATTGGACTTCTGTATGGTTGACGAGACATCAGAAGGCCTCAATTAGTCTATATAGGAAATTCAAGATCAAGGCCTCTTTAGCCTGAAAAATCTTTAATAGGTCAAAATTGGACTACAGTATGGTTGATGAGACATCAGAAGACCTCAATTAATCTATATAGGAAATTCAAGATCAAGGCCTCTTTAGCCTGAAATATGTTCAGTAGGTCAAAATTGGACTTCTGTATGGTTGACGAGACATCAGAAGACCTCAATTAATCTATATTGGAAATTCACGATCAAGGCCTCTTTAGCCTAAAACAAATGTTCAATAGGTCAAATTTGGATTACAGTATGGTTGATGAGACATCAGAAGGTCTCAATTAGTCTATATGGGAAATTTATGATCAAGGCCTCTTTAGCCTGAAATATGATCAATAGGTCAAAATTGGACTAGTGTATGGTTGATGAGACATCAGAAGGCTTCAATTAGTCTATATAGGAAATTCAAGATCAAAGCCTCCTTGGCCTGAAATACATTCAATAGGTCAAAATATGGACTACTGTATGCATGTAACATCAGAAGCAGTATATTTGTATGTATATAAAGTTCAAGATCAAGGCCTATTTGGCCTAAAATATGTTCGGTAGGTCAAAATGGGACTTCTGAATGATGAATGAGACATCAGAAGGCTTCAATTAGTCTATATAGGAAATTCAAGATCAAAGCCTCTTCGGCCTGAAATATGTTCAATAGTTCAAAATTGGACTTCTGTATGGTTGATGAGACATCAGAAGGCCTCATTTAGACTATATAGGAAATTCCAGACCAAAGCCTCTTTGGCCTGAAATATGTTCAAAGTTGGACTACTGTCTGACAGATATAACTTCAGAAGGAGTCTAGTAGGAATGGAATGATAATGTTTGAAAAGTATCAGGCCATAAAGATGTTTAATAGGTAAAATATGGACTACTGTTTAGCTGATATAACATTAGAAGTAGTCTATGGTATATATAGAAAATTCAAAATTGAGAACTCTTTTGGCCAGAAAAAAGTTCAGTATGTCAAATATGGACTACTGTATGGTTGATTAGACATCAGAAGCAATCTATGAGTATGTATAGAAAGTTCAAAATTAAGGCCTCTTTGGCCTGAAGTATGTTTAGTAGGTCAAAATTGGACTTCTGTATGGTTGATGAGACATAAGAATGCCCTAATTAGGCTATATGGGAAATTCAAGATCAAGGCCTCTTTAGCCTGAAATATGTTCAGTAGGTCAAAATTGGACTTCTGTATGGTTGATGAGACATCAGAAGTCCTCAATTAGACTATATGGGAAATTCAAGATCAAAGCCTCTTTGGCCTGAAATATGTTCAATACGTCAAAATCGGACTAGAGTATGGTTGATGAGACATTGAAAGGCTTCAATTAGTCTATGTGGGAAATTCAAGATCAAGGACTCTTTGGCCTGAAATATGTTTAGAAGGTCAAAATTGGACTTCAGTATGGTTGATGAGACATCAGAAGGCCTCAATTAGTCTATATAGGAAATTCAAGATCAAAGCCTCTTTGGCCTGAAATACGTTCAATAGGTCAAAATATCAGCTACTGTATGCATGATGTAACATCAGAAGCAGTCTATGAGTATGTAAATAAAGTTCAAGATCAAAGCCTCTTTGGCCTGAAATATGTTCAATAGGTCAAACTTGGACTACAGTATGGTTTATGAGACATTGAAAGGCCTCAATTAGTCTATATGAGAAATTTAAGATCAAAGACTTGTTGGCCTGAAAAAAGTTTAACATTTCAAATAAGGACTACTATATTGTTGACGAGACATCAGAAGGCCTCAATTAGTCTATATGGGAAATTCAAGATCAAGGCTTCTTTGCCCTGAAATATGTTCAATAGGTCAAACTTGGACTTCTGCATGGTTGATGAGTTATCAGAAGGCCTCAATTAGTCTTTATGGGAAATTCAAGACCAAAACCTCCTCGGCCTGAAATACGTTCAATACGTCAAAATTGGACTAGAGTATGGTTGATGAGACATTGAAAGGCCTCATTTAGTCTATATGGGAAATTCAAGATCAAGGACTCTTTGGCCTGAAATATGTTTAGAAGGTCAAAATTGGACTTCAGTATGGTTGATGAGACAATGAAAGGCTTCAATTAGTCTATTTAGGAAATTCAAGATCAAAGCGTCTTTAGCCTGAAAAATTTTCAATAGGTCAAATTTGGACTACAGTATGGTTGATGAGACATCAGAAGGCCTCAATTAGTCTATATGGGAAAAGCATGATCAAGGCCTCTTTTGCCTGAAACATGTTCAATAGGTCAAAATTGGACTACAGTATGGTTGTTGAGACATCATAAGGCCTCAAATACATACAATAACTCGTTGTGCATCGAAGAGATTAGTGCTTTTGCATTGTATTGCATTTGTTAACATTGAAGAGATTTTTGCTTTTGCAGTGCATACAAAACTCCTTGTGCATTAAAGAGATAAGTGATTTTGCATTGCATTCAAGAACGCGCTGTGCTTTGAAGAGATTGTGCTTTTGCATTGCAATGCGTACAAAACTCCTTGTGCATTAAAGAGATTCGTACTTTTGCATGCTCTGCATTGAAGAGATTTTTGCTTTTGCATTGCATTCAAGAACGCACTGTGCATTGAAGAGATTTTTGCTTTTGCATTGCATTCAAGAACGCACTGTGCACTGAAGAGATTTTTGCATTTGCATTGCAATGCATACAAAACTTCTTGTGCATTAAAGAGATTAGTGCTTTTATATTTATTGCATAAAAGAAATATGATTGCATTGAAGATTTTAGTGCTATTGCATTGCATTCAAGAAAGCACAGTGCATTGAAGAGATTTGTGCTTTTGCATTGCAGTGCTTACAAAGCTCCTTGTGCATTAAAGAGATAAGTGATTTTGCATGCCAATGCATATGAACATGTTCTGCATTGAAGAGATTAGTGCTTTTGCATTGCATTCAAGAACGCACTGTGCATTGAAGAGATTTGTGCTTTTGCATTGCAATGCGTACAAAACTCCTTGTGCATTGAAGAGATTTGTGGTTTTGCATTGCAATGCATACAAAACTCCTTGTGCATTATAGAGATTAGGTTTTTTGCATGCATTCAAGAACGCGCTGTGCAATGAAGAGATTTGTGGTTTTGCATTGCAATACGTACAAAACTCCTTGTGCATTGACGAGATTCGTACTTTTGCAATGCAATGCATACAAAACTCCTTGTGCATTAAAGAGATTAGTGCGTTTGCATCCATTGTATAAAATGACTCGTGCATTGAAGAGATTAGTGCTTTTGCATTGCATTGTATTGCATTGCATTCAAGAACGCACTGTGCATTGAAGAGATTCGTACTTTTGCAATGCAATGCATACAAAACTTCTTGTGCATTAAAGAGATTAGGTTTTTTTGCATGCATTCAAGAACGCGCTGTGCATTGACGAGATTTGGGCTTTTGCAATGCGTACAAAACTCCTTGTGCATTGACGAGATTCCTACTTTTGCAATGCAATGCATACGAAACTCCTTGTGCATTAAATAGATTAGTGCGTTTACATTCATTGTTTAAAATAACTCGTGCATTGAAGAGATTAGTGCTTTTGCATTGCAATGCGTACAAAACTCCTTGTGCATTGAAGAAATTAGGGTTTTTTGCATGCATTCAAGTGCATTGAAGAGATTTGTCCTTTTGCATTGCAATGCGTACAAAACTCCTTGTGCATTGAAGAGATTAGGGTTTTTTGCATGCATTCAAGAACGCGCTGTGCATTGAAGAGATTTGTGCTTTGCAATGCATACAAAACTCCTTGTGCATTGACGAGATTTGTACTTTTGCAATGCAATGCATACAAAACTCCTTGTGCATTAAAGTGATTCGTAAATTTGCAATGAAATGCAATGCATAAAAAACCTTGTGCATTGAAGCGATTAGTGCGTTTGCATTATTGCATGAAATAGCTCGTTGTAAATTGAAGAGATTTATGCTTTTGCACTGCATTCATTAACATTGAAGAGATTTTTTGTTTTGCATTGCAATGCTTACAAAACTCCTTGTGCATTGACAAGATTCGTACTTTTGCAATGCAATGCATATAAAACTCCTTGTGCATTAATGATATTAGTGCGTTTGCATTCATTGCATAAAAAACGCGTTGTGCATTGAGCGAATCACACTTTTGCAATGCAATGCATACAAAACTCACTGTGCATTAAGAGAATAGTGCTTTTGCATTGCATTGCATTCGTGAACATTGAAGAGATTTTTGGTTTTGCATTGCAATGCATACAAAACTCATTGTGCATTGACGAGATTCCTACTTTTGCAATGTAATGCATACAAAACTCCTTGTGCATTATAGAGATTAATGCGTTTGCATCCATTGTATAAAATAACTCGTGCATTGAAGAGATTAGTGCTTTTGCATTGTATTGCATTGCATTCAAGAACGCACTGTGCATTGAAGAGATTTGTGCTTTTGCATTGCAATGCGTACAAAACTCCTTGTGCATTGACGAGATTCCTACTTTTGCAATGCAATGCATACAAAACTCCTTGTGCATTATAGAGATTAATGCGTTTGCATCCATTGTATAAAATGACTCGTGCATTGAAGAGATTAGTGCTTTTGCATTGCATTGCATTGTATTGCATTGCATTCAAGAACGCACTGTGCATAGAAGAGATTTGTGCTTTTGCATTGCAATGCGTACAAAACTCCTTGTGCATTAAATAGATTAGTGCGTTTACATTCATTGTTTAAAATAACTCGTGCATTGAAGAGATTAGTGCTTTTGCATTGCAATGCGTACAAAACTCCTTGTGCATTGAAGAGATTAGGGTTTTTTGCATGCATTCAAGAACGCGCTGTGCATTGAAGAGATTTGTGCTTTTGCATTGCAATGCGTACAAAACTCCTTGTGCATTGAAGAGATTAGGGTTTTTTGCATGCATTCAAGAACGCGCTGTGCATTGAAGAGATTTGTGCTTTGCAATGCGTACAAAACTCCTTGTGCATTGACGAGATTTGTACTTTTGCAATGCAATGCATACAAAACTCCTTGTGCATTAAAGTGATTCGTAAATTTGCAATGCAATGCATAAAAAACCTTGTGCATTGAAGAGATTAGTGCTTTTGCATTGCAATGCGTACAAAACTCCTTGTGCATTGACGAGATTCCTACTTTTGCAATGCAATTCATACAAAACTCCTTGTACATTAAAGAGATTAGTGCGTTTGCATTGCATTGTATTGCATTGCATTCAAGAACGCACTGTGCATTGAAGAGAAAAGTGCTTTTGCATTGCAATGCGTACAAAACTCCTTGTGCATTGAAGAGATTCGTACTAATGCAATGCAATGCATACACAATTCCTTGTGAATTAAAGATGTTAGTGCTTTTGCATGCCAATGTATATGAACATGTTCTGCATTGAAGAGATTAGTGCCTTTGCATTGCATTGAATTCAAGAACATTGAAGAGATTTGTGCTTTTGCATTGCAATGCATACAAAACTCCTTGTGCATTAAAGAGATTAGTGCGTTTATATTTATTGCATAAAAGAAATATGATTTGCATTGAAGATGTTAGTGCTATTGCATTGCATTAAAGAACGCGCTGTGCATTGAAGAGATACGTGCTTTTGCCTGCTAATGCATATGAACATGTTCTGCTTTGAAGAGATTAGTGCTTTTGCATTGCATTGCATTCAAGAATGCACTGTGTAAAGCATACAAAACTCCTTGTACATTGACGAGATTCGTACTTTGGCATTCATGGCATAATATAACTCGTTGTGCATTAAAGAGATTCGTACTAATGCAATAGGTTATATTTGACCTATTTAACTTTTTTCAGGCCAAAGAGTCCTTGATCTTGAATTTCCCATATAGACTAATTGAGGCCTTTCTATGTCTCATCAACCATACTCTAGTCCATATTTTGACCTAATGAACGTATTTCAGGCCAAAGAGGCTTTGATCTTGAACATACAAAATTCCTTGTGCATTAAATATATTAGTGCGTTTGCATGCCAAAGCATATGAACATGTTCTGCATTGAAGAGATTAGTGCTTGTGCATTGTAATGCATACAAAACTCCTTGTGCATTAAAGAGAAACTAAGGAGATTAGTGTGTTTATATTTATTGCATTGCATTAAAGAACGCGCTGTGCATTGAAGAGATACGGGCTTTTGCATGCTAATGCATATGAACATGTTCTGCATAAAATAACTTGTTGTGCATTGAAGAGATTCGTACTTTTGCAATGCAATGCATACAAAACTCCTTGTGCATTAAAGAGATTAGTGCGTTTATAATCATTGCATAAAATAAATAAGCAAAACTCGTTGTGCATTTAAGAGAGAAGTGATTTTGCATGCCAATGCATATGAACATGTTCTGCGTTGAAGAGATTTGTTTTTTTTGCATGAATTCAAGAACTTGCTGTGCATTGAAGAGATGTGTGCTCTTGCAATGCGTACAAAACTCCTTGGGCATTGACGAGATTCGTAATTTGGCAATGCAATGCATACAAAATTCCTTGTGCATAAAGAGATTAGTGCGTTTGCATTCATTGCATAAAATAACTCATTGTGCATTGAAGAGATAAATGCTTTTGTATTGCATTCCATTAATGAAAATTGAAGAGATTTGTGCTTTTGCATTGCAATGCGTACAAAGCTCCTTGTGCATTGAAGATATTCGTACTTTTGCAATGCAATGCATAAAAAACCTTGTGCATGAACTTTGACCTATTGATTGTATTTCAGGCCAAAGAGGCTTTAATCTTGAATTTCCTATATAGACTAATTGAGGCCTTCTAATGTCTCATCAACCATACTATAGTCCAAGTTGGACCTATTGAACATATTTCAGGCCAAAGAGGCCTTGATCTTGAACTTTATATACATTCTCATAGACTGCTTTTGATGTTTCATCATGCATACAGTAGTTGATATTTTGACCTATTGAACGTATTTCAGGCCAAAGAGGCATTGATCTTGAATTTCCTATTTAGACTAATTGAGGCCTTCTGATGTCTCATCAACCATACAATAGTTCAAATTTGAACTTTTGAACATATTTCAGGCCTTGATCTTGAATTTCCAATATAGACTAATTGAGGCCTTCTAATGTCTCATCAACCATACTATAGTCCAAGTTGGACCTATTGAACATATTTCAGGCCAAGGAGGCCTTGATCTTGAATTTCACATATAGACTAATTGAGGCCTTCTGAATTCTCGTCAACAATATAATAGTCCAATTTTGACCTCTTGAACAAATTTCAGGCCAAATAGGCCTTGATCTTGAATTTCCCATATAGCCTAATTAAGGCCTTCTGATGTCTCATCAACCATACAGAAGTCCAATTTTGACCTATTGAACATATTTCAGGCAAAATAGGCCTTGATCTTGAACTTTATATACATTCTCATAGACTGCTTCTGATGTTACATCATGCATACAGTAGTTGATATTTTGACCTATTGAACGTATTTCAGGCCAAGAGGCTTTGATCTTGAATTTCCTATATAGACTAATTGAGGCCTTCTGATGTCTCATCAACCATACAATAGTTCAAATTTGAACTATTGAACATATTTCAGGCCATGATCTTGAATTTCCAATATAGACTAATTGAGGCCTTCTGATGTCTCGTCAACCATACTGTAGTCCAATTTTGACCTATTGAACATATTTCAGGCCAAGGAGGCCTTGATCTTGAATTTCCCATATAGACTAATTGAGGCCTTCTGAATTCTCGTCAACAATATAATATTCCAATTTTGACCTCTTGAACAAATTTCAGGCCAAATAGGCCTTGATCTTGAACTTTATATACATTCTCATAGACTGCTTCTGATGTTACATCATGCATACAGTAGTTGATATTTTGACCTATTGAACGTATTTCAGGCCAAAGAGGCTTTGATCTTGGATTTCCTAAATAGACTAATTGAGGCCTTCTGATGTCTCATCAACCATACAATAGTTCAAATTTGAACTATTGAACATATTACAGGACTGGATTTTGAATTTCCCATATAGACTATTTGAGGCCTTCTGAATTCTCGTCAACAATATAATAGTCCAATTTTGACCTCTTGAACAAATTTCAGGCCAAATAGGCCTTGATCTTGATTTTCCCATATAGCCTAATTAAGGCCTTCTGATGTCTCATCAACCATACAGAAGTCCAATTTTGACCTACTAAAAATATTTCTGGCCAAAGAGGCGTTAATCTTGAACTTTCTATATATACTCATAGACTGCTTCTGATGTTACATCATGCATACAGTAGTCCATAGTTTGACCTATTGAACGTATTTCAGGCCAAAGAGGCTTTAATCTTGAACTTTCTATATATACTCATAGACTGCTTCTGATGTTACATCATGCATACAGTAGTCCATAGTTTGACCTATTGATTGTATTTCAGGCCAAAGAGGCTTTATTCTTGAATTTCCTATATAGACTAATTGAGGCCTTCTGATGTCTAATCAACCATACAATAGTTCAAATTTGAACTATTGAACATATTTCAGGCCTTGATCTTGAATTTCCAATATAGACTAATTGAGGCCTTCTGAATTCTCGTCAACAATATAGTAGTCCTTATTTGACATGCTGAACTTTTTTCAGGCCAAAGAGTCCTTGATCTTGAATTTCCCATATAGACTAATTGAGGCGATGTCTCATCAACCATACAGAAGTCCAATTTTGACCTACTGAACATATTTCAGGCCAAATAGGCCTTGATCTTGAACTTTATATACATACTCATAGACTGCTTCTGATGTTACATCATGCATACAGTAGTCCATATTTTGACCTATTGAACGTATTTCAGGCCAAAGAGGCTTTAATCTTGAATTTCCTATATAGACTAATTGAGGCCTTCTGATGTCTCATCAACCATACTGTAGTCCATAGTTTGACCTATTGATTGTATTTCAGGCCAAAGAGGCTTTAATCTTGAATTTCCTATATAGACTAATTGAGGCCTTCTGATGTCTAATCAACCATACAATAGTTCAAATTTGAACTATTGAACATATTTCAGGCCTTGATCTTGAATTTCCAATATAGACTAATTGAGGCCTTCTGATGTCTCGTCAACCATACTGTAGTCCAATTTTGACCTATTGAACATATTTCAGGCCAAGGAGGCCTTGATCTTGAATTTCCCATATAGACTAATTGAGGCCTTCTGAATTCTCGTCAACAATATAATATTCCAATTTTGACCTCTTGAACAAATTTCAGGCCAAATAGGCCTTGATCTTGAATTTCCCATATAGCCTAATTAAGGCCTTCTGGTTTCTCATCAACCATACTGTAGTCCAATTTTGACCTATTGAACATATTTCAGGCCAAGGAGGCCTTGATCTTGAATTTCCCGTATAGGAAATTTCCCGTATTGAGGCCTTCTGAATTCTCGTCAACAATATAATAGTCCAATTTTGACCTCTTGAACAAATTTCAGGCCAAATAGGCCTTGATCTTGAATTTCCCATATAGCCTAATTAAGGCCTTCTGATGTCTCATCAACAATACAGAAGTCCAATTTTGACCTACTAAAAATATTTCTGGCCAAAGAGGCCTTAATCTTGAACTTTCTATACATACTCATGGACTGCATCTGATGTTACATCAAGCATACAGTAGTCCATATTTTGACCTATTGAACGTATTTCAGGCCAAAGAGGCTTTGTTCTTGAACTTTCTATATAGACTAATTGAGGCCTTCTGATGTCTCATCAACCATACAGAAGTCCAATTTTGACCTATTGAAGAAATTTCAGGCCAAAGAGGCCTTGATCTTGAAATTCCCATATAGACTAATTGAGGCCTTCTGATGTCTCGTCAACAATGTAGTAGTTCTTATTTGACATGCTGAATTTTTTCAGGCCAAAGAGTACTTGATCTTGAATTTCCCATATAGACTAATTGAGGCGATGTCTCATCAACCATACAGAAGTCCAATTTTGACCTACTGAACATATTTCAGGCCAAATAGCCCTTGAACTTGAACTTTATATACATACTCATAGACTGCTTCTGATGTTACATCATGCATACAGTAGTCCACAGTTTGACCTATTGAACGTATTTCAGGCCAAAGAGGCTTTAATCTTGAATTTCCTATATAGACTAATTGAGGCCTTCTGATGTCTCATCAACCATACTGTAGTCCAAGTTGGACCTATTGAACATATTTCAGGCCAATGAGGCCTTGATCTTGAATTTCCCATATAGCCTAATTAAGGCCCTCTGATGTCTCATCAATCATACTCTAGTCCAATTTTGACCTATTGAACATATTTCAGGCCAAAGATGCCTTAATCTTGAATTTCCCATATAGACTAATTGAGGACTTCTGATGTCTCGTCAACAATATAGTAGTCCTTATTTGACATGCTGAACTTTTTTCAGGCCAAAGAGGCCTTGATATTGAATTTCCCATATAGACTAATTGAGGCCTTCTGAATTCTCGTCAACATTATAGTAGTCCGTATTTGACATGCTGAACTTTTTTCAGGCCAAAGAGTCCTTGATCTTGAATTTCCCATATAGCCTAATTAAGGCCTTCTGATGTCTCATCAACCATACAGAAGTCCAATTTTGACCTACTGAACATATTTCAGGCCAAATAGGCCTTGATCTTGAACTTTATATACATACTCATAGACTGCTTCTGATGTTACATCATGCATACAGTAGTCCATATTTTGACCTATTGAACGTATTTCAGGCCAAAGAGGCTTTAATCTTGAATTTCCTATATAGACTAATTGAGGCCTTCTGATGTCTCATCAACCATACTGTAGTCCATAGTTTGACCTATTGATTGTATTTCAGGCCAAAGAGGCTTTAATCTTGAATTTCCTATATAGACTAATTGAGGCCTTCTGATGTCTAATCAACCATACAATAGTTCAAATTTGAACTATTGAACATATTTCAGGCCTTGATCTTGAATTTCCAATATAGACTAATTGAGGCCTTCTGATGTCTCGTCAACCATACTGTAGTCCAATTTTGACCTATTGAACATATTTCAGGCCAAGGAGGCCTTGATCTTGAATTTCCCATATAGACTAATTGAGGCCTTCTGAATTCTCGTCAACAATATAATATTCCAATTTTGACCTCTTGAACAAATTTCAGGCCAAATAGGCCTTGATCTTGAATTTCCCATATAGCCTAATTAAGGCCTTCTGGTTTCTCATCAACCATACTGTAGTCCAATTTTGACCTATTGAACATATTTCAGGCCAAGGAGGCCTTGATCTTGAATTTCCCGTATAGGAAATTTCCCGTATTGAGGCCTTCTGAATTCTCGTCAACAATATAATAGTCCAATTTTGACCTCTTGAACAAATTTCAGGCCAAATAGGCCTTGATCTTGAATTTCCCATATAGCCTAATTAAGGCCTTCCGATGTCTCATCAACAATACAGAAGTCCAATTTTGACCTACTAAAAATATTTCTGGCCAAAGAGGCCTTAATCTTGAACTTTCTATACATACTCATGGACTGCATCTGATGTTACATCAAGCATACAGTAGTCCATATTTTGACCTATTGAACGTATTTCAGGCCAAAGAGGCTTTGTTCTTGAACTTTCTATATAGACTAATTGAGGCCTTCTGATGTCTCATCAACCATACAGAAGTCCAATTTTGACCTATTGAAGAAATTTCAGGCCAAAGAGGCCTTGATCTTGAAATTCCCATATAGACTAATTGAGGCCTTCTGATGTCTCGTCAACAATGTAGTAGTTCTTATTTGACATGCTGAACTTTTTTCAGGCCAAAGAGTACTTGATCTTGAATTTCCCATATAGACTAATTGAGGCGATGTCTCATCAACCATACAGAAGTCCAATTTTGACCTACTGAACATATTTCAGGCCAAATAGCCCTTGAACTTGAACTTTATATACATACTCATAGACTGCTTCTGATGTTACATCATGCATACAGTAGTCCACAGTTTGACCTATTGAACGTATTTCAGGCCAAAGAGGCTTTAATCTTGAATTTCCTATATAGACTAATTGAGGCCTTCTGATGTCTCATCAACCATACTGTAGTCCAAGTTGGACCTATTGAACATATTTCAGGCCAATGAGGCCTTGATCTTGAATTTCCCATATAGCCTAATTAAGGCCCTCTGATGTCTCATCAATCATACTCTAGTCCAATTTTGACCTATTGAACATATTTCAGGCCAAAGATGCCTTAATCTTGAATTTCCCATATAGACTAATTGAGGACTTCTGATGTCTCGTCAACAATATAGTAGTCCTTATTTGACATGCTGAACTTTTTTCAGGCCAAAGAGGCCTTGATATTGAATTTCCCATATAGACTAATTGAGGCCTTCTGAATTCTCGTCAACATTATAGTAGTCCGTATTTGACATGCTGAACTTTTTTCAGGCCAAAGAGTCCTTGATCTTGAATTTCCCATATAGCCTAATTAAGGCCTTCTGATGTCTCATCAACCATACAGAAGTCCAATTTTGACCTACTGAACATATTTCAGGCCAAATAGGCCTTGATCTTGAACTTTATATACATACTCATAGACTGCTTCTGATGTTACATCATGCATACAGTAGTCCATATTTTGACCTATTGAACGTATTTCAGGCCAAAGAGGCTTTAATCTTGAATTTCCTATATAGACTAATTGAGGCCTTCTGATGTCTCATCAACCATACTGTAGTCCATAGTTTGACCTATTGATTGTATTTCAGGCCAAAGAGGCTTTAATCTTGAATTTCCTATATAGACTAATTGAGGCCTTCTGATGTCTAATCAACCATACAATAGTTCAAATTTGAACTATTGAACATATTTCAGGCCTTGATCTTGAATTTCCAATATAGACTAATTGAGGCCTTCTGATGTCTCGTCAACCATACTGTAGTCCAATTTTGACCTATTGAACATATTTCAGGCCAAGGAGGCCTTGATCTTGAATTTCCCATATAGACTAATTGAGGCCTTCTGAATTCTCGTCAACAATATAATATTCCAATTTTGACCTCTTGAACAAATTTCAGGCCAAATAGGCCTTGATCTTGAATTTCCCATATAGCCTAATTAAGGCCTTCTGGTTTCTCATCAACCATACTGTAGTCCAATTTTGACCTATTGAACATATTTCAGGCCAAGGAGGCCTTGATCTTGAATTTCCCGTATAGGAAATTTCCCGTATTGAGGCCTTCTGAATTCTCGTCAACAATATAATAGTCCAATTTTGACCTCTTGAACAAATTTCAGGCCAAATAGGCCTTGATCTTGAATTTCCCATATAGCCTAATTAAGGCCTTCCGATGTCTCATCAACAATACAGAAGTCCAATTTTGACCTACTAAAAATATTTCTGGCCAAAGAGGCCTTAATCTTGAACTTTCTATACATACTCATGGACTGCATCTGATGTTACATCAAGCATACAGTAGTCCATATTTTGACCTATTGAACGTATTTCAGGCCAAAGAGGCTTTGTTCTTGAACTTTCTATATAGACTAATTGAGGCCTTCTGATGTCTCATCAACCATACAGAAGTCCAATTTTGACCTATTGAAGAAATTTCAGGCCAAAGAGGCCTTGATCTTGAAATTCCCATATAGACTAATTGAGGCCTTCTGATGTCTCGTCAACAATGTAGTAGTTCTTATTTGACATGCTGAACTTTTTTCAGGCCAAAGAGTACTTGATCTTGAATTTCCCATATAGACTAATTGAGGCGATGTCTCATCAACCATACAGAAGTCCAATTTTGACCTACTGAACATATTTCAGGCCAAATAGCCCTTGAACTTGAACTTTATATACATACTCATAGACTGCTTCTGATGTTACATCATGCATACAGTAGTCCACAGTTTGACCTATTGAACGTATTTCAGGCCAAAGAGGCTTTAATCTTGAATTTCCTATATAGACTAATTGAGGCCTTCTGATGTCTCATCAACCATACTGTAGTCCAAGTTGGACCTATTGAACATATTTCAGGCCAATGAGGCCTTGATCTTGAATTTCCCATATAGCCTAATTAAGGCCCTCTGATGTCTCATCAATCATACTCTAGTCCAATTTTGACCTATTGAACATATTTCAGGCCAAAGATGCCTTAATCTTGAATTTCCCATATAGACTAATTGAGGACTTCTGATGTCTCGTCAACAATATAGTAGTCCTTATTTGACATGCTGAACTTTTTTCAGGCCAAAGAGGCCTTGATATTGAATTTCCCATATAGACTAATTGAGGCCTTCTGAATTCTCGTCAACATTATAGTAGTCCTTATTTGACATGCTGAACTTTTTTCAGGCCAAAGAGTCCTTGATCTTGAATTTCCCATATAGCCTAATTAAGGCCTTCTGATGTCTCATCAACCATACAGAAGTCCAATTTTGACCTACTAAAATATTTCTGGCCAAATAGGCCTTGATCTTGAACTTTATATACATACTCATAGACTGCTTCTGATGTTACATCATGCATACAGTAGTCCATATTTTGACCTATTGAACGTATTTCAGGCCAAAGAGGCTTTAATCTTGAACTTTCTATATATACTCATAGACTGCTTCTGATGTTACATCATGCATACAGTAGACCATAGTTTGACCTATTGATTGTATTTCAGGCCAAAGAGGCTTTAATCTTGAATTTCCTATATAGACTAATTGAGGCCTTCTGATGTCTCATCAACCATTCTGTAGTCCAAGTTGGACCTATTGAACATATTTCAGGCCAAAGAGGCCTTGATCTTGAATTTCCCATATAGCCTAATTGAGGCCTTCTGATGTCTCATCAACCATACAGAAGTCCAATTTTGACCTACTAAAAATATTTCTGGCCAAAGAGGCCTTAATTTTGAACTTTCTATACATATTCATGGTCTGCTTCTGATGTTACATCAAGCATACAGTAGTCCATATTTTGACCTATTGAACGTATTTCAGGCCAAAGAGGCTTTGATCTTGATCTTTCTATATAGACTAATTGAGGCCTTTCAATGTCTTATCAACCATACTCTAGTCCGATTTTGACGTATTGAACATATTTCAGGCCAAAGAGGCTTTGATCTTGAATTTCCCATATAGATTAATTGAGGCCTTCTGATGTCTCGTCAACAATATACTAGTCCTTATTTGACATCCTGAACTTTTTTCAGGCCAAATAGGCCTTGATCTTGAATTTCCCATAAAGACTAATTGAGGCCTTCTGATGACTCATCAACCATGCAGAAGTCCAATTTTGACCTACTGAACATATTTCAGGCCAAAGAGGCCTTGATCTTGAATTTCCTATATAGACTAATTGAGGCCTTTTGATGTCTGGTCAACCATACTGTAGTCCAAGTTTGACCAATTGAGCATATTTCAGGCCAAAGAGGCCTTGATCTTGAACTTTCTAAATATACTCATAGACTGCTTCTGATGTTACATCAACCATACAGAAGTCCAATTTTAACCTGCTTAACATATTTCAGGCCAAAGAGGCCTTGATATTGAATTTCCCATATAGACTAATTGAGGCCTTCTGATGTCTCATCAACCCTTTTGACCTATTGAACATATTTCAGGCCAAAGAGGCCTTGATCTTGAATTTCCCATATAGACTTATTGAGTTCTTCTGATGTCTAGTAAACAATATAGTAGTCCTTATTTGACATGCTGAACTATTTTCAGGCCAAAGAGTTCTTGATCTTGAATTTCCCATATAGACTAATTGAGGGCTTCTGATGTCTCGTCAACCATACTGCAGTCCAATTTTGACCTATTGAACATATTTCAGTTCAAGGAGGCCTTGATCTTGAATTTCCCATATAGACTAATTGAGGCCTTCTGATGTCTCATCAACCATACAATAGTTCAAATTTGAACTTTTGAACATATTTCAGGCCTTGATCTTGAATTTCCAATATAGACTAATTGAGGCCTTCTGATGTCTCGTCAACCATACTGTAGTCCAATTTTGACCTATTGAACACATTTCAGGCCAAGGAGGCCTTGATCTTGAATTTCACATATAGACTAATTGAGGCCTTCTGAATTCTCGTCAACAATATAATAGTCCAATTTTGACCTCTTGAACAAATTTCAGGCCAAATAGGCCTTGATCTTGAATTTCCCATATAGCCTAATTAAGGCCTTCTGATGTCTCATCAACCATACAGAAGTCCAATTTTGACCTATTGAACATATTTCAGGCAAAATAGGCCTTGATCTTGAACTTTATATACATTCTCATAGACTGCTTCTGATGTTACATCATGCATACAGTAGTTGATATTTTGACCTATTGAACGTATTTCAGGCCAAGAGGCTTTGATCTTGAATTTCCTATATAGACTAATTGAGGCCTTCTGATGTCTCATCAACCATACAATAGTTCAAATTTGAACTATTGAACATATTTCAGGCCATGATCTTGAATTTCCAATATAGACTAATTGAGGCCTTCTGATGTCTCGTCAACCATACTGTAGTCCAATTTTGACCTATTGAACATATTTCAGGCCAAGGAGGCCTTGATCTTGAATTTCCCATATAGACTAATTGAGGCCTTCTGAATTCTCGTCAACAATATAATATTCCAATTTTGACCTCTTGAACAAATTTCAGGCCAAATAGGCCTTGATCTTGAACTTTATATACATTCTCATAGACTGCTTCTGATGTTACATCATGCATACAGTAGTTGATATTTTGACCTATTGAACGTATTTCAGGCCAAAGAGGCTTTGATCTTGGATTTCCTAAATAGACTAATTGAGGCCTTCTGATGTCTCATCAACCATACAATAGTTCAAATTTGAACTATTGAACATATTACAGGACTGGATTTTGAATTTCCCATATAGACTATTTGAGGCCTTCTGAATTCTCGTCAACAATATAATAGTCTAATTTTGACCTCTTGAACAAATTTCAGGCCAAATAGGCCTTGATCTTGATTTTCCCATATAGCCTAATTAAGGCCTTCTGATGTCTCATCAACCATACAGAAGTCCAATTTTGACCTACTAAAAATATTTCTGGCCAAAGAGGCGTTAATCTTGAACTTTCTATATATACTCATAGACTGCTTCTGATGTTACATCATGCATACAGTAGTCCATAGTTTGACCTATTGAACGTATTTCAGGCCAAAGAGGCTTTAATCTTGAACTTTCTATATATACTCATATACTGCTTCTGATGTTACATCATGCATACAGTAGTCCATAGTTTGACCTATTGATTGTATTTCAGGCCAAAGAGGCTTTAATCTTGAATTTCCTATATAGACTAATTGAGGCCTTCTGATGTCTAATCAACCATACAATAGTTCAAATTTGAACTATTGAACATATTTCAGGCCTTGATCTTGAATTTCCAATATAGACTAATTGAGGCCTTCTGAATTCTCGTCAACAATATAGTAGTCCTTATTTGACATGCTGAACTTTTTTCAGGCCAAAGAGTCCTTGATCTTGAATTTCCCATATAGACTAATTGAGGTGATGTCTCATCAACCATACAGAAGTCCAATTTTGACCTACTGAACATATTTCAGGCCAAATAGGCCTTGATCTTGAACTTTATATACATACTCATAGACTGCTTCTGATGTTACATCATGCATACAGTAGTCCATATTTTGACCTATTGAACGTATTTCAGGCCAAAGAGGCTTTAATCTTGAATTTCCTATATAGACTAATTGAGGCCTTCTGATGTCTCATCAACCATACTGTAGTCCATAGTTTGACCTATTGATTGTATTTCAGGCCAAAGAGGCTTTAATCTTGAATTTCCTATATAGACTAATTGAGGCCTTCTGATGTCTAATCAACCATACAATAGTTCAAATTTGAACTATTGAACATATTTCAGGCCTTGATCTTAAATTTCCAATATAGACTAATTGAGGCCTTCTGATGTCTCGTCAACCATACTGTAGTCCAATTTTGACCTATTGAACATATTTCAGGCCAAGGAGGCCTTGATCTTGAATTTCCCATATAGACTAATTGAGGCCTTCTGAATTCTCGTCAACAATATAATATTCCAATTTTGACCTCTTGAACAAATTTCAGGCCAAATAGGCCTTGATCTTGAATTTCCCATATAGCCTAATTAAGGCCTTCTGGTTTCTCATCAACCATACTGTAGTCCAATTTTGACCTATTGAACATATTTCAGGCCAAGGAGGCCTTGATCTTGAATTTCCCGTATAGGAAATTTCCCGTATTGAGGCCTTCTGAATTCTCGTCAACAATATAATAGTCCAATTTTGACCTCTTGAACAAATTTCAGGCCAAATAGGCCTTGATCTTAAATTTCCCATATAGCCTAATTAAGGCCTTCTGATGTCTCATCAACAATACAGAAGTCCAATTTTGACCTACTAAAAATATTTCTGGCCAAAGAGGCCTTAATCTTGAACTTTCTATACATACTCATGGACTGCATCTGATGTTACATCAAGCATACAGTAGTCCATATTTTGACCTATTGAACGTATTTCAGGCCAAAGAGGCTTTGTTCTTGAACTTTCTATATAGACTAATTGAGGCCTTCTGATGTCTCATCAACCATACAGAAGTCCAATTTTGACCTATTGAAGAAATTTCAGGCCAAAGAGGCCTTGATCTTGAAATTCCCATATAGACTAATTGAGGCCTTCTGATGTCTCGTCAACAATGTAGTAGTTCTTATTTGACATGCTGAACTTTTTTCAGGCCAAAGAGTACTTGATCTTGAATTTCCCATATAGACTAATTGAGGCGATGTCTCATCAACCATACAGAAGTCCAATTTTGACCTACTGAACATATTTCAGGCCAAATAGCCCTTGAACTTGAACTTTATATACATACTCATAGACTGCTTCTGATGTTACATCATGCATACAGTAGTCCACAGTTTGACCTATTGAACGTATTTCAGGCCAAAGAGGCTTTAATCTTGAATTTCCTATATAGACTAATTGAGGCCTTCTGATGTCTCATCAACCATACTGTAGTCCAAGTTGGACCTATTGAACATATTTCAGGCCAATGAGGCCTTGATCTTGAATTTCCCATATAGCCTAATTAAGGCCCTCTGATGTCTCATCAATCATACTCTAGTCCAATTTTGACCTATTGAACATATTTCAGGCCAAAGATGCCTTAATCTTGAATTTCCCATATAGACTAATTGAGGACTTCTGATGTCTCGTCAACAATATAGTAGTCCTTATTTGACATGCTGAACTTTTTTCAGGCCAAAGAGGCCTTGATATTGAATTTCCCATATAGACTAATTGAGGCCTTCTGAATTCTCGTCAACATTATAGTAGTCCTTATTTGACATGCTGAACTTTTTTCAGGCCAAAGAGTCCTTGATCTTGAATTTCCCATATAGCCTAATTAAGGCCTTCTGATGTCTCATCAACCATACAGAAGTCCAATTTTGACCTACTAAAATATTTCTGGCCAAATAGGCCTTGATCTTGAACTTTATATACATACTCATAGACTGCTTCTGATGT
Organism: Gobio gobio; assembly: GCF_949357685.1. Lineage (NCBI taxonomy): Eukaryota > Metazoa > Chordata > Actinopteri > Cypriniformes > Gobionidae > Gobio > Gobio gobio. The sequence goes on along the minus strand of NC_137121.1, from coordinate 30,807,305 downwards.
TACATCATGCATACAGTAGTCCATATTTTGACCTATTGAACGTATTTCAGGCCAAAGAGGCTTTAATCTTGAACTTTCTATATATACTCATAGACTGCTTCTGATGTTACATCATGCATACAATAGACCATAGTTTGACCTATTGATTGTATTTCAGGCCAAAGAGGCTTTAATCTTGAATTTCCTATATAGACTAATTGAGGCCTTCTGATGTCTCATCAACCATACTGTAGTCCAAGTTGGACCTATTGAACATATTTCAGGCCAAAGAGGCCTTGATCTTGAATTTCCCATATAGCCTATTTGAGGCCTTCTGATGTCTCATCAACCATACAGAAGTCCAATTTTGACCTACTAAAAATATTTCTGGCCAAAGAGGCCTTAATTTTGAACTTTCTATACATATTCATGGTCTGCTTCTGATGTTACATCAAGCATACAGTAGTCCATATTTTGACCTATTGAACGTATTTCAGGCCAAAGAGGCTTTGATCTTGATCTTTCTATATAGACTAATTGAGGCCTTTCAATGTCTTATCAACCATACTCTAGTCCGATTTTGACGTATTGAACATATTTCAGGCCAAAGAGGCTTTGATCTTGAATTTCCCATATAGATTAATTGAGGCCTTCTGATGTCTCGTCAACAATATACTAGTCCTTATTTGACATCCTGAACTTTTTTCAGGCCAAATAGGCCTTGATCTTGAATTTCCCATAAAGACTAATTGAGGCCTTCTGATGACTCATCAACCATGCAGAAGTCCAATTTTGACCTACTGAACATATTTCAGGCCAAAGAGGCCTTGATCTTGAATTTCCTATATAGACTAATTGAGGCCTTTTGATGTCTGGTCAACCATACTGTAGTCCAAGTTTGACCAATTGAGCATATTTCAGGCCAAAGAGGCCTTGATCTTGAACTTTCTAAATATACTCATAGACTGCTTCTGATGTTACATCAACCATACAGAAGTCCAATTTTAACCTGCTTAACATATTTCAGGCCAAAGAGGCCTTGATATTGAATTTCCCATATAGACTAATTGAGGCCTTCTGATGTCTCATCAACCCTTTTGACCTATTGAACATATTTCAGGCCAAAGAGGCCTTGATCTTGAATTTCCCATATAGACTTATTGAGTTCTTCTGATGTCTAGTAAACAATATAGTAGTCCTTATTTGACATGCTGAACTATTTTCAGGCCAAAGAGTTCTTGATCTTGAATTTCCCATATAGACTAATTGAGGGCTTCTGATGTCTCGTCAACCATACTGCAGTCCAATTTTGACCTATTGAACATATTTCAGTTCAAGGAGGCCTTGATCTTGGATTTCCTAAATAGACTAATTGAGGCCTTCTGATGTCTCATCAACCATACAATAGTTCAAATTTGAACTATTGAACATATTACAGGACTGGATTTTGAATTTCCCATATAGACTATTTGAGGCCTTCTGAATTCTCGTCAACAATATAATAGTCTAATTTTGACCTCTTGAACAAATTTCAGGCCAAATAGGCCTTGATCTTGATTTTCCCATATAGCCTAATTAAGGCCTTCTGATGTCTCATCAACCATACAGAAGTCCAATTTTGACCTACTAAAAATATTTCTGGCCAAAGAGGCGTTAATCTTGAACTTTCTATATATACTCATAGACTGCTTCTGATGTTACATCATGCATACAGTAGTCCATAGTTTGACCTATTGAACGTATTTCAGGCCAAAGAGGCTTTAATCTTGAACTTTCTATATATACTCATAGACTGCTTCTGATGTTACATCATGCATACAGTAGTCCATAGTTTGACCTATTGATTGTATTTCAGGCCAAAGAGGCTTTAATCTTGAATTTCCTATATAGACTAATTGAGGCCTTCTGATGTCTAATCAACCATACAATAGTTCAAATTTGAACTATTGAACATATTTCAGGCCTTGATCTTGAATTTCCAATATAGACTAATTGAGGCCTTCTGAATTCTCGTCAACAATATAGTAGTCCTTATTTGACATGCTGAACTTTTTTCAGGCCAAAGAGTCCTTGATCTTGAATTTCCCATATAGACTAATTGAGGTGATGTCTCATCAACCATACAGAAGTCCAATTTTGACCTACTGAACATATTTCAGGCCAAATAGGCCTTGATCTTGAACTTTATATACATACTCATAGACTGCTTCTGATGTTACATCATGCATACAGTAGTCCATATTTTGACCTATTGAACGTATTTCAGGCCAAAGAGGCTTTAATCTTGAATTTCCTATATAGACTAATTGAGGCCTTCTGATGTCTCATCAACCATACTGTAGTCCATAGTTTGACCTATTGATTGTATTTCAGGCCAAAGAGGCTTTAATCTTGAATTTCCTATATAGACTAATTGAGGCCTTCTGATGTCTAATCAACCATACAATAGTTCAAATTTGAACTATTGAACATATTTCAGGCCTTGATCTTAAATTTCCAATATAGACTAATTGAGGCCTTCTGATGTCTCGTCAACCATAGTGTAGTCCAATTTTGACCTATTGAACATATTTCAGGCCAAGGAGGCCTTGATCTTGAATTTCCCATATAGACTAATTGAGGCCTTCTGAATTCTCGTCAACAATATAATATTCCAATTTTGACCTCTTGAACAAATTTCAGGCCAAATAGGCCTTGATCTTGAATTTCCCATATAGCCTAATTAAGGCCTTCTGGTTTCTCATCAACCATACTGTAGTCCAATTTTGACCTATTGAACATATTTCAGGCCAAGGAGGCCTTGATCTTGAATTTCCCGTATAGGAAATTTCCCGTATTGAGGCCTTCTGAATTCTCGTCAACAATATAATAGTCCAATTTTGACCTCTTGAACAAATTTCAGGCCAAATAGGCCTTGATCTTAAATTTCCCATATAGCCTAATTAAGGCCTTCTGATGTCTCATCAACAATACAGAAGTCCAATTTTGACCTACTAAAAATATTTCTGGCCAAAGAGGCCTTAATCTTGAACTTTCTATACATACTCATGGACTGCATCTGATGTTACATCAAGCATACAGTAGTCCATATTTTGACCTATTGAACGTATTTCAGGCCAAAGAGGCTTTGTTCTTGAACTTTCTATATAGACTAATTGAGGCCTTCTGATGTCTCATCAACCATACAGAAGTCCAATTTTGACCTATTGAAGAAATTTCAGGCCAAAGAGGCCTTGATCTTGAAATTCCCATATAGACTAATTGAGGCCTTCTGATGTCTCGTCAACAATGTAGTAGTTCTTATTTGACATGCTGAACTTTTTTCAGGCCAAAGAGTACTTGATCTTGAATTTCCCATATAGACTAATTGAGGCGATGTCTCATCAACCATACAGAAGTCCAATTTTGACCTACTGAACATATTTCAGGCCAAATAGCCCTTGAACTTGAACTTTATATACATACTCATAGACTGCTTCTGATGTTACATCATGCATACAGTAGTCCACAGTTTGACCTATTGAACGTATTTCAGGCCAAAGAGGCTTTAATCTTGAATTTCCTATATAGACTAATTGAGGCCTTCTGATGTCTCATCAACCATACTGTAGTCCAAGTTGGACCTATTGAACATATTTCAGGCCAATGAGGCCTTGATCTTGAATTTCCCATATAGCCTAATTAAGGCCCTCTGATGTCTCATCAATCATACTCTAGTCCAATTTTGACCTATTGAACATATTTCAGGCCAAAGATGCCTTAATCTTGAATTTCCCATATAGACTAATTGAGGACTTCTGATGTCTCGTCAACAATATAGTAGTCCTTATTTGACATGCTGAACTTTTTTCAGGCCAAAGAGGCCTTGATATTGAATTTCCCATATAGACTAATTGAGGCCTTCTGAATTCTCGTCAACATTATAGTAGTCCTTATTTGACATGCTGAACTTTTTTCAGGCCAAAGAGTCCTTGATCTTGAATTTCCCATATAGCCTAATTAAGGCCTTCTGATGTCTCATCAACCATACAGAAGTCCAATTTTGACCTACTAAAATATTTCTGGCCAAATAGGCCTTGATCTTGAACTTTATATACATACTCATAGACTGCTTCTGATGTTACATCATGCATACAGTAGTCCATATTTTGACCTATTGAACGTATTTCAGGCCAAAGAGGCTTTAATCTTGAACTTTCTATATATACTCATAGACTGCTTCTGATGTTACATCATGCATACAATAGACCATAGTTTGACCTATTGATTGTATTTCAGGCCAAAGAGGCTTTAATCTTGAATTTCCTATATAGACTAATTGAGGCCTTCTGATGTCTCATCAACCATACTGTAGTCCAAGTTGGACCTATTGAACATATTTCAGGCCAAAGAGGCCTTGATCTTGAATTTCCCATATAGCCTATTTGAGGCCTTCTGATGTCTCATCAACCATACAGAAGTCCAATTTTGACCTACTAAAAATATTTCTGGCCAAAGAGGCCTTAATTTTGAACTTTCTATACATATTCATGGTCTGCTTCTGATGTTACATCAAGCATACAGTAGTCCATATTTTGACCTATTGAACGTATTTCAGGCCAAAGAGGCTTTGATCTTGATCTTTCTATATAGACTAATTGAGGCCTTTCAATGTCTTATCAACCATACTCTAGTCCGATTTTGACGTATTGAACATATTTCAGGCCAAAGAGGCTTTGATCTTGAATTTCCCATATAGATTAATTGAGGCCTTCTGATGTCTCGTCAACAATATACTAGTCCTTATTTGACATCCTGAACTTTTTTCAGGCCAAATAGGCCTTGATCTTGAATTTCCCATAAAGACTAATTGAGGCCTTCTGATGACTCATCAACCATGCAGAAGTCCAATTTTGACCTACTGAACATATTTCAGGCCAAAGAGGCCTTGATCTTGAATTTCCTATATAGACTAATTGAGGCCTTTTGATGTCTGGTCAACCATACTGTAGTCCAAGTTTGACCAATTGAGCATATTTCAGGCCAAAGAGGCCTTGATCTTGAACTTTCTAAATATACTCATAGACTGCTTCTGATGTTACATCAACCATACAGAAGTCCAATTTTAACCTGCTTAACATATTTCAGGCCAAAGAGGCCTTGATATTGAATTTCCCATATAGACTAATTGAGGCCTTCTGATGTCTCATCAACCCTTTTGACCTATTGAACATATTTCAGGCCAAAGAGGCCTTGATCTTGAATTTCCCATATAGACTTATTGAGTTCTTCTGATGTCTAGTAAACAATATAGTAGTCCTTATTTGACATGCTGAACTATTTTCAGGCCAAAGAGTTCTTGATCTTGAATTTCCCATATAGACTAATTGAGGGCTTCTGATGTCTCGTCAACCATACTGCAGTCCAATTTTGACCTATTGAACATATTTCAGTTCAAGGAGGCCTTGATCTTGAATTTCCCATATAGACTAATTGAGGCCTTCTGATGTCTCATCAACCATACAATAGTTCAAATTTGAACTTTTGAACATATTTCAGGCCTTGATCTTGAATTTCCAATATAGACTAATTGAGGCCTTCTGATGTCTCGTCAACCATACTGTAGTCCAATTTTGACCTATTGAACACATTTCAGGCCAAGGAGGCCTTGATCTTGAATTTCACATATAGACTAATTGAGGCCTTCTGAATTCTCGTCAACAATATAATAGTCCAATTTTGACCTCTTGAACAAATTTCAGGCCAAATAGGCCTTGATCTTGAATTTCCCATATAGCCTAATTAAGGCCTTCTGATGTCTCATCAACCATACAGAAGTCCAATTTTGACCTATTGAACATATTTCAGGCAAAATAGGCCTTGATCTTGAACTTTATATACATTCTCATAGACTGCTTCTGATGTTACATCATGCATACAGTAGTTGATATTTTGACCTATTGAACGTATTTCAGGCCAAGAGGCTTTGATCTTGAATTTCCTATATAGACTAATTGAGGCCTTCTGATGTCTCATCAACCATACAATAGTTCAAATTTGAACTATTGAACATATTTCAGGCCATGATCTTGAATTTCCAATATAGACTAATTGAGGCCTTCTGATGTCTCGTCAACCATACTGTAGTCCAATTTTGACCTATTGAACATATTTCAGGCCAAGGAGGCCTTGATCTTGAATTTCCCATATAGACTAATTGAGGCCTTCTGAATTCTCGTCAACAATATAATATTCCAATTTTGACCTCTTGAACAAATTTCAGGCCAAATAGGCCTTGATCTTGAACTTTATATACATTCTCATAGACTGCTTCTGATGTTACATCATGCATACAGTAGTTGATATTTTGACCTATTGAACGTATTTCAGGCCAAAGAGGCTTTGATCTTGGATTTCCTAAATAGACTAATTGAGGCCTTCTGATGTCTCATCAACCATACAATAGTTCAAATTTGAACTATTGAACATATTACAGGACTGGATTTTGAATTTCCCATATAGACTATTTGAGGCCTTCTGAATTCTCGTCAACAATATAATAGTCTAATTTTGACCTCTTGAACAAATTTCAGGCCAAATAGGCCTTGATCTTGATTTTCCCATATAGCCTAATTAAGGCCTTCTGATGTCTCATCAACCATACAGAAGTCCAATTTTGACCTACTAAAAATATTTCTGGCCAAAGAGGCGTTAATCTTGAACTTTCTATATATACTCATAGACTGCTTCTGATGTTACATCATGCATACAGTAGTCCATAGTTTGACCTATTGAACGTATTTCAGGCCAAAGAGGCTTTAATCTTGAACTTTCTATATATACTCATAGACTGCTTCTGATGTTACATCATGCATACAGTAGTCCATAGTTTGACCTATTGATTGTATTTCAGGCCAAAGAGGCTTTAATCTTGAATTTCCTATATAGACTAATTGAGGCCTTCTGATGTCTAATCAACCATACAATAGTTCAAATTTGAACTATTGAACATATTTCAGGCCTTGATCTTGAATTTCCAATATAGACTAATTGAGGCCTTCTGAATTCTCGTCAACAATATAGTAGTCCTTATTTGACATGCTGAACTTTTTTCAGGCCAAAGAGTCCTTGATCTTGAATTTCCCATATAGACTAATATAGGCGATGTCTCATCAACCATACAGAAGTCCAATTTTGACCTACTGAACATATTTCAGGCCAAATAGGCCTTGATCTTGAACTTTATATACATACTCATAGACTGCTTCTGATGTTACATCATGCATACAGTAGTCCATATTTTGAACTATTGAACGTATTTCAGGCCAAAGAGGCTTTAATCTTGAATTTCCTATATAGACTAATTGAGGCCTTCTGATGTCTCATCAACCATACTGTAGTCCATAGTTTGACCTATTGATTGTATTTCAGGCCAAAGAGGCTTTAATCTTGAATTTCCTATATAGACTAATTGAGGCCTTCTGATGTCTAATCAACCATACAATAGTTCAAATTTGAACTATTGAACATATTTCAGGCCTTGATCTTAAATTTCCAATATAGACTAATTGAGGCCTTCTGATGTCTCGTCAACCATACTGTAGTCCAATTTTGACCTATTGAACATATTTCAGGCCAAGGAGGCCTTGATCTTGAATTTCCCATATAGACTAATTGAGGCCTTCTGAATTCTCGTCAACAATATAATATTCCAATTTTGACCTCTTGAACAAATTTCAGGCCAAATAGGCCTTGATCTTGAATTTCCCATATAGCCTAATTAAGGCCTTCTGGTTTCTCATCAACCATACTGTAGTCCAATTTTGACCTATTGAACATATTTCAGGCCAAGGAGGCCTTGATCTTGAATTTCCCGTATAGGAAATTTCCCGTATTGAGGCCTTCTGAATTCTCGTCAACAATATAATAGTCCAATTTTGACCTCTTGAACAAATTTCAGGCCAAATAGGCCTTGATCTTGAATTTCCCATATAGCCTAATTAAGGCCTTCTGATGTCTCATCAACAATACAGAAGTCCAATTTTGACCTACTAAAAATATTTCTGGCCAAAGAGGCCTTAATCTTGAACTTTCTATACATACTCATGGACTGCATCTGATGTTACATCAAGCATACAGTAGTCCATATTTTGACCTATTGAACGTATTTCAGGCCAAAGAGGCTTTGTTCTTGAACTTTCTATATAGACTAATTGAGGCCTTCTGATGTCTCATCAACCATACAGAAGTCCAATTTTGACCTATTGAAGAAATTTCAGGCCAAAGAGGCCTTGATCTTGAAATTCCCATATAGACTAATTGAGGCCTTCTGATGTCTCGTCAACAATGTAGTAGTTCTTATTTGACATGCTGAACTTTTTTCAGGCCAAAGAGTACTTGATCTTGAATTTCCCATATAGACTAATTGAGGCGATGTCTCATCAACCATACAGAAGTCCAATTTTGACCTACTGAACATATTTCAGGCCAAATAGCCCTTGAACTTGAACTTTATATACATACTCATAGACTGCTTCTGATGTTACATCATGCATACAGTAGTCCACAGTTTGACCTATTGAACGTATTTCAGGCCAAAGAGGCTTTAATCTTGAATTTCCTATATAGACTAATTGAGGCCTTCTGATGTCTCATCAACCATACTGTAGTCCAAGTTGGACCTATTGAACATATTTCAGGCCAATGAGGCCTTGATCTTGAATTTCCCATGTAGCCTAATTAAGGCCCTCTGATGTCTCATCAATCATACTCTAGTCCAATTTTGACCTATTGAACATATTTCAGGCCAAAGATGCCTTAATCTTGAATTTCCCATATAGACTAATTGAGGACTTCTGATGTCTCGTCAACAATATAGTAGTCCTTATTTGACATGCTGAACTTTTTTCAGGCCAAAGAGGCCTTGATATTGAATTTCCCATATAGACTAATTGAGGCCTTCTGAATTCTCGTCAACATTATAGTAGTCCTTATTTGACATGCTGAACTTTTTTCAGGCCAAAGAGTCCTTGATCTTGAATTTCCCATATAGCCTAATTAAGGCCTTCTGATGTCTCATCAACCATACAGAAGTCCAATTTTGACCTACTAAAATATTTCTGGCCAAATAGGCCTTGATCTTGAACTTTATATACATACTCATAGACTGCTTCTGATGTTACATCATGCATACAGTAGTCCATATTTTGACCTATTGAACGTATTTCAGGCCAAAGAGGCTTTGATCTTGAATTTCCTAAATAGACTAATTGAGGCCTTCTGATGTCTCATCAACCATACTGTAGTCCAAGTTGGACCTATTGAACATATTTCAGGCCAAAGAGGCCTTGATCTTGAATTTCCCATATAGCCTAATTGAGGCCTTCTGATGTCTCATCAACCATACAGAAGTCCAATTTTGACCTACTAAAAATATTTCTGGCCAAAGAGGCCTTAATTTTGAACTTTCTATACATATTCATGGTCTGCTTCTGATGTTACATCAAGCATACAGTAGTCCATATTTTGACCTATTGAACGTATTTCAGGCCAAAGAGGCTTTCATCTTGATCTTTCTATATAGACTAATTGAGGCCTTTCAATGTCTTATCAACCATACTCTAGTCCGATTTTGACGTATTGAACATATTTCAGGCCAAAGAGGCTTTGATCTTGAATTTCCCATATAGATTAATTGAGGCCTTCTGATGTCTCGTCAACAATATACTAGTCCTTATTTGACATCCTGAACTTTTTTCAGGCCAAAGAGGCCTTGATCTTGAATTTCCCATAAAGACTAATTGAGGCCTTCTGATGACTCATCAACCATGCAGAAGTCCAATTTTGACCTACTGAACATATTTCAGGCCAAAGATGCCTTGATCTTGAATTTCCTATATAGACTAATTGAGGCCTTTTGATGTCTGGTCAACCATACTGTAGTCCAAGTTTGACCAATTGAGCATATTTCAGGCCAAAGAGGCCTTGATCTTGAACTTTCTAAATATACTCATAGACTGCTTCTGATGTTACATCAACCATACAGAAGTCCAATTTTAACCTGCTTAACATATTTCAGGCCAAAGAGGCCTTGATATTGAATTTCCCATATAGACTAATTGAGGCCTTCTGATGTCTCATCAACCCTTTTGACCTATTGAACATATTTCAGGCCAAAGAGGCCTTGATCTTGAATTTCCCATATAGACTTATTGAGTTCTTCTGATGTCTAGTAAACAATATAGTAGTCCTTATTTGACATGCTGAACTATTTTCAGGCCAAAGAGTTCTTGATCTTGAATTTCCCATATAGACTAATTGAGGGCTTCTGATGTCTCGTCAACCATACTGCAGTCCAATTTTGACCTATTGAACATATTTCAGTTCAAGGAGGCCTTGATCTTGAATTTCCCATATAGACTAATTGAGGCCTTCTTATGTCTCATCAACCATACAATAGTTCAAATTTGAACTTTTGAACATATTTCAGGCCTTGATCTTGAATTTCCAATATAGACTAATTGAGGCCTTCTGATGTCTCGTCAACCATACTGTAGTCCAATTTTGACCTATTGAACATATTTCAGGCCAAGGAGGCCTTGATCTTGAATTTCACATATAGACTAATTGAGGCCTTCTGAATTCTCGTCAACAATATAATAGTCCAATTTTGACCTCTTGAACAAATTTCAGGCCAAATAGGCCTTGATCTTGAATTTCCCATTTAGCCTAATTAAGGCCTTCTGATGTCTCATCAACCATACAGAAGTCCAATTTTGACCTATTGAACATATTTCAGGCAAAATAGGCCTTGATCTTGAACTTTATATACATTCTCATAGACTGCTTCTGATGTTACATCATGCATACAGTAGTTGATATTTTGACCTATTGAACGTATTTCAGGCCAAGAGGCTTTGATCTTGAATTTCCTATATAGACTAATTGAGGCCTTCTGATGTCTCATCAACCATACAATAGTTCAAATTTGAACTATTGAACATATTTCAGGCCATGATCTTGAATTTCCAATATAGACTAATTGAGGCCTTCTGATGTCTCATCAACCATACAGAAGTCCATTTTTGACCTACTAAAATATTTCTGGCCAAAGAGGCCTTAATCTTGAACTTTCTATACAAACTCATGGTCTGCTTCTGATGTTACATCAAGCATACAGTAGTCCATATTTCGACCTATTGAACGTTTTTCAGGCCAAAGAGGCTTTGATCTTGATCTTTCTATGTAGACTAATTGAGGCCTTCTGATGTCTCATCAACCATACAGAAGTCCAATTTTGACCTATTGAAGAAATTTCAGGCCAAATAGCCCTTGATCTTGAACTTTATATACATACTCATAGACTGCTTCTGATGTTACATCATGCATACAGTAGTCCATATTTTGACCTATTGAACGTATTTCAGGCCAAAGAGGCTTTAATCTTGAACTTTCTATATATACTCATAGACTGCTTCTGATGTTACATCATGCATACAGTAGTCCATAGTTTGACCTATTGATTGTATTTCAGGCCAAAGAGGCTTTAATCTTGAATTTCCTATATAGACTAATTGAGGCCTTCTGATGTCTAATCAACCATACAATAGTTCAAATTTGAACTATTGAACATATTTCAGGCCTTGATCTTGAATTTCCAATATAGACTAATTGAGGCCTTCTGATGTCTCGTCAACCATACTGTAGTCCAATTTTGACCTATTGAACATATTTCAGGCCAAGGAGGCCTTGATCTTGAATTTCCCATATAGACTAATTGAGGCCTTCTGAATTCTCGTCAACAATATAATATTCCAATTTTGACCTCTTGAACAAATTTCAGGCCAAATAGGCCTTGATCTTGAATTTCCCATATAGCCTAATTAAGGCCTTCTGGTTTCTCATCAACCATACTGTAGTCCAATTTTGACCTATTGAACATATTTCAGGCCAAGGAGGCCTTGATCTTGAATTTCCCGTATAGGAAATTTCCCGTATTGAGGCCTTCTGAATTCTCGTCAACAATATAATAGTCCAATTTTGACCTCTTGAACAAATTTCAGGCCAAATAGGCCTTGATCTTGAATTTCCCATATAGCCTAATTAAGGCCTTCCTATGTCTCATCAACAATACAGAAGTCCAATTTTGACCTACTAAAAATATTTCTGGCCAAAGAGGCCTTAATCTTGAACTTTCTATACATACTCATGGACTGCATCTGATGTTACATCAAGCATACAGTAGTCCATATTTTGACCTATTGAACGTATTTCAGGCCAAAGAGGCTTTGTTCTTGAACTTTCTATATAGACTAATTGAGGCCTTCTGATGTCTCATCAACCATACAGAAGTCCAATTTTGACCTATTGAAGAAATTTCAGGCCAAAGAGGCCTTGATCTTGAAATTCCCATATAGACTAATTGAGGCCTTCTGATGTCTCGTCAACAATGTAGTAGTTCTTATTTGACATGCTGAACTTTTTTCAGGCCAAAGAGTACTTGATCTTGAATTTCCCATATAGACTAATTGAGGCGATGTCTCATCAACCATACAGAAGTCCAATTTTGACCTACTGAACATATTTCAGGCCAAATAGCCCTTGAACTTGAACTTTATATACATACTCATAGACTGCTTCTGATGTTACATCATGCATACAGTAGTCCACAGTTTGACCTATTGAACGTATTTCAGGCCAAAGAGGCTTTAATCTTGAATTTCCTATATAGACTAATTGAGGCCTTCTGATGTCTCATCAACCATACTGTAGTCCAAGTTGGACCTATTGAACATATTTCAGGCCAATGAGGCCTTGATCTTGAATTTCCCATATAGCCTAATTAAGGCCCTCTGATGTCTCATCAATCATACTCTAGTCCAATTTTGACCTATTGAACATATTTCAGGCCAAAGAGGCCTTAATCTTGAATTTCCCATATAGACTAATTGAGGACTTCTGATGTCTCGTCAACAATATAGTAGTCCTTATTTGACATGCTGAACTTTTTTCAGGCCAAAGAGGCCTTGATATTGAATTTCCCATATAGACTAATTGAGGCCTTCTGAATTCTCGTCAACATTATAGTAGTCCTTATTTGACATGCTGAACTTTTTTCAGGCCAAAGAGTCCTTGATCTTGAATTTCCCATATAGCCTAATTAAGGCCTTCTGATGTCTCATCAACCATACAGAAGTCCAATTTTGACCTACTAAAATATTTCTGGCCAAATAGGCCTTGATCTTGAACTTTATATACATACTCATAGACTGCTTCTGATGTTACATCATGCATACAGTAGTCCATATTTTGACCTATTGAACGTATTTCAGGCCAAAGAGGCTTTGATCTTGAATTTCCTAAATAGACTAATTGAGGCCTTCTGATGTCTCATCAACCATACTGTAGTCCAAGTTGGACCTATTGAACATATTTCAGGCCAAAGAGGCCTTGATCTTGAATTTCCCATATAGCCTAATTGAGGCCTTCTGATGTCTCATCAACCATACAGAAGTCCAATTTTGACCTACTAAAAATATTTCTGGCCAAAGAGGCCTTAATTTTGAACTTTCTATACATATTCATGGTCTGCTTCTGATGTTACATCAAGCATACAGTAGTCCATATTTTGACCTATTGAACGTATTTCAGGCCAAAGAGGCTTTCATCTTGATCTTTCTATATAGACTAATTGAGGCCTTTCAATGTCTTATCAACCATACTCTAGTCCGATTTTGACGTATTGAACATATTTCAGGCCAAAGAGGCTTTGATCTTGAATTTCCCATATAGATTAATTGAGGCCTTCTGATGTCTCGTCAACAATATACTAGTCCTTATTTGACATCCTGAACTTTTTTCAGGCCAAAGAGGCCTTGATCTTGAATTTCCCATAAAGACTAATTGAGGCCTTCTGATGACTCATCAACCATGCAGAAGTCCAATTTTGACCTACTGAACATATTTCAGGCCAAAGATGCCTTGATCTTGAATTTCCTATATAGACTAATTGAGGCCTTTTGATGTCTGGTCAACCATACTGTAGTCCAAGTTTGACCAATTGAGCATATTTCAGGCCAAAGAGGCCTTGATCTTGAACTTTCTAAATATACTCATAGACTGCTTCTGATGTTACATCAACCATACAGAAGTCCAATTTTAACCTGCTTAACATATTTCAGGCCAAAGAGGCCTTGATATTGAATTTCCCATATAGACTAATTGAGGCCTTCTGATGTCTCATCAACCCTTTTGACCTATTGAACATATTTCAGGCCAAAGAGGCCTTGATCTTGAATTTCCCATATAGACTTATTGAGTTCTTCTGATGTCTAGTAAACAATATAGTAGTCCTTATTTGACATGCTGAACTATTTTCAGGCCAAAGAGTTCTTGATCTTGAATTTCCCATATAGACTAATTGAGGGCTTCTGATGTCTCGTCAACCATACTGCAGTCCAATTTTGACCTATTGAACATATTTCAGTTCAAGGAGGCCTTGATCTTGAATTTCCCATATAGACTAATTGAGGCCTTCTTATGTCTCATCAACCATACAATAGTTCAAATTTGAACTTTTGAACATATTTCAGGCCTTGATCTTGAATTTCCAATATAGACTAATTGAGGCCTTCTGATGTCTCGTCAACCATACTGTAGTCCAATTTTGACCTATTGAACATATTTCAGGCCAAGGAGGCCTTGATCTTGAATTTCACATATAGACTAATTGAGGCCTTCTGAATTCTCGTCAACAATATAATAGTCCAATTTTGACCTCTTGAACAAATTTCAGGCCAAATAGGCCTTGATCTTGAATTTCCCATTTAGCCTAATTAAGGCCTTCTGATGTCTCATCAACCATACAGAAGTCCAATTTTGACCTATTGAACATATTTCAGGCAAAATAGGCCTTGATCTTGAACTTTATATACATTCTCATAGACTGCTTCTGATGTTACATCATGCATACAGTAGTTGATATTTTGACCTATTGAACGTATTTCAGGCCAAGAGGCTTTGATCTTGAATTTCCTATATAGACTAATTGAGGCCTTCTGATGTCTCATCAACCATACAATAGTTCAAATTTGAACTATTGAACATATTTCAGGCCATGATCTTGAATTTCCAATATAGACTAATTGAGGCCTTCTGATGTCTCATCAACCATACAGAAGTCCATTTTTGACCTACTAAAATATTTCTGGCCAAAGAGGCCTTAATCTTGAACTTTCTATACAAACTCATGGTCTGCTTCTGATGTTACATCAAGCATACAGTAGTCCATATTTCGACCTATTGAACGTTTTTCAGGCCAAAGAGGCTTTGATCTTGATCTTTCTATGTAGACTAATTGAGGCCTTCTGATGTCTCATCAACCATACAGAAGTCCAATTTTGACCTATTGAAGAAATTTCAGGCCAAATAGCCCTTGATCTTGAACTTTATATACATACTCATAGACTGCTTCTGATGTTACATCATGCATACAGTAGTCCATATTTTGACCTATTGAACGTATTTCAGGCCAAAGAGGCTTTAATCTTGAACTTTCTATATATACTCATAGACTGCTTCTGATGTTACATCATGCATACAGTAGTCCATAGTTTGACCTATTGATTGTATTTCAGGCCAAAGAGGCTTTAATCTTGAATTTCCTATATAGACTAATTGAGGCCTTCTGATGTCTAATCAACCATACAATAGTTCAAATTTGAACTATTGAACATATTTCAGGCCTTGATCTTGAATTTCCAATATAGACTAATTGAGGCCTTCTGATGTCTCGTCAACCATACTGTAGTCCAATTTTGACCTATTGAACATATTTCAGGCCAAGGAGGCCTTGATCTTGAATTTCCCATATAGACTAATTGAGGCCTTCTGAATTCTCGTCAACAATATAATATTCCAATTTTGACCTCTTGAACAAATTTCAGGCCAAATAGGCCTTGATCTTGAATTTCCCATATAGCCTAATTAAGGCCTTCTGGTTTCTCATCAACCATACTGTAGTCCAATTTTGACCTATTGAACATATTTCAGGCCAAGGAGGCCTTGATCTTGAATTTCCCGTATAGGAAATTTCCCGTATTGAGGCCTTCTGAATTCTCGTCAACAATATAATAGTCCAATTTTGACCTCTTGAACAAATTTCAGGCCAAATAGGCCTTGATCTTGAATTTCCCATATAGCCTAATTAAGGCCTTCCTATGTCTCATCAACAATACAGAAGTCCAATTTTGACCTACTAAAAATATTTCTGGCCAAAGAGGCCTTAATCTTGAACTTTCTATACATACTCATGGACTGCATCTGATGTTACATCAAGCATACAGTAGTCCATATTTTGACCTATTGAACGTATTTCAGGCCAAAGAGGCTTTGTTCTTGAACTTTCTATATAGACTAATTGAGGCCTTCTGATGTCTCATCAACCATACAGAAGTCCAATTTTGACCTATTGAAGAAATTTCAGGCCAAAGAGGCCTTGATCTTGAAATTCCCATATAGACTAATTGAGGCCTTCTGATGTCTCGTCAACAATGTAGTAGTTCTTATTTGACATGCTGAACTTTTTTCAGGCCAAAGAGTACTTGATCTTGAATTTCCCATATAGACTAATTGAGGCGATGTCTCATCAACCATACAGAAGTCCAATTTTGACCTACTGAACATATTTCAGGCCAAATAGCCCTTGAACTTGAACTTTATATACATACTCATAGACTGCTTCTGATGTTACATCATGCATACAGTAGTCCACAGTTTGACCTATTGAACGTATTTCAGGCCAAAGAGGCTTTAATCTTGAATTTCCTATATAGACTAATTGAGGCCTTCTGATGTCTCATCAACCATACTGTAGTCCAAGTTGGACCTATTGAACATATTTCAGGCCAATGAGGCCTTGATCTTGAATTTCCCATATAGCCTAATTAAGGCCCTCTGATGTCTCATCAATCATACTCTAGTCCAATTTTGACCTATTGAACATATTTCAGGCCAAAGAGGCCTTAATCTTGAATTTCCCATATAGACTAATTGAGGACTTCTGATGTCTCGTCAACAATATAGTAGTCCTTATTTGACATGCTGAACTTTTTTCAGGCCAAAGAGGCCTTGATATTGAATTTCCCATATAGACTAATTGAGGCCTTCTGAATTCTCGTCAACATTATAGTAGTCCTTATTTGACATGCTGAACTTTTTTCAGGCCAAAGAGTCCTTGATCTTGAATTTCCCATATAGCCTAATTAAGGCCTTCTGATGTCTCATCAACCATACAGAAGTCCAATTTTGACCTACTAAAATATTTCTGGCCAAATAGGCCTTGATCTTGAACTTTATATACATACTCATAGACTGCTTCTGATGTTACATCATGCATACAGTAGTCCATATTTTGACCTATTGAACGTATTTCAGGCCAAAGAGGCTTTAATCTTGAACTTTCTATATATACTCATAGACTGCTTCTGATGTTACATCATGCATACAGTAGACCATAGTTTGACCTATTGATTGTATTTCAGGCCAAAGAGGCTTTAATCTTGAATTTCCTATATAGACTAATTGAGGCCTTCTGATGTCTCATCAACCATACTGTAGTCCAAGTTGGACCTATTGAACATATTTCAGGCCAAAGAGGCCTTGATCTTGAATTTCCCATATAGCCTAATTGAGGCCTTCTGATGTCTCATCAACCATACAGAAGTCCAATTTTGACCTACTAAAAATATTTCTGGCCAAAGAGGCCTTAATTTTGAACTTTCTATACATATTCATGGTCTGCTTCTGATGTTACATCAAGCATACAGTAGTCCATATTTTGACCTATTGAACGTTTTTCAGGCCAAAGAGGCTTTGATCTTGATCTTTCTATGTAGACTAATTGAGGCCTTCTGATGTCTCATCAACCATACAGAAGTCCAATTTTGACCTATTGAAGAAATTTCAGGCCAAATAGCCCTTGATCTTGAACTTTATATACATACTCATAGACTGCTTCTGATGTTACATCATGCATACAGTAGTCCATATTTTGACCTATTGAACGTATTTCAGGCCAAAGAGGCTTTAATCTTGAACTTTCTATATATACTCATAGACTGCTTCTGATGTTACATCATGCATACAGTAGTCCATAGTTTGACCTATTGATTGTATTTCAGGCCAAAGAGGCTTTAATCTTGAATTTCCTATATAGACTAATTGAGGCCTTCTGATGTCTAATCAACCATACAATAGTTCAAATTTGAACTATTGAACATATTTCAGGCCTTGATCTTGAATTTCCAATATAGACTAATTGAGGCCTTCTGATGTCTCGTCAACCATACTGTAGTCCAATTTTGACCTATTGAACATATTTCAGGCCAAGGAGGCCTTGATCTTGAATTTCCCATATAGACTAATTGAGGCCTTCTGAATTCTCGTCAACAATATAATATTCCAATTTTGACCTCTTGAACAAATTTCAGGCCAAATAGGCCTTGATCTTGAATTTCCCATATAGCCTAATTAAGGCCTTCTGGTTTCTCATCAACCATACTGTAGTCCAATTTTGACCTATTGAACATATTTCAGGCCAAGGAGGCCTTGATCTTGAATTTCCCGTATAGGAAATTTCCCGTATTGAGGCCTTCTGAATTCTCGTCAACAATATAATAGTCCAATTTTGACCTCTTGAACAAATTTCAGGCCAAATAGGCCTTGATCTTGAATTTCCCATATAGCCTAATTAAGGCCTTCCTATGTCTCATCAACAATACAGAAGTCCAATTTTGACCTACTAAAAATATTTCTGGCCAAAGAGGCCTTAATCTTGAACTTTCTATACATACTCATGGACTGCATCTGATGTTACATCAAGCATACAGTAGTCCATATTTTGACCTATTGAACGTATTTCAGGCCAAAGAGGCTTTGTTCTTGAACTTTCTATATAGACTAATTGAGGCCTTCTGATGTCTCATCAACCATACAGAAGTCCAATTTTGACCTATTGAAGAAATTTCAGGCCAAAGAGGCCTTGATCTTGAAATTCCCATATAGACTAATTGAGGCCTTCTGATGTCTCGTCAACAATGTAGTAGTTCTTATTTGACATGCTGAACTTTTTTCAGGCCAAAGAGTACTTGATCTTGAATTTCCCATATAGACTAATTGAGGCGATGTCTCATCAACCATACAGAAGTCCAATTTTGACCTACTGAACATATTTCAGGCCAAATAGCCCTTGAACTTGAACTTTATATACATACTCATAGACTGCTTCTGATGTTACATCATGCATACAGTAGTCCACAGTTTGACCTATTGAACGTATTTCAGGCCAAAGAGGCTTTAATCTTGAATTTCCTATATAGACTAATTGAGGCCTTCTGATGTCTCATCAACCATACTGTAGTCCAAGTTGGACCTATTGAACATATTTCAGGCCAATGAGGCCTTGATCTTGAATTTCCCATATAGCCTAATTAAGGCCCTCTGATGTCTCATCAATCATACTCTAGTCCAATTTTGACCTATTGAACATATTTCAGGCCAAAGAGGCCTTAATCTTGAATTTCCCATATAGACTAATTGAGGACTTCTGATGTCTCGTCAACAATATAGTAGTCCTTATTTGACATGCTGAACTTTTTTCAGGCCAAAGAGGCCTTGATATTGAATTTCCCATATAGACTAATTGAGGCCTTCTGAATTCTCGTCAACATTATAGTAGTCCTTATTTGACATGCTGAACTTTTTTCAGGCCAAAGAGTCCTTGATCTTGAATTTCCCATATAGCCTAATTAAGGCCTTCTGATGTCTCATCAACCATACAGAAGTCCAATTTTGACCTACTAAAATATTTCTGGCCAAATAGGCCTTGATCTTGAACTTTATATACATACTCATAGACTGCTTCTGATGTTACATCATGCATACAGTAGTCCATATTTTGACCTATTGAACGTATTTCAGGCCAAAGAGGCTTTAATCTTGAACTTTCTATATATACTCATAGACTGCTTCTGATGTTACATCATGCATACAGTAGACCATAGTTTGACCTATTGATTGTATTTCAGGCCAAAGAGGCTTTAATCTTGAATTTCCTATATAGACTAATTGAGGCCTTCTGATGTCTCATCAACCATACTGTAGTCCAAGTTGGACCTATTGAACATATTTCAGGCCAAAGAGGCCTTGATCTTGAATTTCCCATATAGCCTAATTGAGGCCTTCTGATGTCTCATCAACCATACAGAAGTCCAATTTTGACCTACTAAAAATATTTCTGGCCAAAGAGGCCTTAATTTTGAACTTTCTATACATATTCATGGTCTGCTTCTGATGTTACATCAAGCATACAGTAGTCCATATTTTGACCTATTGAACGTATTTCAGGCCAAAGAGGCTTTGATCTTGATCTTTCTATATAGACTAATTGAGGCCTTTCAATGTCTTATCAACCATACTCTAGTCCGATTTTGACGTATTGAACATATTTCAGGCCAAAGAGGCTTTGATCTTGAATTTCCCATATAGATTAATTGAGGCCTTCTGATGTCTCGTCAACAATATACTAGTCCTTATTTGACATCCTGAACTTTTTTCAGGCCAAATAGGCCTTGATCTTGAATTTCCCATAAAGACTAATTGAGGCCTTCTGATGACTCATCAACCATGCAGAAGTCCAATTTTGACCTACTGAACATATTTCAGGCCAAAGAGGCCTTGATCTTGAATTTCCTATATAGACTAATTGAGGCCTTTTGATGTCTGGTCAACCATACTGTAGTCCAAGTTTGACCAATTGAGCATATTTCAGGCCAAAGAGGCCTTGATCTTGAACTTTCTAAATATACTCATAGACTGCTTCTGATGTTACATCAACCATACAGAAGTCCAATTTTAACCTGCTTAACATATTTCAGGCCAAAGAGGCCTTGATATTGAATTTCCCATATAGACTAATTGAGGCCTTCTGATGTCTCATCAACCCTTTTGACCTATTGAACATATTTCAGGCCAAAGAGGCCTTGATCTTGAATTTCCCATATAGACTTATTGAGTTCTTCTGATGTCTAGTAAACAATATAGTAGTCCTTATTTGACATGCTGAACTATTTTCAGGCCAAAGAGTTCTTGATCTTGAATTTCCCATATAGACTAATTGAGGGCTTCTGATGTCTCGTCAACCATACTGCAGTCCAATTTTGACCTATTGAACATATTTCAGTTCAAGGAGGCCTTGATCTTGAATTTCCCATATAGACTAATTGAGGCCTTCTGATGTCTCATCAACCATACAATAGTTCAAATTTGAACTTTTGAACATATTTCAGGCCTTGATCTTGAATTTCCAATATAGACTAATTGAGGCCTTCTGATGTCTCGTCAACCATACTGTAGTCCAATTTTGACCTATTGAACACATTTCAGGCCAAGGAGGCCTTGATCTTGAATTTCACATATAGACTAATTGAGGCCTTCTGAATTCTCGTCAACAATATAATAGTCCAATTTTGACCTCTTGAACAAATTTCAGGCCAAATAGGCCTTGATCTTGAATTTCCCATATAGCCTAATTAAGGCCTTCTGATGTCTCATCAACCATACAGAAGTCCAATTTTGACCTATTGAACATATTTCAGGCAAAATAGGCCTTGATCTTGAACTTTATATACATTCTCATAGACTGCTTCTGATGTTACATCATGCATACAGTAGTTGATATTTTGACCTATTGAACGTATTTCAGGCCAAGAGGCTTTGATCTTGAATTTCCTATATAGACTAATTGAGGCCTTCTGATGTCTCATCAACCATACAATAGTTCAAATTTGAACTATTGAACATATTTCAGGCCATGATCTTGAATTTCCAATATAGACTAATTGAGGCCTTCTGATGTCTCGTCAACCATACTGTAGTCCAATTTTGACCTATTGAACATATTTCAGGCCAAGGAGGCCTTGATCTTGAATTTCCCATATAGACTAATTGAGGCCTTCTGAATTCTCGTCAACAATATAATATTCCAATTTTGACCTCTTGAACAAATTTCAGGCCAAATAGGCCTTGATCTTGAACTTTATATACATTCTCATAGACTGCTTCTGATGTTACATCATGCATACAGTAGTTGATATTTTGACCTATTGAACGTATTTCAGGCCAAAGAGGCTTTGATCTTGGATTTCCTAAATAGACTAATTGAGGCCTTCTGATGTCTCATCAACCATACAATAGTTCAAATTTGAACTATTGAACATATTACAGGACTGGATTTTGAATTTCCCATATAGACTATTTGAGGCCTTCTGAATTCTCGTCAACAATATAATAGTCTAATTTTGACCTCTTGAACAAATTTCAGGCCAAATAGGCCTTGATCTTGATTTTCCCATATAGCCTAATTAAGGCCTTCTGATGTCTCATCAACCATACAGAAGTCCAATTTTGACCTACTAAAAATATTTCTGGCCAAAGAGGCGTTAATCTTGAACTTTCTATATATACTCATAGACTGCTTCTGATGTTACATCATGCATACAGTAGTCCATAGTTTGACCTATTGAACGTATTTCAGGCCAAAGAGGCTTTAATCTTGAACTTTCTATATATACTCATAGACTGCTTCTGATGTTACATCATGCATACAGTAGTCCATAGTTTGACCTATTGATTGTATTTCAGGCCAAAGAGGCTTTAATCTTGAATTTCCTATATAGACTAATTGAGGCCTTCTGATGTCTAATCAACCATACAATAGTTCAAATTTGAACTATTGAACATATTTCAGGCCTTGATCTTGAATTTCCAATATAGACTAATTGAGGCCTTCTGAATTCTCGTCAACAATATAGTAGTCCTTATTTGACATGCTGAACTTTTTTCAGGCCAAAGAGCCCTTGATCTTGAATTTCCCATATAGACTAATTGAGGTGATGTCTCATCAACCATACAGAAGTCCAATTTTGACCTACTGAACATATTTCAGGCCAAATAGGCCTTGATCTTGAACTTTATATACATACTCATAGACTGCTTCTGATGTTACATCATGCATACAGTAGTCCATATTTTGACCTATTGAACGTATTTCAGGCCAAAGAGGCTTTAATCTTGAATTTCCTATATAGACTAATTGAGGCCTTCTGATGTCTCATCAACCATACTGTAGTCCATAGTTTGACCTATTGATTGTATTTCAGGCCAAAGAGGCTTTAATCTTGAATTTCCTATATAGACTAATTGAGGCCTTCTGATGTCTAATCAACCATACAATAGTTCAAATTTGAACTATTGAACATATTTCAGGCCTTGATCTTAAATTTCCAATATAGACTAATTGAGGCCTTCTGATGTCTCGTCAACCATACTGTAGTCCAATTTTGACCTATTGAACATATTTCAGGCCAAGGAGGCCTTGATCTTGAATTTCCCATATAGACTAATTGAGGCCTTCTGAATTCTCGTCAACAATATAATATTCCAATTTTGACCTCTTGAACAAATTTCAGGCCAAATAGGCCTTGATCTTGAATTTCCCATATAGCCTAATTAAGGCCTTCTGGTTTCTCATCAACCATACTGTAGTCCAATTTTGACCTATTGAACATATTTCAGGCCAAGGAGGCCTTGATCTTGAATTTCCCGTATAGGAAATTTCCCGTATTGAGGCCTTCTGAATTCTCGTCAACAATATAATAGTCCAATTTTGACCTCTTGAACAAATTTCAGGCCAAATAGGCCTTGATCTTGAATTTCCCATATAGCCTAATTAAGGCCTTCTTATGTCTCATCAACAATACAGAAGTCCAATTTTGACCTACTAAAAATATTTCTGGCCAAAGAGGCCTTAATCTTGAACTTTCTATACATACTCATGGACTGCATCTGATGTTACATCAAGCATACAGTAGTCCATATTTTGACCTATTGAACGTATTTCAGGCCAAAGAGGCTTTGTTCTTGAACTTTCTATATAGACTAATTGAGGCCTTCTGATGTCTCATCAACCATACAGAAGTCCAATTTTGACCTATTGAAGAAATTTCAGGCCAAAGAGGCCTTGATCTTGAAATTCCCATATAGACTAATTGAGGCCTTCTGATGTCTCGTCAACAATGTAGTAGTTCTTATTTGACATGCTGAACTTTTTTCAGGCCAAAGAGTACTTGATCTTGAATTTCCCATATAGACTAATTGAGGCGATGTCTCATCAACCATACAGAAGTCCAATTTTGACCTACTGAACATATTTCAGGCCAAATAGCCCTTGAACTTGAACTTTATATACATACTCATAGACTGCTTCTGATGTTACATCATGCATACAGTAGTCCACAGTTTGACCTATTGAACGTATTTCAGGCCAAAGAGGCTTTAATCTTGAATTTCCTATATAGACTAATTGAGGCCTTCTGATGTCTCATCAACCATACTGTAGTCCAAGTTGGACCTATTGAACATATTTCAGGCCAATGAGGCCTTGATCTTGAATTTCCCATATAGCCTAATTAAGGCCCTCTGATGTCTCATCAATCATACTCTAGTCCAATTTTGACCTATTGAACATATTTCAGGCCAAAGATGCCTTAATCTTGAATTTCCCATATAGACTAATTGAGGACTTCTGATGTCTCGTCAACAATATAGTAGTCCTTATTTGACATGCTGAACTTTTTTCAGGCCAAAGAGGCCTTGATATTGAATTTCCCATATAGACTAATTGAGGCCTTCTGAATTCTCGTCAACATTATAGTAGTCCTTATTTGACATGCTGAACTTTTTTCAGGCCAAAGAGTCCTTGATCTTGAATTTCCCATATAGCCTAATTAAGGCCTTCTGATGTCTCATCAACCATACAGAAGTCCAATTTTGACCTACTAAAATATTTCTGGCCAAATAGGCCTTGATCTTGAACTTTATATACATACTCATAGACTGCTTCTGATGTTACATCATGCATACAGTAGTCCATATTTTGACCTATTGAACGTATTTCAGGCCAAAGAGGCTTTAATCTTGAACTTTCTATATATACTCATAGACTGCTTCTGATGTTACATCATGCATACAATAGACCATAGTTTGACCTATTGATTGTATTTCAGGCCAAAGAGGCTTTAATCTTGAATTTCCTATATAGACTAATTGAGGCCTTCTGATGTCTCATCAACCATACTGTAGTCCAAGTTGGACCTATTGAACATATTTCAGGCCAAAGAGGCCTTGATCTTGAATTTCCCATATAGCCTATTTGAGGCCTTCTGATGTCTCATCAACCATACAGAAGTCCAATTTTGACCTACTAAAAATATTTCTGGCCAAAGAGGCCTTAATTTTGAACTTTCTATACATATTCATGGTCTGCTTCTGATGTTACATCAAGCATACAGTAGTCCATATTTTGACCTATTGAACGTATTTCAGGCCAAAGAGGCTTTGATCTTGATCTTTCTATATAGACTAATTGAGGCCTTTCAATGTCTTATCAACCATACTCTAGTCCGATTTTGACGTATTGAACATATTTCAGGCCAAAGAGGCTTTGATCTTGAATTTCCCATATAGATTAATTGAGGCCTTCTGATGTCTCGTCAACAATATACTAGTCCTTATTTGACATCCTGAACTTTTTTCAGGCCAAATAGGCCTTGATCTTGAATTTCCCATAAAGACTAATTGAGGCCTTCTGATGACTCATCAACCATGCAGAAGTCCAATTTTGACCTACTGAACATATTTCAGGCCAAAGAGGCCTTGATCTTGAATTTCCTATATAGACTAATTGAGGCCTTTTGATGTCTGGTCAACCATACTGTAGTCCAAGTTTGACCAATTGAGCATATTTCAGGCCAAAGAGGCCTTGATCTTGAACTTTCTAAATATACTCATAGACTGCTTCTGATGTTACATCAACCATACAGAAGTCCAATTTTAACCTGCTTAACATATTTCAGGCCAAAGAGGCCTTGATATTGAATTTCCCATATAGACTAATTGAGGCCTTCTGATGTCTCATCAACCCTTTTGACCTATTGAACATATTTCAGGCCAAAGAGGCCTTGATCTTGAATTTCCCATATAGACTTATTGAGTTCTTCTGATGTCTAGTAAACAATATAGTAGTCCTTATTTGACATGCTGAACTATTTTCAGGCCAAAGAGTTCTTGATCTTGAATTTCCCATATAGACTAATTGAGGGCTTCTGATGTCTCGTCAACCATACTGCAGTCCAATTTTGACCTATTGAACATATTTCAGTTCAAGGAGGCCTTGATCTTGAATTTCCCATATAGACTAATTGAGGCCTTCTGATGTCTCATCAACCATACAATAGTTCAAATTTGAACTTTTGAACATATTTCAGGCCTTGATCTTGAATTTCCAATATAGACTAATTGAGGCCTTCTGATGTCTCGTCAACCATACTGTAGTCCAATTTTGACCTATTGAACACATTTCAGGCCAAGGAGGCCTTGATCTTGAATTTCACATATAGACTAATTGAGGCCTTCTGAATTCTCGTCAACAATATAATAGTCCAATTTTGACCTCTTGAACAAATTTCAGGCCAAATAGGCCTTGATCTTGAATTTCCCATATAGCCTAATTAAGGCCTTCTGATGTCTCATCAACCATACAGAAGTCCAATTTTGACCTATTGAACATATTTCAGGCAAAATAGGCCTTGATCTTGAACTTTATATACATTCTCATAGACTGCTTCTGATGTTACATCATGCATACAGTAGTTGATATTTTGACCTATTGAACGTATTTCAGGCCAAGAGGCTTTGATCTTGAATTTCCTATATAGACTAATTGAGGCCTTCTGATGTCTCATCAACCATACAATAGTTCAAATTTGAACTATTGAACATATTTCAGGCCATGATCTTGAATTTCCAATATAGACTAATTGAGGCCTTCTGATGTCTCGTCAACCATACTGTAGTCCAATTTTGACCTATTGAACATATTTCAGGCCAAGGAGGCCTTGATCTTGAATTTCCCATATAGACTAATTGAGGCCTTCTGAATTCTCGTCAACAATATAATATTCCAATTTTGACCTCTTGAACAAATTTCAGGCCAAATAGGCCTTGATCTTGAACTTTATATACATTCTCATAGACTGCTTCTGATGTTACATCATGCATACAGTAGTTGATATTTTGACCTATTGAACGTATTTCAGGCCAAAAAGGCTTTGATCTTGGATTTCCTAAATAGACTAATTGAGGCCTTCTGATGTCTCATCAACCATACAATAGTTCAAATTTGAACTATTGAACATATTACAGGACTGGATTTTGAATTTCCCATATAGACTATTTGAGGCCTTCTGAATTCTCGTCAACAATATAATAGTCTAATTTTGACCTCTTGAACAAATTTCAGGCCAAATAGGCCTTGATCTTGATTTTCCCATATAGCCTAATTAAGGCCTTCTGATGTCTCATCAACCATACAGAAGTCCAATTTTGACCTACTAAAAATATTTCTGGCCAAAGAGGCGTTAATCTTGAACTTTCTATATATACTCATAGACTGCTTCTGATGTTACATCATGCATACAGTAGTCCATAGTTTGACCTATTGAACGTATTTCAGGCCAAAGAGGCTTTAATCTTGAACTTTCTATATATACTCATAGACTGCTTCTGATGTTACATCATGCATACAGTAGACCTCAGTTTGACCTATTGATTGTATTTCAGGCCAAAGAGGCTTTAATCTTGAATTTCCTATATAGACTAATTGAGGCCTTCTGATGTCTCATCAACCATACTGTAGTCCAAGTTGGACCTATTGAACATATTTCAGGCCAAAGAGGCCTTGATCTTGAATTTCCCATATAGCCTAATTGAGGCCTTCTGATGTCTCATCAACCATACAGAAGTCCAATTTTGACCTACTAAAAATATTTCTGGCCAAAGAGGCCTTAATTTTGAACTTTCTATACATATTCATGGTCTGCTTCTGATGTTACATCAAGCATACAGTAGTCCATATTTTGACCTATTGAACGTATTTCAGGCCAAAGAGGCTTTGATCTTGATCTTTCTATATAGACTAATTGAGGCCTTTCAATGTCTTATCAACCATACTCTAGTCCGATTTTGACGTATTGAACATATTTCAGGCCAAAGAGGCTTTGATCTTGAATTTCCCATATAGATTAATTGAGGCCTTCTGATGTCTCGTCAACAATATACTAGTCCTTATTTGACATCCTGAACTTTTTTCAGGCCAAATAGGCCTTGATCTTGAATTTCCCATAAAGACTAATTGAGGCCTTCTGATGACTCATCAACCATGCAGAAGTCCAATTTTGACCTACTGAACATATTTCAGGCCAAAGAGGCCTTGATCTTGAATTTCCTATATAGACTAATTGAGGCCTTTTGATGTCTGGTCAACCATACTGTAGTCCAAGTTTGACCAATTGAGCATATTTCAGGCCAAAGAGGCCTTGATCTTGAACTTTCTAAATATACTCATAGACTGCTTCTGATGTTACATCAACCATACAGAAGTCCAATTTTAACCTGCTTAACATATTTCAGGCCAAAGAGGCCTTGATATTGAATTTCCCATATAGACTAATTGAGGCCTTCTGATGTCTCATCAACCCTTTTGACCTATTGAACATATTTCAGGCCAAAGAGGCCTTGATCTTGAATTTCCCATATAGACTTATTGAGTTCTTCTGATGTCTAGTAAACAATATAGTAGTCCTTATTTGACATGCTGAACTATTTTCAGGCCAAAGAGTTCTTGATCTTGAATTTCCCATATAGACTAATTGAGGGCTTCTGATGTCTCGTCAACCATACTGCAGTCCAATTTTGACCTATTGAACATATTTCAGTTCAAGGAGGCCTTGATCTTGAATTTCCCATATAGACTAATTGAGGCCTTCTGATGTCTCATCAACCATACAATAGTTCAAATTTGAACTTTTGAACATATTTCAGGCCTTGATCTTGAATTTCCAATATAGACTAATTGAGGCCTTCTGATGTCTCGTCAACCATACTGTAGTCCAATTTTGACCTATTGAACACATTTCAGGCCAAGGAGGCCTTGATCTTGAATTTCACATATAGACTAATTGAGGCCTTCTGAATTCTCGTCAACAATATAATAGTCCAATTTTGACCTCTTGAACAAATTTCAGGCCAAATAGGCCTTGATCTTGAATTTCCCATATAGCCTAATTAAGGCCTTCTGATGTCTCATCAACCATACAGAAGTCCAATTTTGACCTAT
This sequence comes from Gobio gobio, assembly GCF_949357685.1. Classification (NCBI taxonomy): domain Eukaryota; kingdom Metazoa; phylum Chordata; class Actinopteri; order Cypriniformes; family Gobionidae; genus Gobio; species Gobio gobio. Next base: position 30,778,057 of record NC_137121.1, on the reverse strand, counting down.
TGAACATATTTCAGGCAAAATAGGCCTTGATCTTGAACTTTATATACATTCTCATAGACTGCTTCTGATGTTACATCATGCATACAGTAGTTGATATTTTGACCTATTGAACGTATTTCAGGCCAAGAGGCTTTGATCTTGAATTTCCTATATAGACTAATTGAGGCCTTCTGATGTCTCATCAACCATACAATAGTTCAAATTTGAACTATTGAACATATTTCAGGCCATGATCTTGAATTTCCAATATAGACTAATTGAGGCCTTCTGATGTCTCGTCAACCATACTGTAGTCCAATTTTGACCTATTGAACATATTTCAGGCCAAGGAGGCCTTGATCTTGAATTTCCCATATAGACTAATTGAGGCCTTCTGAATTCTCGTCAACAATATAATATTCCAATTTTGACCTCTTGAACAAATTTCAGGCCAAATAGGCCTTGATCTTGAACTTTATATACATTCTCATAGACTGCTTCTGATGTTACATCATGCATACAGTAGTTGATATTTTGACCTATTGAACGTATTTCAGGCCAAAGAGGCTTTGATCTTGGATTTCCTAAATAGACTAATTGAGGCCTTCTGATGTCTCATCAACCATACAATAGTTCAAATTTGAACTATTGAACATATTACAGGACTGGATTTTGAATTTCCCATATAGACTATTTGAGGCCTTCTGAATTCTCGTCAACAATATAATAGTCTAATTTTGACCTCTTGAACAAATTTCAGGCCAAATAGGCCTTGATCTTGATTTTCCCATATAGCCTAATTAAGGCCTTCTGATGTCTCATCAACCATACAGAAGTCCAATTTTGACCTACTAAAAATATTTCTGGCCAAAGAGGCGTTAATCTTGAACTTTCTATATATACTCATAGACTGCTTCTGATGTTACATCATGCATACAGTAGTCCATAGTTTGACCTATTGAACGTATTTCAGGCCAAAGAGGCTTTAATCTTGAACTTTCTATATATACTCATAGACTGCTTCTGATGTTACATCATGCATACAGTAGTCCATAGTTTGACCTATTGATTGTATTTCAGGCCAAAGAGGCTTTAATCTTGAATTTCCTATATAGACTAATTGAGGCCTTCTGATGTCTAATCAACCATACAATAGTTCAAATTTGAACTATTGAACATATTTCAGGCCTTGATCTTGAATTTCCAATATAGACTAATTGAGGCCTTCTGAATTCTCGTCAACAATATAGTAGTCCTTATTTGACATGCTGAACTTTTTTCAGGCCAAAGAGTCCTTGATCTTGAATTTCCCATATAGACTAATTGAGGTGATGTCTCATCAACCATACAGAAGTCCAATTTTGACCTACTGAACATATTTCAGGCCAAATAGGCCTTGATCTTGAACTTTATATACATACTCATAGACTGCTTCTGATGTTACATCATGCATACAGTAGTCCATATTTTGACCTATTGAACGTATTTCAGGCCAAAGAGGCTTTAATCTTGAATTTCCTATATAGACTAATTGAGGCCTTCTGATGTCTCATCAACCATACTGTAGTCCATAGTTTGACCTATTGATTGTATTTCAGGCCAAAGAGGCTTTAATCTTGAATTTCCTATATAGACTAATTGAGGCCTTCTGATGTCTAATCAACCATACAATAGTTCAAATTTGAACTATTGAACATATTTCAGGCCTTGATCTTAAATTTCCAATATAGACTAATTGAGGCCTTCTGATGTCTCGTCAACCATACTGTAGTCCAATTTTGACCTATTGAACATATTTCAGGCCAAGGAGGCCTTGATCTTGAATTTCCCATATAGACTAATTGAGGCCTTCTGAATTCTCGTCAACAATATAATATTCCAATTTTGACCTCTTGAACAAATTTCAGGCCAAATAGGCCTTGATCTTGAATTTCCCATATAGCCTAATTAAGGCCTTCTGGTTTCTCATCAACCATACTGTAGTCCAATTTTGACCTATTGAACATATTTCAGGCCAAGGAGGCCTTGATCTTGAATTTCCCGTATAGGAAATTTCCCGTATTGAGGCCTTCTGAATTCTCGTCAACAATATAATAGTCCAATTTTGACCTCTTGAACAAATTTCAGGCCAAATAGGCCTTGATCTTGAATTTCCCATATAGCCTAATTAAGGCCTTCTGATGTCTCATCAACAATACAGAAGTCCAATTTTGACCTACTAAAAATATTTCTGGCCAAAGAGGCCTTAATCTTGAACTTTCTATACATACTCATGGACTGCATCTGATGTTACATCAAGCATACAGTAGTCCATATTTTGACCTATTGAACGTATTTCAGGCCAAAGAGGCTTTGTTCTTGAACTTTCTATATAGACTAATTGAGGCCTTCTGATGTCTCATCAACCATACAGAAGTCCAATTTTGACCTATTGAAGAAATTTCAGGCCAAAGAGGCCTTGATCTTGAAATTCCCATATAGACTAATTGAGGCCTTCTGATGTCTCGTCAACAATGTAGTAGTTCTTATTTGACATGCTGAACTTTTTTCAGGCCAAAGAGTACTTGATCTTGAATTTCCCATATAGACTAATTGAGGCGATGTCTCATCAACCATACAGAAGTCCAATTTTGACCTACTGAACATATTTCAGGCCAAATAGCCCTTGAACTTGAACTTTATATACATACTCATAGACTGCTTCTGATGTTACATCATGCATACAGTAGTCCACAGTTTGACCTATTGAACGTATTTCAGGCCAAAGAGGCTTTAATCTTGAATTTCCTATATAGACTAATTGAGGCCTTCTGATGTCTCATCAACCATACTGTAGTCCAAGTTGGACCTATTGAACATATTTCAGGCCAATGAGGCCTTGATCTTGAATTTCCCATGTAGCCTAATTAAGGCCCTCTGATGTCTCATCAATCATACTCTAGTCCAATTTTGACCTATTGAACATATTTCAGGCCAAAGATGCCTTAATCTTGAATTTCCCATATAGACTAATTGAGGACTTCTGATGTCTCGTCAACAATATAGTAGTCCTTATTTGACATGCTGAACTTTTTTCAGGCCAAAGAGGCCTTGATATTGAATTTCCCATATAGACTAATTGAGGCCTTCTGAATTCTCGTCAACATTATAGTAGTCCTTATTTGACATGCTGAACTTTTTTCAGGCCAAAGAGTCCTTGATCTTGAATTTCCCATATAGCCTAATTAAGGCCTTCTGATGTCTCATCAACCATACAGAAGTCCAATTTTGACCTACTAAAATATTTCTGGCCAAATAGGCCTTGATCTTGAACTTTATATACATACTCATAGACTGCTTCTGATGTTACATCATGCATACAGTAGTCCATATTTTGACCTATTGAACGTATTTCAGGCCAAAGAGGCTTTAATCTTGAACTTTCTATATATACTCATAGACTGCTTCTGATGTTACATCATGCATACAGTAGACCATAGTTTGACCTATTGATTGTATTTCAGGCCAAAGAGGCTTTAATCTTGAATTTCCTATATAGACTAATTGAGGCCTTCTGATGTCTCATCAACCATACTGTAGTCCAAGTTGGACCTATTGAACATATTTCAGGCCAAAGAGGCCTTGATCTTGAATTTCCCATATAGCCTATTTGAGGCCTTCTGATGTCTCATCAACCATACAGAAGTCCAATTTTGACCTACTAAAAATATTTCTGGCCAAAGAGGCCTTAATTTTGAACTTTCTATACATATTCATGGTCTGCTTCTGATGTTACATCAAGCATACAGTAGTCCATATTTTGACCTATTGAACGTATTTCAGGCCAAAGAGGCTTTGATCTTGATCTTTCTATATAGACTAATTGAGGCCTTTCAATGTCTTATCAACCATACTCTAGTCCGATTTTGACGTATTGAACATATTTCAGGCCAAAGAGGCTTTGATCTTGAATTTCCCATATAGATTAATTGAGGCCTTCTGATGTCTCGTCAACAATATACTAGTCCTTATTTGACATCCTGAACTTTTTTCAGGCCAAATAGGCCTTGATCTTGAATTTCCCATAAAGACTAATTGAGGCCTTCTGATGACTCATCAACCATGCAGAAGTCCAATTTTGACCTACTGAACATATTTCAGGCCAAAGAGGCCTTGATCTTGAATTTCCTATATAGACTAATTGAGGCCTTTTGATGTCTGGTCAACCATACTGTAGTCCAAGTTTGACCAATTGAGCATATTTCAGGCCAAAGAGGCCTTGATCTTGAACTTTCTAAATATACTCATAGACTGCTTCTGATGTTACATCAACCATACAGAAGTCCAATTTTAACCTGCTTAACATATTTCAGGCCAAAGAGGCCTTGATATTGAATTTCCCATATAGACTAATTGAGGCCTTCTGATGTCTCATCAACCCTTTTGACCTATTGAACATATTTCAGGCCAAAGAGGCCTTGATCTTGAATTTCCCATATAGACTTATTGAGTTCTTCTGATGTCTAGTAAACAATATAGTAGTCCTTATTTGACATGCTGAACTATTTTCAGGCCAAAGAGTTCTTGATCTTGAATTTCCCATATAGACTAATTGAGGGCTTCTGATGTCTCGTCAACCATACTGCAGTCCAATTTTGACCTATTGAACATATTTCAGTTCAAGGAGGCCTTGATCTTGAATTTCCCATATAGACTAATTGAGGCCTTCTGATGTCTCATCAACCATACAATAGTTCAAATTTGAACTTTTGAACATATTTCAGGCCTTGATCTTGAATTTCCAATATAGACTAATTGAGGCCTTCTGATGTCTCGTCAACCATACTGTAGTCCAATTTTGACCTATTGAACACATTTCAGGCCAAGGAGGCCTTGATCTTGAATTTCACATATAGACTAATTGAGGCCTTCTGAATTCTCGTCAACAATATAATAGTCCAATTTTGACCTCTTGAACAAATTTCAGGCCAAATAGGCCTTGATCTTGAATTTCCCATATAGCCTAATTAAGGCCTTCTGATGTCTCATCAACCATACAGAAGTCCAATTTTGACCTATTGAACATATTTCAGGCAAAATAGGCCTTGATCTTGAACTTTATATACATTCTCATAGACTGCTTCTGATGTTACATCATGCATACAGTAGTTGATATTTTGACCTATTGAACGTATTTCAGGCCAAGAGGCTTTGATCTTGAATTTCCTATATAGACTAATTGAGGCCTTCTGATGTCTCATCAACCATACAATAGTTCAAATTTGAACTATTGAACATATTTCAGGCCATGATCTTGAATTTCCAATATAGACTAATTGAGGCCTTCTGATGTCTCGTCAACCATACTGTAGTCCAATTTTGACCTATTGAACATATTTCAGGCCAAGGAGGCCTTGATCTTGAATTTCCCATATAGACTAATTGAGGCCTTCTGAATTCTCGTCAACAATATAATATTCCAATTTTGACCTCTTGAACAAATTTCAGGCCAAATAGGCTTTGATCTTGAACTTTATATACATTCTCATAGACTGCTTCTGATGTTACATCATGCATACAGTAGTTGATATTTTGACCTATTGAACGTATTTCAGGCCAAAGAGGCTTTGATCTTGGATTTCCTAAATAGACTAATTGAGGCCTTCTGATGTCTCATCAACCATACAATAGTTCAAATTTGAACTATTGAACATATTACAGGACTGGATTTTGAATTTCCCATATAGACTATTTGAGGCCTTCTGAATTCTCGTCAACAATATAATAGTCTAATTTTGACCTCTTGAACAAATTTCAGGCCAAATAGGCCTTGATCTTGATTTTCCCATATAGCCTAATTAAGGCCTTCTGATGTCTCATCAACCATACAGAAGTCCAATTTTGACCTACTAAAAATATTTCTGGCCAAAGAGGCGTTAATCTTGAACTTTCTATATATACTCATAGACTGCTTCTGATGTTACATCATGCATACAGTAGTCCATAGTTTGACCTATTGAACGTATTTCAGGCCAAAGAGGCTTTAATCTTGAACTTTCTATATATACTCATAGACTGCTTCTGATGTTACATCATGCATACAGTAGTCCATAGTTTGACCTATTGATTGTATTTCAGGCCAAAGAGGCTTTAATCTTGAATTTCCTATATAGACTAATTGAGGCCTTCTGATGTCTAATCAACCATACAATAGTTCAAATTTGAACTATTGAACATATTTCAGGCCTTGATCTTGAATTTCCAATATAGACTAATTGAGGCCTTCTGAATTCTCGTCAACAATATAGTAGTCCTTATTTGACATGCTGAACTTTTTTCAGGCCAAAGAGTCCTTGATCTTGAATTTCCCATATAGACTAATTGAGGCGATGTCTCATCAACCATACAGAAGTCCAATTTTGACCTACTGAACATATTTCAGGCCAAATAGGCCTTGATCTTGAACTTTATATACATACTCATAGACTGCTTCTGATGTTACATCATGCATACAGTAGTCCATATTTTGACCTATTGAACGTATTTCAGGCCAAAGAGGCTTTAATCTTGAATTTCCTATATAGACTAATTGAGGCCTTCTGATGTCTCATCAACCATACTGTAGTCCATAGTTTGACCTATTGATTGTATTTCAGGCCAAAGAGGCTTTAATCTTGAATTTCCTATATAGACTAATTGAGGCCTTCTGATGTCTAATCAACCATACAATAGTTCAAATTTGAACTATTGAACATATTTCAGGCCTTGATCTTGAATTTCCAATATAGACTAATTGAGGCCTTCTGATGTCTCGTCAACCATACTGTAGTCCAATTTTGACCTATTGAACATATTTCAGGCCAAGGAGGCCTTGATCTTGAATTTCCCATATAGACTAATTGAGGCCTTCTGAATTCTCGTCAACAATATAATATTCCAATTTTGACCTCTTGAACAAATTTCAGGCCAAATAGGCCTTGATCTTGAATTTCCCATATAGCCTAATTAAGGCCTTCTGGTTTCTCATCAACCATACTGTAGTCCAATTTTGACCTATTGAACATATTTCAGGCCAAGGAGGCCTTGATCTTGAATTTCCCGTATAGGAAATTTCCCGTATTGAGGCCTTCTGAATTCTCGTCAACAATATAATAGTCCAATTTTGACCTCTTGAACAAATTTCAGGCCAAATAGGCCTTGATCTTGAATTTCCCATATAGCCTAATTAAGGCCTTCTGATGTCTCATCAACAATACAGAAGTCCAATTTTGACCTACTAAAAATATTTCTGGCCAAAGAGGCCTTAATCTTGAACTTTCTATACATACTCATGGACTGCATCTGATGTTACATCAAGCATACAGTAGTCCATATTTTGACCTATTGAACGTATTTCAGGCCAAAGAGGCTTTGTTCTTGAACTTTCTATATAGACTAATTGAGGCCTTCTGATGTCTCATCAACCATACAGAAGTCCAATTTTGACCTATTGAAGAAATTTCAGGCCAAAGAGGCCTTGATCTTGAAATTCCCATATAGACTAATTGAGGCCTTCTGATGTCTCGTCAACAATGTAGTAGTTCTTATTTGACATGCTGAACTTTTTTCAGGCCAAAGAGTACTTGATCTTGAATTTCCCATATAGACTAATTGAGGCGATGTCTCATCAACCATACAGAAGTCCAATTTTGACCTACTGAACATATTTCAGGCCAAATAGCCCTTGAACTTGAACTTTATATACATACTCATAGACTGCTTCTGATGTTACATCATGCATACAGTAGTCCACAGTTTGACCTATTGAACGTATTTCAGGCCAAAGAGGCTTTAATCTTGAATTTCCTATATAGACTAATTGAGGCCTTCTGATGTCTCATCAACCATACTGTAGTCCAAGTTGGACCTATTGAACATATTTCAGGCCAATGAGGCCTTGATCTTGAATTTCCCATGTAGCCTAATTAAGGCCCTCTGATGTCTCATCAATCATACTCTAGTCCAATTTTGACCTATTGAACATATTTCAGGCCAAAGATGCCTTAATCTTGAATTTCCCATATAGACTAATTGAGGACTTCTGATGTCTCGTCAACAATATAGTAGTCCTTATTTGACATGCTGAACTTTTTTCAGGCCAAAGAGGCCTTGATATTGAATTTCCCATATAGACTAATTGAGGCCTTCTGAATTCTCGTCAACATTATAGTAGTCCTTATTTGACATGCTGAACTTTTTTCAGGCCAAAGAGTCCTTGATCTTGAATTTCCCATATAGCCTAATTAAGGCCTTCTGATGTCTCATCAACCATACAGAAGTCCAATTTTGACCTACTAAAATATTTCTGGCCAAATAGGCCTTGATCTTGAACTTTATATACATACTCATAGACTGCTTCTGATGTTACATCATGCATACAGTAGTCCATATTTTGACCTATTGAACGTATTTCAGGCCAAAGAGGCTTTAATCTTGAACTTTCTATATATACTCATAGACTGCTTCTGATGTTACATCATGCATACAGTAGACCATAGTTTGACCTATTGATTGTATTTCAGGCCAAAGAGGCTTTAATCTTGAATTTCCTATATAGACTAATTGAGGCCTTCTGATGTCTCATCAACCATACTGTAGTCCAAGTTGGACCTATTGAACATATTTCAGGCCAAAGAGGCCTTGATCTTGAATTTCCCATATAGCCTATTTGAGGCCTTCTGATGTCTCATCAACCATACAGAAGTCCAATTTTGACCTACTAAAAATATTTCTGGCCAAAGAGGCCTTAATTTTGAACTTTCTATACATATTCATGGTCTGCTTCTGATGTTACATCAAGCATACAGTAGTCCATATTTTGACCTATTGAACGTATTTCAGGCCAAAGAGGCTTTGATCTTGATCTTTCTATATAGACTAATTGAGGCCTTTCAATGTCTTATCAACCATACTCTAGTCCGATTTTGACGTATTGAACATATTTCAGGCCAAAGAGGCTTTGATCTTGAATTTCCCATATAGATTAATTGAGGCCTTCTGATGTCTCGTCAACAATATACTAGTCCTTATTTGACATCCTGAACTTTTTTCAGGCCAAATAGGCCTTGATCTTGAATTTCCCATAAAGACTAATTGAGGCCTTCTGATGACTCATCAACCATGCAGAAGTCCAATTTTGACCTACTGAACATATTTCAGGCCAAAGAGGCCTTGATCTTGAATTTCCTATATAGACTAATTGAGGCCTTTTGATGTCTGGTCAACCATACTGTAGTCCAAGTTTGACCAATTGAGCATATTTCAGGCCAAAGAGGCCTTGATCTTGAACTTTCTAAATATACTCATAGACTGCTTCTGATGTTACATCAACCATACAGAAGTCCAATTTTAACCTGCTTAACATATTTCAGGCCAAAGAGGCCTTGATATTGAATTTCCCATATAGACTAATTGAGGCCTTCTGATGTCTCATCAACCCTTTTGACCTATTGAACATATTTCAGGCCAAAGAGGCCTTGATCTTGAATTTCCCATATAGACTTATTGAGTTCTTCTGATGTCTAGTAAACAATATAGTAGTCCTTATTTGACATGCTGAACTATTTTCAGGCCAAAGAGTTCTTGATCTTGAATTTCCCATATAGACTAATTGAGGGCTTCTGATGTCTCGTCAACCATACTGCAGTCCAATTTTGACCTATTGAACATATTTCAGTTCAAGGAGGCCTTGATCTTGAATTTCCCATATAGACTAATTGAGGCCTTCTGATGTCTCATCAACCATACAATAGTTCAAATTTGAACTTTTGAACATATTTCAGGCCTTGATCTTGAATTTCCAATATAGACTAATTGAGGCCTTCTGATGTCTCGTCAACCATACTGTAGTCCAATTTTGACCTATTGAACACATTTCAGGCCAAGGAGGCCTTGATCTTGAATTTCACATATAGACTAATTGAGGCCTTCTGAATTCTCGTCAACAATATAATAGTCCAATTTTGACCTCTTGAACAAATTTCAGGCCAAATAGGCCTTGATCTTGAATTTCCCATATAGCCTAATTAAGGCCTTCTGATGTCTCATCAACCATACAGAAGTCCAATTTTGACCTATTGAACATATTTCAGGCAAAATAGGCCTTGATCTTGAACTTTATATACATTCTCATAGACTGCTTCTGATGTTACATCATGCATACAGTAGTTGATATTTTGACCTATTGAACGTATTTCAGGCCAAGAGGCTTTGATCTTGAATTTCCTATATAGACTAATTGAGGCCTTCTGATGTCTCATCAACCATACAATAGTTCAAATTTGAACTATTGAACATATTTCAGGCCATGATCTTGAATTTCCAATATAGACTAATTGAGGCCTTCTGATGTCTCGTCAACCATACTGTAGTCCAATTTTGACCTATTGAACATATTTCAGGCCAAGGAGGCCTTGATCTTGAATTTCCCATATAGACTAATTGAGGCCTTCTGAATTCTCGTCAACAATATAATATTCCAATTTTGACCTCTTGAACAAATTTCAGGCCAAATAGGCCTTGATCTTGAATTTCCCATATAGCCTAATTAAGGCCTTCTGGTTTCTCATCAACCATACTGTAGTCCAATTTTGACCTATTGAACATATTTCAGGCCAAGGAGGCCTTGATCTTGAATTTCCCGTATAGGAAATTTCCCGTATTGAGGCCTTCTGAATTCTCGTCAACAATATAATAGTCCAATTTTGACCTCTTGAACAAATTTCAGGCCAAATAGGCCTTGATCTTGAATTTCCCATATAGCCTAATTAAGGCCTTCTGATGTCTCATCAACAATACAGAAGTCCAATTTTGACCTACTAAAAATATTTCTGGCCAAAGAGGCCTTAATCTTGAACTTTCTATACATACTCATGGACTGCATCTGATGTTACATCAAGCATACAGTAGTCCATATTTTGACCTATTGAACGTATTTCAGGCCAAAGAGGCTTTGTTCTTGAACTTTCTATATAGACTAATTGAGGCCTTCTGATGTCTCATCAACCATACAGAAGTCCAATTTTGACCTATTGAAGAAATTTCAGGCCAAAGAGGCCTTGATCTTGAAATTCCCATATAGACTAATTGAGGCCTTCTGATGTCTCGTCAACAATGTAGTAGTTCTTATTTGACATGCTGAACTTTTTTCAGGCCAAAGAGTACTTGATCTTGAATTTCCCATATAGACTAATTGAGGCGATGTCTCATCAACCATACAGAAGTCCAATTTTGACCTACTGAACATATTTCAGGCCAAATAGCCCTTGAACTTGAACTTTATATACATACTCATAGACTGCTTCTGATGTTACATCATGCATACAGTAGTCCACAGTTTGACCTATTGAACGTATTTCAGGCCAAAGAGGCTTTAATCTTGAATTTCCTATATAGACTAATTGAGGCCTTCTGATGTCTCATCAACCATACTGTAGTCCAAGTTGGACCTATTGAACATATTTCAGGCCAATGAGGCCTTGATCTTGAATTTCCCATGTAGCCTAATTAAGGCCCTCTGATGTCTCATCAATCATACTCTAGTCCAATTTTGACCTATTGAACATATTTCAGGCCAAAGATGCCTTAATCTTGAATTTCCCATATAGACTAATTGAGGACTTCTGATGTCTCGTCAACAATATAGTAGTCCTTATTTGACATGCTGAACTTTTTTCAGGCCAAAGAGGCCTTGATATTGAATTTCCCATATAGACTAATTGAGGCCTTCTGAATTCTCGTCAACATTATAGTAGTCCTTATTTGACATGCTGAACTTTTTTCAGGCCAAAGAGTCCTTGATCTTGAATTTCCCATATAGCCTAATTAAGGCCTTCTGATGTCTCATCAACCATACAGAAGTCCAATTTTGACCTACTAAAATATTTCTGGCCAAATAGGCCTTGATCTTGAACTTTATATACATACTCATAGACTGCTTCTGATGTTACATCATGCATACAGTAGTCCATATTTTGACCTATTGAACGTATTTCAGGCCAAAGAGGCTTTAATCTTGAACTTTCTATATATACTCATAGACTGCTTCTGATGTTACATCATGCATACAGTAGACCATAGTTTGACCTATTGATTGTATTTCAGGCCAAAGAGGCTTTAATCTTGAATTTCCTATATAGACTAATTGAGGCCTTCTGATGTCTCATCAACCATACTGTAGTCCAAGTTGGACCTATTGAACATATTTCAGGCCAAAGAGGCCTTGATCTTGAATTTCCCATATAGCCTATTTGAGGCCTTCTGATGTCTCATCAACCATACAGAAGTCCAATTTTGACCTACTAAAAATATTTCTGGCCAAAGAGGCCTTAATTTTGAACTTTCTATACATATTCATGGTCTGCTTCTGATGTTACATCAAGCATACAGTAGTCCATATTTTGACCTATTGAACGTATTTCAGGCCAAAGAGGCTTTGATCTTGATCTTTCTATATAGACTAATTGAGGCCTTTCAATGTCTTATCAACCATACTCTAGTCCGATTTTGACGTATTGAACATATTTCAGGCCAAAGAGGCTTTGATCTTGAATTTCCCATATAGATTAATTGAGGCCTTCTGATGTCTCGTCAACAATATACTAGTCCTTATTTGACATCCTGAACTTTTTTCAGGCCAAATAGGCCTTGATCTTGAATTTCCCATAAAGACTAATTGAGGCCTTCTGATGACTCATCAACCATGCAGAAGTCCAATTTTGACCTACTGAACATATTTCAGGCCAAAGAGGCCTTGATCTTGAATTTCCTATATAGACTAATTGAGGCCTTTTGATGTCTGGTCAACCATACTGTAGTCCAAGTTTGACCAATTGAGCATATTTCAGGCCAAAGAGGCCTTGATCTTGAACTTTCTAAATATACTCATAGACTGCTTCTGATGTTACATCAACCATACAGAAGTCCAATTTTAACCTGCTTAACATATTTCAGGCCAAAGAGGCCTTGATATTGAATTTCCCATATAGACTAATTGAGGCCTTCTGATGTCTCATCAACCCTTTTGACCTATTGAACATATTTCAGGCCAAAGAGGCCTTGATCTTGAATTTCCCATATAGACTTATTGAGTTCTTCTGATGTCTAGTAAACAATATAGTAGTCCTTATTTGACATGCTGAACTATTTTCAGGCCAAAGAGTTCTTGATCTTGAATTTCCCATATAGACTAATTGAGGGCTTCTGATGTCTCGTCAACCATACTGCAGTCCAATTTTGACCTATTGAACATATTTCAGTTCAAGGAGGCCTTGATCTTGAATTTCCCATATAGACTAATTGAGGCCTTCTGATGTCTCATCAACCATACAATAGTTCAAATTTGAACTTTTGAACATATTTCAGGCCTTGATCTTGAATTTCCAATATAGACTAATTGAGGCCTTCTGATGTCTCGTCAACCATACTGTAGTCCAATTTTGACCTATTGAACACATTTCAGGCCAAGGAGGCCTTGATCTTGAATTTCACATATAGACTAATTGAGGCCTTCTGAATTCTCGTCAACAATATAATAGTCCAATTTTGACCTCTTGAACAAATTTCAGGCCAAATAGGCCTTGATCTTGAATTTCCCATATAGCCTAATTAAGGCCTTCTGATGTCTCATCAACCATACAGAAGTCCAATTTTGACCTATTGAACATATTTCAGGCAAAATAGGCCTTGATCTTGAACTTTATATACATTCTCATAGACTGCTTCTGATGTTACATCATGCATACAGTAGTTGATATTTTGACCTATTGAACGTATTTCAGGCCAAGAGGCTTTGATCTTGAATTTCCTATATAGACTAATTGAGGCCTTCTGATGTCTCATCAACCATACAATAGTTCAAATTTGAACTATTGAACATATTTCAGGCCATGATCTTGAATTTCCAATATAGACTAATTGAGGCCTTCTGATGTCTCGTCAACCATACTGTAGTCCAATTTTGACCTATTGAACATATTTCAGGCCAAGGAGGCCTTGATCTTGAATTTCCCATATAGACTAATTGAGGCCTTCTGAATTCTCGTCAACAATATAATATTCCAATTTTGACCTCTTGAACAAATTTCAGGCCAAATAGGCCTTGATCTTGAACTTTATATACATTCTCATAGACTGCTTCTGATGTTACATCATGCATACAGTAGTTGATATTTTGACCTATTGAACGTATTTCAGGCCAAAGAGGCTTTGATCTTGGATTTCCTAAATAGACTAATTGAGGCCTTCTGATGTCTCATCAACCATACAATAGTTCAAATTTGAACTATTGAACATATTACAGGACTGGATTTTGAATTTCCCATATAGACTATTTGAGGCCTTCTGAATTCTCGTCAACAATATAATAGTCTAATTTTGACCTCTTGAACAAATTTCAGGCCAAATAGGCCTTGATCTTGATTTTCCCATATAGCCTAATTAAGGCCTTCTGATGTCTCATCAACCATACAGAAGTCCAATTTTGACCTACTAAAAATATTTCTGGCCAAAGAGGCGTTAATCTTGAACTTTCTATATATACTCATAGACTGCTTCTGATGTTACATCATGCATACAGTAGTCCATAGTTTGACCTATTGAACGTATTTCAGGCCAAAGAGGCTTTAATCTTGAACTTTCTATATATACTCATAGACTGCTTCTGATGTTACATCATGCATACAGTAGTCCATAGTTTGACCTATTGATTGTATTTCAGGCCAAAGAGGCTTTAATCTTGAATTTCCTATATAGACTAATTGAGGCCTTCTGATGTCTAATCAACCATACAATAGTTCAAATTTGAACTATTGAACATATTTCAGGCCTTGATCTTGAATTTCCAATATAGACTAATTGAGGCCTTCTGAATTCTCGTCAACAATATAGTAGTCCTTATTTGACATGCTGAACTTTTTTCAGGCCAAAGAGTCCTTGATCTTGAATTTCCCATATAGACTAATTGAGGTGATGTCTCATCAACCATACAGAAGTCCAATTTTGACCTACTGAACATATTTCAGGCCAAATAGGCCTTGATCTTGAACTTTATATACATACTCATAGACTGCTTCTGATGTTACATCATGCATACAGTAGTCCATATTTTGACCTATTGAACGTATTTCAGGCCAAAGAGGCTTTAATCTTGAATTTCCTATATAGACTAATTGAGGCCTTCTGATGTCTCATCAACCATACTGTAGTCCATAGTTTGACCTATTGATTGTATTTCAGGCCAAAGAGGCTTTAATCTTGAATTTCCTATATAGACTAATTGAGGCCTTCTGATGTCTAATCAACCATACAATAGTTCAAATTTGAACTATTGAACATATTTCAGGCCTTGATCTTAAATTTCCAATATAGACTAATTGAGGCCTTCTGATGTCTCGTCAACCATACTGTAGTCCAATTTTGACCTATTGAACATATTTCAGGCCAAGGAGGCCTTGATCTTGAATTTCCCATATAGACTAATTGAGGCCTTCTGAATTCTCGTCAACAATATAATATTCCAATTTTGACCTCTTGAACAAATTTCAGGCCAAATAGGCCTTGATCTTGAATTTCCCATATAGCCTAATTAAGGCCTTCTGGTTTCTCATCAACCATACTGTAGTCCAATTTTGACCTATTGAATATATTTCAGGCCAAGGAGGCCTTGATCTTGAATTTCCCGTATAGGAAATTTCCCGTATTGAGGCCTTCTGAATTCTCGTCAACAATATAATAGTCCAATTTTGACCTCTTGAACAAATTTCAGGCCAAATAGGCCTTGATCTTGAATTTCCCATATAGCCTAATTAAGGCCTTCTGATGTCTCATCAACAATACAGAAGTCCAATTTTGACCTACTAAAAATATTTCTGGCCAAAGAGGCCTTAATCTTGAACTTTCTATACATACTCATGGACTGCATCTGATGTTACATCAAGCATACAGTAGTCCATATTTTGACCTATTGAACGTATTTCAGGCCAAAGAGGCTTTGTTCTTGAACTTTCTATATAGACTAATTGAGGCCTTCTGATGTCTCATCAACCATACAGAAGTCCAATTTTGACCTATTGAAGAAATTTCAGGCCAAAGAGGCCTTGATCTTGAAATTCCCATATAGACTAATTGAGGCCTTCTGATGTCTCGTCAACAATGTAGTAGTTCTTATTTGACATGCTGAACTTTTTTCAGGCCAAAGAGTACTTGATCTTGAATTTCCCATATAGACTAATTGAGGCGATGTCTCATCAACCATACAGAAGTCCAATTTTGACCTACTGAACATATTTCAGGCCAAATAGCCCTTGAACTTGAACTTTATATACATACTCATAGACTGCTTCTGATGTTACATCATGCATACAGTATTCCACAGTTTGACCTATTGAACGTATTTCAGGCCAAAGAGGCTTTAATCTTGAATTTCCTATATAGACTAATTGAGGCCTTCTGATGTCTCATCAACCATACTGTAGTCCAAGTTGGACCTATTGAACATATTTCAGGCCAATGAGGCCTTGATCTTGAATTTCCCATATAGCCTAATTAAGGCCCTCTGATGTCTCATCAATCATACTCTAGTCCAATTTTGACCTATTGAACATATTTCAGGCCAAAGATGCCTTAATCTTGAATTTCCCATATAGACTAATTGAGGACTTCTGATGTCTCGTCAACAATATAGTAGTCCTTATTTGACATGCTGAACTTTTTTCAGGCCAAAGAGGCCTTGATATTGAATTTCCCATATAGACTAATTGAGGCCTTCTGAATTCTCGTCAACATTATAGTAGTCCTTATTTGACATGCTGAACTTTTTTCAGGCCAAAGAGTCCTTGATCTTGAATTTCCCATATAGCCTAATTAAGGCCTTCTGATGTCTCATCAACCATACAGAAGTCCAATTTTGACCTACTAAAATATTTCTGGCCAAATAGGCCTTGATCTTGAACTTTATATACATACTCATAGACTGCTTCTGATGTTACATCATGCATACAGTAGTCCATATTTTGACCTATTGAACGTATTTCAGGCCAAAGAGGCTTTAATCTTGAACTTTCTATATATACTCATAGACTGCTTCTGATGTTACATCATGCATACAATAGACCATAGTTTGACCTATTGATTGTATTTCAGGCCAAAGAGGCTTTAATCTTGAATTTCCTATATAGACTAATTGAGGCCTTCTGATGTCTCATCAACCATACTGTAGTCCAAGTTGGACCTATTGAACATATTTCAGGCCAAAGAGGCCTTGATCTTGAATTTCCCATATAGCCTATTTGAGGCCTTCTGATGTCTCATCAACCATACAGAAGTCCAATTTTGACCTACTAAAAATATTTCTGGCCAAAGAGGCCTTAATTTTGAACTTTCTATACATATTCATGGTCTGCTTCTGATGTTACATCAAGCATACAGTAGTCCATATTTTGACCTATTGAACGTATTTCAGGCCAAAGAGGCTTTGATCTTGATCTTTCTATATAGACTAATTGAGGCCTTTCAATGTCTTATCAACCATACTCTAGTCCGATTTTGACGTATTGAACATATTTCAGGCCAAAGAGGCTTTGATCTTGAATTTCCCATATAGATTAATTGAGGCCTTCTGATGTCTCGTCAACAATATACTAGTCCTTATTTGACATCCTGAACTTTTTTCAGGCCAAATAGGCCTTGATCTTGAATTTCCCATAAAGACTAATTGAGGCCTTCTGATGACTCATCAACCATGCAGAAGTCCAATTTTGACCTACTGAACATATTTCAGGCCAAAGAGGCCTTGATCTTGAATTTCCTATATAGACTAATTGAGGCCTTTTGATGTCTGGTCAACCATACTGTAGTCCAAGTTTGACCAATTGAGCATATTTCAGGCCAAAGAGGCCTTGATCTTGAACTTTCTAAATATACTCATAGACTGCTTCTGATGTTACATCAACCATACAGAAGTCCAATTTTAACCTGCTTAACATATTTCAGGCCAAAGAGGCCTTGATATTGAATTTCCCATATAGACTAATTGAGGCCTTCTGATGTCTCATCAACCCTTTTGACCTATTGAACATATTTCAGGCCAAAGAGGCCTTGATCTTGAATTTCCCATATAGACTTATTGAGTTCTTCTGATGTCTAGTAAACAATATAGTAGTCCTTATTTGACATGCTGAACTATTTTCAGGCCAAAGAGTTCTTGATCTTGAATTTCCCATATAGACTAATTGAGGGCTTCTGATGTCTCGTCAACCATACTGCAGTCCAATTTTGACCTATTGAACATATTTCAGTTCAAGGAGGCCTTGATCTTGAATTTCCCATATAGACTAATTGAGGCCTTCTGATGTCTCATCAACCATACAATAGTTCAAATTTGAACTTTTGAACATATTTCAGGCCTTGATCTTGAATTTCCAATATAGACTAATTGAGGCCTTCTGATGTCTCGTCAACCATACTGTAGTCCAATTTTGACCTATTGAACACATTTCAGGCCAAGGAGGCCTTGATCTTGAATTTCACATATAGACTAATTGAGGCCTTCTGAATTCTCGTCAACAATATAATAGTCCAATTTTGACCTCTTGAACAAATTTCAGGCCAAATAGGCCTTGATCTTGAATTTCCCATATAGCCTAATTAAGGCCTTCTGATGTCTCATCAACCATACAGAAGTCCAATTTTGACCTATTGAACATATTTCAGGCAAAATAGGCCTTGATCTTGAACTTTATATACATTCTCATAGACTGCTTCTGATGTTACATCATGCATACAGTAGTTGATATTTTGACCTATTGAACGTATTTCAGGCCAAGAGGCTTTGATCTTGAATTTCCTATATAGACTAATTGAGGCCTTCTGATGTCTCATCAACCATACAATAGTTCAAATTTGAACTATTGAACATATTTCAGGCCATGATCTTGAATTTCCAATATAGACTAATTGAGGCCTTCTGATGTCTCGTCAACCATACTGTAGTCCAATTTTGACCTATTGAACATATTTCAGGCCAAGGAGGCCTTGATCTTGAATTTCCCATATAGACTAATTGAGGCCTTCTGAATTCTCGTCAACAATATAATATTCCAATTTTGACCTCTTGAACAAATTTCAGGCCAAATAGGCCTTGATCTTGAACTTTATATACATTCTCATAGACTGCTTCTGATGTTACATCATGCATACAGTAGTTGATATTTTGACCTATTGAACGTATTTCAGGCCAAAGAGGCTTTGATCTTGGATTTCCTAAATAGACTAATTGAGGCCTTCTGATGTCTCATCAACCATACAATAGTTCAAATTTGAACTATTGAACATATTACAGGACTGGATTTTGAATTTCCCATATAGACTATTTGAGGCCTTCTGAATTCTCGTCAACAATATAATAGTCTAATTTTGACCTCTTGAACAAATTTCAGGCCAAATAGGCCTTGATCTTGATTTTCCCATATAGCCTAATTAAGGCCTTCTGATGTCTCATCAACCATACAGAAGTCCAATTTTGACCTACTAAAAATATTTCTGGCCAAAGAGGCGTTAATCTTGAACTTTCTATATATACTCATAGACTGCTTCTGATGTTACATCATGCATACAGTAGTCCATAGTTTGACCTATTGAACGTATTTCAGGCCAAAGAGGCTTTAATCTTGAACTTTCTATATATACTCATAGACTGCTTCTGATGTTACATCATGCATACAGTAGTCCATAGTTTGACCTATTGATTGTATTTCAGGCCAAAGAGGCTTTAATCTTGAATTTCCTATATAGACTAATTGAGGCCTTCTGATGTCTAATCAACCATACAATAGTTCAAATTTGAACTATTGAACATATTTCAGGCCTTGATCTTGAATTTCCAATATAGACTAATTGAGGCCTTCTGAATTCTCGTCAACAATATAGTAGTCCTTATTTGACATGCTGAACTTTTTTCAGGCCAAAGAGTCCTTGATCTTGAATTTCCCATATAGACTAATTGAGGTGATGTCTCATCAACCATACAGAAGTCCAATTTTGACCTACTGAACATATTTCAGGCCAAATAGGCCTTGATCTTGAACTTTATATACATACTCATAGACTGCTTCTGATGTTACATCATGCATACAGTAGTCCATATTTTGACCTATTGAACGTATTTCAGGCCAAAGAGGCTTTAATCTTGAATTTCCTATATAGACTAATTGAGGCCTTCTGATGTCTCATCAACCATACTGTAGTCCATAGTTTGACCTATTGATTGTATTTCAGGCCAAAGAGGCTTTAATCTTGAATTTCCTATATAGACTAATTGAGGCCTTCTGATGTCTAATCAACCATACAATAGTTCAAATTTGAACTATTGAACATATTTCAGGCCTTGATCTTAAATTTCCAATATAGACTAATTGAGGCCTTCTGATGTCTCGTCAACCATACTGTAGTCCAATTTTGACCTATTGAACATATTTCAGGCCAAGGAGGCCTTGATCTTGAATTTCCCATATAGACTAATTGAGGCCTTCTGAATTCTCGTCAACAATATAATATTCCAATTTTGACCTCTTGAACAAATTTCAGGCCAAATAGGCCTTGATCTTGAATTTCCCATATAGCCTAATTAAGGCCTTCTGGTTTCTCATCAACCATACTGTAGTCCAATTTTGACCTATTGAACATATTTCAGGCCAAGGAGGCCTTGATCTTGAATTTCCCGTATAGGAAATTTCCCGTATTGAGGCCTTCTGAATTCTCGTCAACAATATAATAGTCCAATTTTGACCTCTTGAACAAATTTCAGGCCAAATAGGCCTTGATCTTGAATTTCCCATATAGCCTAATTAAGGCCTTCTGATGTCTCATCAACAATACAGAAGTCCAATTTTGACCTACTAAAAATATTTCTGGCCAAAGAGGCCTTAATCTTGAACTTTCTATACATACTCATGGACTGCATCTGATGTTACATCAAGCATACAGTAGTCCATATTTTGACCTATTGAACGTATTTCAGGCCAAAGAGGCTTTGTTCTTGAACTTTCTATATAGACTAATTGAGGCCTTCTGATGTCTCATCAACCATACAGAAGTCCAATTTTGACCTATTGAAGAAATTTCAGGCCAAAGAGGCCTTGATCTTGAAATTCCCATATAGACTAATTGAGGCCTTCTGATGTCTCGTCAACAATGTAGTAGTTCTTATTTGACATGCTGAACTTTTTTCAGGCCAAAGAGTACTTGATCTTGAATTTCCCATATAGACTAATTGAGGCGATGTCTCATCAACCATACAGAAGTCCAATTTTGACCTACTGAACATATTTCAGGCCAAATAGCCCTTGAACTTGAACTTTATATACATACTCATAGACTGCTTCTGATGTTACATCATGCATACAGTAGTCCACAGTTTGACCTATTGAACGTATTTCAGGCCAAAGAGGCTTTAATCTTGAATTTCCTATATAGACTAATTGAGGCCTTCTGATGTCTCATCAACCATACTGTAGTCCAAGTTGGACCTATTGAACATATTTCAGGCCAATGAGGCCTTGATCTTGAATTTCCCATGTAGCCTAATTAAGGCCCTCTGATGTCTCATCAATCATACTCTAGTCCAATTTTGACCTATTGAACATATTTCAGGCCAAAGATGCCTTAATCTTGAATTTCCCATATAGACTAATTGAGGACTTCTGATGTCTCGTCAACAATATAGTAGTCCTTATTTGACATGCTGAACTTTTTTCAGGCCAAAGAGGCCTTGATATTGAATTTCCCATATAGACTAATTGAGGCCTTCTGAATTCTCGTCAACATTATAGTAGTCCTTATTTGACATGCTGAACTTTTTTCAGGCCAAAGAGTCCTTGATCTTGAATTTCCCATATAGCCTAATTAAGGCCTTCTGATGTCTCATCAACCATACAGAAGTCCAATTTTGACCTACTAAAATATTTCTGGCCAAATAGGCCTTGATCTTGAACTTTATATACATACTCATAGACTGCTTCTGATGTTACATCATGCATACAGTAGTCCATATTTTGACCTATTGAACGTATTTCAGGCCAAAGAGGCTTTAATCTTGAACTTTCTATATATACTCATAGACTGCTTCTGATGTTACATCATGCATACAGTAGACCATAGTTTGACCTATTGATTGTATTTCAGGCCAAAGAGGCTTTAATCTTGAATTTCCTATATAGACTAATTGAGGCCTTCTGATGTCTCATCAACCATACTGTAGTCCAAGTTGGACCTATTGAACATATTTCAGGCCAAAGAGGCCTTGATCTTGAATTTCCCATATAGCCTATTTGAGGCCTTCTGATGTCTCATCAACCATACAGAAGTCCAATTTTGACCTACTAAAAATATTTCTGGCCAAAGAGGCCTTAATTTTGAACTTTCTATACATATTCATGGTCTGCTTCTGATGTTACATCAAGCATACAGTAGTCCATATTTTGACCTATTGAACGTATTTCAGGCCAAAGAGGCTTTGATCTTGATCTTTCTATATAGACTAATTGAGGCCTTTCAATGTCTTATCAACCATACTCTAGTCCGATTTTGACGTATTGAACATATTTCAGGCCAAAGAGGCTTTGATCTTGAATTTCCCATATAGATTAATTGAGGCCTTCTGATGTCTCGTCAACAATATACTAGTCCTTATTTGACATCCTGAACTTTTTTCAGGCCAAATAGGCCTTGATCTTGAATTTCCCATAAAGACTAATTGAGGCCTTCTGATGACTCATCAACCATGCAGAAGTCCAATTTTGACCTACTGAACATATTTCAGGCCAAAGAGGCCTTGATCTTGAATTTCCTATATAGACTAATTGAGGCCTTTTGATGTCTGGTCAACCATACTGTAGTCCAAGTTTGACCAATTGAGCATATTTCAGGCCAAAGAGGCCTTGATCTTGAACTTTCTAAATATACTCATAGACTGCTTCTGATGTTACATCAACCATACAGAAGTCCAATTTTAACCTGCTTAACATATTTCAGGCCAAAGAGGCCTTGATATTGAATTTCCCATATAGACTAATTGAGGCCTTCTGATGTCTCATCAACCCTTTTGACCTATTGAACATATTTCAGGCCAAAGAGGCCTTGATCTTGAATTTCCCATATAGACTTATTGAGTTCTTCTGATGTCTAGTAAACAATATAGTAGTCCTTATTTGACATGCTGAACTATTTTCAGGCCAAAGAGTTCTTGATCTTGAATTTCCCATATAGACTAATTGAGGGCTTCTGATGTCTCGTCAACCATACTGCAGTCCAATTTTGACCTATTGAACATATTTCAGTTCAAGGAGGCCTTGATCTTGAATTTCCCATATAGACTAATTGAGGCCTTCTGATGTCTCATCAACCATACAATAGTTCAAATTTGAACTTTTGAACATATTTCAGGCCTTGATCTTGAATTTCCAATATAGACTAATTGAGGCCTTCTGATGTCTCGTCAACCATACTGTAGTCCAATTTTGACCTATTGAACACATTTCAGGCCAAGGAGGCCTTGATCTTGAATTTCACATATAGACTAATTGAGGCCTTCTGAATTCTCGTCAACAATATAATAGTCCAATTTTGACCTCTTGAACAAATTTCAGGCCAAATAGGCCTTGATCTTGAATTTCCCATATAGCCTAATTAAGGCCTTCTGATGTCTCATCAACCATACAGAAGTCCAATTTTGACCTATTGAACATATTTCAGGCAAAATAGGCCTTGATCTTGAACTTTATATACATTCTCATAGACTGCTTCTGATGTTACATCATGCATACAGTAGTTGATATTTTGACCTATTGAACGTATTTCAGGCCAAGAGGCTTTGATCTTGAATTTCCTATATAGACTAATTGAGGCCTTCTGATGTCTCATCAACCATACAATAGTTCAAATTTGAACTATTGAACATATTTCAGGCCATGATCTTGAATTTCCAATATAGACTAATTGAGGCCTTCTGATGTCTCGTCAACCATACTGTAGTCCAATTTTGACCTATTGAACATATTTCAGGCCAAGGAGGCCTTGATCTTGAATTTCCCATATAGACTAATTGAGGCCTTCTGAATTCTCGTCAACAATATAATATTCCAATTTTGACCTCTTGAACAAATTTCAGGCCAAATAGGCCTTGATCTTGAACTTTATATACATTCTCATAGACTGCTTCTGATGTTACATCATGCATACAGTAGTTGATATTTTGACCTATTGAACGTATTTCAGGCCAAAGAGGCTTTGATCTTGGATTTCCTAAATAGACTAATTGAGGCCTTCTGATGTCTCATCAACCATACAATAGTTCAAATTTGAACTATTGAACATATTACAGGACTGGATTTTGAATTTCCCATATAGACTATTTGAGGCCTTCTGAATTCTCGTCAACAATATAATAGTCTAATTTTGACCTCTTGAACAAATTTCAGGCCAAATAGGCCTTGATCTTGATTTTCCCATATAGCCTAATTAAGGCCTTCTGATGTCTCATCAACCATACAGAAGTCCAATTTTGACCTACTAAAAATATTTCTGGCCAAAGAGGCGTTAATCTTGAACTTTCTATATATACTCATAGACTGCTTCTGATGTTACATCATGCATACAGTAGTCCATAGTTTGACCTATTGAACGTATTTCAGGCCAAAGAGGCTTTAATCTTGAACTTTCTATATATACTCATAGACTGCTTCTGATGTTACATCATGCATACAGTAGTCCATAGTTTGACCTATTGATTGTATTTCAGGCCAAAGAGGCTTTAATCTTGAATTTCCTATATAGACTAATTGAGGCCTTCTGATGTCTAATCAACCATACAATAGTTCAAATTTGAACTATTGAACATATTTCAGGCCTTGATCTTGAATTTCCAATATAGACTAATTGAGGCCTTCTGAATTCTCGTCAACAATATAGTAGTCCTCATTTGACATGCTGAACTTTTTTCAGGCCAAAGAGTCCTTGATCTTGAATTTCCCATATAGACTAATTGAGGCGATGTCTCATCAACCATACAGAAGTCCAATTTTGACCTACTGAACATATTTCAGGCCAAATAGGCCTTGATCTTGAACTTTATATACATACTCATAGACTGCTTCTGATGTTACATCATGCATACAGTAGTCCATATTTTGACCTATTGAACGTATTTCAGGCCAAAGAGGCTTTAATCTTGAATTTCCTATATAGACTAATTGAGGCCTTCTGATGTCTCATCAACCATACTGTAGTCCATAGTTTGACCTATTGATTGTATTT
This sequence comes from Gobio gobio, assembly GCF_949357685.1. Taxonomy (NCBI): domain Eukaryota; kingdom Metazoa; phylum Chordata; class Actinopteri; order Cypriniformes; family Gobionidae; genus Gobio; species Gobio gobio. Next base: position 30,752,755 of record NC_137121.1, on the reverse strand, counting down.
CAGGCCAAAGAGGCTTTAATCTTGAATTTCCTATATAGACTAATTGAGGCCTTCTGATGTCTAATCAACCATACAATAGTTCAAATTTGAACTATTGAACATATTTCAGGCCTTGATCTTGAATTTCCAATATAGACTAATTGAGGCCTTCTGATGTCTCGTCAACCATACTGTAGTCCAATTTTGACCTATTGAACATATTTCAGGCCAAGGAGGCCTTGATCTTGAATTTCCCATATAGACTAATTGAGGCCTTCTGAATTCTCGTCAACAATATAATATTCCAATTTTGACCTCTTGAACAAATTTCAGGCCAAATAGGCCTTGATCTTGAATTTCCCATATAGCCTAATTAAGGCCTTCTGGTTTCTCATCAACCATACTGTAGTCCAATTTTGACCTATTGAACATATTTCAGGCCAAGGAGGCCTTGATCTTGAATTTCCCGTATAGGAAATTTCCCGTATTGAGGCCTTCTGAATTCTCGTCAACAATATAATAGTCCAATTTTGACCTCTTGAACAAATTTCAGGCCAAATAGGCCTTGATCTTGAATTTCCCATATAGCCTAATTAAGGCCTTCTGATGTCTCATCAACAATACAGAAGTCCAATTTTGACCTACTAAAAATATTTCTGGCCAAAGAGGCCTTAATCTTGAACTTTCTATACATACTCATGGACTGCATCTGATGTTACATCAAGCATACAGTAGTCCATATTTTGACCTATTGAACGTATTTCAGGCCAAAGAGGCTTTGTTCTTGAACTTTCTATATAGACTAATTGAGGCCTTCTGATGTCTCATCAACCATACAGAAGTCCAATTTTGACCTATTGAAGAAATTTCAGGCCAAAGAGGCCTTGATCTTGAAATTCCCATATAGACTAATTGAGGCCTTCTGATGTCTCGTCAACAATGTAGTAGTTCTTATTTGACATGCTGAACTTTTTTCAGGCCAAAGAGTACTTGATCTTGAATTTCCCATATAGACTAATTGAGGCGATGTCTCATCAACCATACAGAAGTCCAATTTTGACCTACTGAACATATTTCAGGCCAAATAGCCCTTGAACTTGAACTTTATATACATACTCATAGACTGCTTCTGATGTTACATCATGCATACAGTAGTCCACAGTTTGACCTATTGAACGTATTTCAGGCCAAAGAGGCTTTAATCTTGAATTTCCTATATAGACTAATTGAGGCCTTCTGATGTCTCATCAACCATACTGTAGTCCAAGTTGGACCTATTGAACATATTTCAGGCCAATGAGGCCTTGATCTTGAATTTCCCATATAGCCTAATTAAGGCCCTCTGATGTCTCATCAATCATACTCTAGTCCAATTTTGACCTATTGAACATATTTCAGGCCAAAGATGCCTTAATCTTGAATTTCCCATATAGACTAATTGAGGACTTCTGATGTCTCGTCAACAATATAGTAGTTCTTATTTGACATGCTGAACTTTTTTCAGGCCAAAGAGGCCTTGATATTGAATTTCCCATATAGACTAATTGAGGCCTTCTGAATTCTCGTCAACATTATAGTAGTCCTTATTTGACATGCTGAACTTTTTTCAGGCCAAAGAGTCCTTGATCTTGAATTTCCCATATAGCCTAATTAAGGCCTTCTGATGTCTCATCAACCATACAGAAGTCCAATTTTGACCTACTAAAATATTTCTGGCCAAATAGGCCTTGATCTTGAACTTTATATACATACTCATAGACTGCTTCTGATGTTACATCATGCATACAGTAGTCCATATTTTGACCTATTGAACGTATTTCAGGCCAAAGAGGCTTTAATCTTGAACTTTCTATATATACTCATAGACTGCTTCTGATGTTACATCATGCATACAGTAGACCATAGTTTGACCTATTGATTGTATTTCAGGCCAAAGAGGCTTTAATCTTGAATTTCCTATATAGACTAATTGAGGCCTTCTGATGTCTCATCAACCATACTGTAGTCCAAGTTGGACCTATTGAACATATTTCAGGCCAAAGAGGCCTTGATCTTGAATTTCCCATATAGCCTATTTGAGGCCTTCTGATGTCTCATCAACCATACAGAAGTCCAATTTTGACCTACTAAAAATATTTCTGGCCAAAGAGGCCTTAATTTTGAACTTTCTATACATATTCATGGTCTGCTTCTGATGTTACATCAAGCATACAGTAGTCCATATTTTGACCTATTGAACGTATTTCAGGCCAAAGAGGCTTTGATCTTGATCTTTCTATATAGACTAATTGAGGCCTTTCAATGTCTTATCAACCATACTCTAGTCCGATTTTGACGTATTGAACATATTTCAGGCCAAAGAGGCTTTGATCTTGAATTTCCCATATAGATTAATTGAGGCCTTCTGATGTCTCGTCAACAATATACTAGTCCTTATTTGACATCTTGAACTTTTTTCAGGCCAAATAGGCCTTGATCTTGAATTTCCCATAAAGACTAATTGAGGCCTTCTGATGACTCATCAACCATGCAGAAGTCCAATTTTGACCTACTGAACATATTTCAGGCCAAAGAGGCCTTGATCTTGAATTTCCTATATAGACTAATTGAGGCCTTTTGATGTCTGGTCAACCATACTGTAGTCCAAGTTTGACCAATTGAGCATATTTCAGGCCAAAGAGGCCTTGATTTTGAACTTTCTAAATATACTCATAGACTGCTTCTGATGTTACATCAACCATACAGAAGTCCAATTTTAACCTGCTTAACATATTTCAGGCCAAAGAGGCCTTGATATTGAATTTCCCATATAGACTAATTGAGGCCTTCTGATGTCTCATCAACCCTTTTGACCTATTGAACATATTTCAGGCCAAAGAGGCCTTGATCTTGAATTTCCCATATAGACTTATTGAGTTCTTCTGATGTCTAGTAAACAATATAGTAGTCCTTATTTGACATGCTGAACTTTTTTCAGGCCAAAGAGTTCTTGATCTTGAATTTCCCATATAGACTAATTGAGGGCTTCTGATGTCTCGTCAACCATACTGCAGTCCAATTTTGACCTATTGAACATATTTCAGTTCAAGGAGGCCTTGATCTTGAATTTCCCATATAGACTAATTGAGGCCTTCTGATGTCTCATCAACCATACAATAGTTCAAATTTGAACTTTTGAACATATTTCAGGCCTTGATCTTGAATTTCCAATATAGACTAATTGTGTCACGGTTGAAGATCCGCAGTCTCTGTCTGTGGTCTGTGTTTATGTTGTGCTGTCATGTTAATTGTTTCATGTGGGCGTCGCCGCTGATTTTTGATCAGCGGCAGCTGTTTTCAATCTGAACTGCCTATTTATTCCCTTGTCTCTCGTCTCGTGTTTGTCAGATCGTTGGTTGGTGTCCGGTTGGAGTTCCCTGTTCTGTTCCTGGTTTTTCCCTCGTGTGTGCTTCCGTTTGGAGTTTGTTCGTCGTGTCTTCACCCTGGATTTGTTTCATCGTTGGATTCCTCACGTCAGATTCACTTCCACGGATTTCACCACGATCACCACGCCACGGCCCACCAAAGTCCCTGTGTCGCCGATCTCCTGCTGTCTGTGTGTTCCACATCTGACTACCCATTGAATAAATGAGATTTTTTACTTGCACTTGCATCCCACCTTATTTCACGTGACAGAACGATCTGACCAACAAGATGGATGCAGCAAGTTCAGCAGCATTAACGGAGTTTATCAACCACAGCATTGCACGGATGGATCAGCAGCAGGAGAGCATTTCCTCTACCGGACGCGCCGTGCAGGCATTGGTGACACAGGTGTCCGAGCTCTCTCAACAGCTACAGGAACTTCGAGCTCCCGCTGCGCCACCCACACCGCCCGTTCCTCCTCCACAACCCGCCCAAGGAGATCAACCAGAACCACGCTTACCTACACCCCAGACCTATGCCGGTGAGCCGAGTTTTTGCAGAGCCTTTTTGAACAAATGTTCACTGTATTTTTCTCTTCAGCCACGGACCTTCGAAGGGGAGCAGTCCAAGGTGGCATTTGTGTTAACTTTGCTCACCGGGCAGGCAGCTCTATGGGGAACGGCGGTGTGGGAGAATCAGGATCCTTGCTGTTTCTCGTTCCAGAGACTCGCCGCCGAAATGAAGAGAGTATTTGACCGTGCGGTCACAGGAAAGGATGCAGCTCGACGTTTGACGGGACTCAAGCAAGGTGATCGCACGGTGGCGGATTATTCCATCGAGTTTCGTACATTGGCGGCAGAGTGCAACTGGAATGAGGAGGCGCAGTGGGACGTCTTCCTGCATGGGTTGGCCGACCGTGTACAAAAGGAGATCTACGTTTTGGATTTACCTCAGAATCTTAATGGACTGATCGATCTTGCACTACGGGTGGATGCCCGTATTAACCGTCTGGAGAATCTTCCTCGTTCCGACTTCGCATCCCGGGGTGTGGAGGCTCGTGGAGGCAACAACAGAAACACGGTCGGTCCTTCTTTCGATCCTGAACCCATGCAGGTGGGGAGAGCTCGACTTTCCCGGGAGGAGAGAGAGCGGCGGAGGTCCCAAGGACTGTGCATTTACTGTGGAGGAGCGGGGCATTTCTTGAACACCTGCCCGGTAAAAGATCGAGCCCGGTAGTAACATTGAGGCTACTATCGGGTGGGATCTCCGCTGAAAAGTCCTCACCATCCACTCTTCTCCCGGTTAGACTGAGGTGGGCCACACACACGCTCACCTGCCACGCTTTGTTGGATTCGGGGGCTGAAGGTAATTTCATGGACACACAGTTTGCACAGCGCTTTCAGCTACCCATCATTCCTCTCACGAAACAGATTTCTGTCAACGCTCTCAATGGTCAGGATCTACCCAACATAACACTCACCACCACAGCTATTACCCTCGTCACTTCTGGCAATCATACTGAGTCTATTCGATTCCTTCTCATGGATTCTCCCCTGGCCCCTATTGTTCTCGGACACCCCTGGCTCACACAACACAACCCCAGGGTGGACTGGCGTCAGCACACCGTCCTGGAATGGAGCATTCAGTGTCATAAGTCTTGTCTTGTGTCTGCTTGTTCTTCTGTGTCTGCTTCTGTGTTACAGGAAAAGGCTGCGGATCTGTCAAACGTGCCCGCAGAGTATCAAGACCTGAAGGAAGTGTTCAGTAAGTCCCGGGCTGCTTCTCTTCCTCCGCATCGTCCCTATGACTGTGCTATAGATTTAGTTCCAGGTAAGTCTCCGCCTAAAGGCAAGTTGTACTCTCTGTCCGTTCCCGAGAGGGAGGCCATGGAGAAATATATTTCTGATTCTCTAGCAGCTAAGTTCATTCGCCCTTCCTCTTCTCCGGCGGGGGCGGGGTTCTTTTTTGTTGGAAAGAAGGATGGTTCCTTGCGACCTTGTATTGATTACCGAGGGCTGAATAACATCACGGTAAAGAATACTTATCCTTTGCCGTTGATGTCTTCAGCTTTCGAGAGGTTGCAAGGAGCGTCCGTCTTCACAAAATTGGATTTAAGGAACGCTTATCATTTGGTCCGCATCAGGGAGGGGGATGAATGGAAGACCGCTTTTAACACCCCTAGGGGACACTTTGAATACTTGGTCATGCCCTTCGGGCTCTCCAACTCCCCGGCGGTCTTCCAGGCACTCGTCAATGATGTGTTGAGAGACATGGTTGATCAGTTCATATATGTTTACCTGGACGACATATTGATTTTTTCCTCGTCTCTCCAGGAACATGTTCAACACGTCAGACGAGTGCTTCAGCGGCTGCTAGAGAATGGGCCTTTTGTCAAGGCGGAGAAATGCGATTTTCATGCACAGTCTGTTTCTTTCCTAGGGTACATCGTCTCGTCTGAGGGAATTCGTATGGATCCTGACAAGGTTAAGGCTGTGGTGGATTGGCCAAGCCCGGATTCCCGTAAGGCCCTACAGAGGTTTCTGGGCTTCGCTAATTTTTACCGGCGGTTCATTCGCAATTTCAGCCAACTAGCCGCACCTCTGACAGCCTTGACCTCCTCCAGAACGGCGTTCAGGTGGTCCGAGGCAGCTGAGGCTGCATTCGCTAAACTAAAAGGCCGCTTTGTTTCGGCTCCCATCCTCATAGCCCCTGATTCTTCACGTCAGTTCGTGGTGGAGGTCGATGCGTCAGAGGTGGGGGTAGGTGCAGTTCTATCTCAGCGATCTTCCTCAGACGATAAGATCCACCCCTGCGCGTTTTTTTCTCATCGTTTATCTCCAGCCGAACGCAATTATGACATTGGTAACAGAGAGTTGCTGGCAGTCAAGTTAGCGTTGGAGGAGTGGCGTCATTGGTTGGAGGGTTCAGGGGTACCTTTCATTGTTTGGACTGACCATAAGAACTTAGAGTACATCAGAACGGCTAAAAGACTTAACTCCAGGCAAGCTCGGTGGGCACTTTTTTTCGGACGTTTTGATTTTTCTCTCTCGTACCGCCCGGGTTCTAAAAACATCAAACCCGATTCTCTTTCTCGTATTTTTGATCCTTCCGAACGCCCGTCTACTCCCGAGTGTATTCTTCCTGAGACATTAGTGGTCTCCACTCTGACCTGGGAGGTCGAATCGAAGGTCAAGTCGGCCTTAGAAGGGGTAATGCCTCCGCCCGGATGCCCACCGAACCGTTTATTTGTGCCGGAGAGGTTAAGGTCCAGTGTTATCAAGTGGGGGCATTGCTCCAACGTAGCCTGTCATCCAGGGGTTAATCGCACCAGTTTTTTGGTCAAGCAACGATTCTGGTGGCCTGCCATGGCTCGTGACATTCGCAATTTTGTTTTGGCTTGCGCGATTTGTGCCACTGGTAAGACTTCCAATCGTCCCCCAGATGGGTTGCTCCAACCGCTGTCTGTCCCTTCGAGACCCTGGTCCCACATTGCGCTAGATTTTGTCACCGCCCTCCCACCCTCCCAGGGGAACACGGTAGTTTTAACCGTGGTGGACCGGTTCTCGAAGGCGGCGCATTTCATCCCTCTGCCTAAATTACCCTCTGCTAAGGAGACAGCGGTAACTGTCGTTGATCACGTCTTTCGGTTACATGGCCTCCCGATGGATGTGGTTTCCGACAGGGGGCCCCAATTTGTGTCCAAATTTTGGCAAGAGTTTTGTAAGTTGCTGGGGGCGACTGTTAGTCTTTCTTCGGGATTCCACCCCCAGTCCAATGGTCAAACCGAGAGAGCTAACCAAGATTTGGAAAGAATGTTGCGATGTTTGGTTTCCAAGAATCCTTCCTCCTGGAGTCAGCAACTCTCTATGATTGAGTACGCACATAATTCGTTACCAGTGTCTTCCACGGGCCTCTCACCATTTGAATGTAGTTTAGGTTACCAGCCACCTATCTTTCCCGGTCTGGAATCCGAAGTCGCGGTCCCCTCCGCTCACGCCTTCGTCCAGAGGTGTCACCGCACTTGGACGAGAGCACGTGAGACTCTTCTCCAAGTGGGGGCGCGCACCAAGGCTAAGACTGATCGCCACCGGTCGAAGCCTCCCGTATACGTCGTGGGTCAAAAGGTGTGGCTTTCTACCAAGAATATTCCTCTCCGTTCCGTCTCCAATAAACTAGCTCCCAAATTCATTGGCCCGTTTCCTGTCACCAAGATTATTAGTCCGGTGGCAGTCCGACTCAAACTTCCTCCAGCGTACAGGAGAATTCATCCCGCCTTCCATGTGTCAAAGATCAAGCCCGTGTTTCATTCACACATTAATCCGCCTACCCCGGTTCCTCCACCGCCGCGTCTCGTAGACGGGGAACCCACTTATTCGGTTAATCGCATTCTGGACTCGAGAAGGAGGGGACGCGGATTTCAGTACTTGGTGGACTGGGAAGGTTACGGTCCGGAGGAGAGAAGTTGGGTTCCGGCTAGGGACATCCTGGATCACTCCCTTATTGACGATTACAATCGGCAGGTAGGTGCTCCTGGGAACGCCGAGAGGCGTTCCTAGGAGGGGGGGTACTGTCACGGTTGAAGATCCGCAGTCTCTGTCTGTGGTCTGTGTTTATGTTGTGCTGTCATGTTAATTGTTTCATGTGGGCGTCGCCGCTGATTTTTGATCAGCGGCAGCTGTTTTCAATCTGAACTGCCTATTTATTCCCTTGTCTCTCGTCTCGTGTTTGTCAGATCGTTGGTTGGTGTCCGGTTGGAGTTCCCTGTTCTGTTCCTGGTTTTTCCCTCGTGTGTGCTTCCGTTTGGAGTTTGTTCGTCGTGTCTTCACCCTGGATTTGTTTCATCGTTGGATTCCTCACGTCAGATTCACTTCCACGGATTTCACCACGATCACCACGCCACGGCCCACCAAAGTCCCTGTGTCGCCGATCTCCTGCTGTCTGTGTGTTCCACATCTGACTACCCATTGAATAAATGAGATTTTTTACTTGCACTTGCATCCCACCTTATTTCACGTGACAAATTGAGGCCTTCTGATGTCTCGTCAACCATACTGTAGTCCAATTTTGACCTATTGAACACATTTCAGGCCAAGGAGGCCTTGATCTTGAATTTCACATATAGACTAATTGAGGCCTTCTGAATTCTCGTCAACAATATAATAGTCCAATTTTGACCTCTTGAACAAATTTCAGGCCAAATAGGCCTTGATCTTGAATTTCCCATATAGCCTAATTAAGGCCTTCTGATGTCTCATCAACCATACAGAAGTCCAATTTTGACCTATTGAACATATTTCAGGCAAAATAGGCCTTGATCTTGAACTTTATATACATTCTCATAGACTGCTTCTGATGTTACATCATGCATACAGTAGTTGATATTTTGACCTATTGAACGTATTTCAGGCCAAGAGGCTTTGATCTTGAATTTCCTATATAGACTAATTGGGGCCTTCTGATGTCTCATCAACCATACAATAGTTCAAATTTGAACTATTGAACATATTTCAGGCCATGATCTTGAATTTCCAATATAGACTAATTGAGGCCTTCTGATGTCTCGTCAACCATACTGTAGTCCAATTTTGACCTATTGAACATATTTCAGGCCAAGGAGGCCTTGATCTTGAATTTCCCATATAGACTAATTGAGGCCTTCTGAATTCTCGTCAACAATATAATATTCCAATTTTGACCTCTTGAACAAATTTCAGGCCAAATAGGCCTTGATCTTGAACTTTATATACATTCTCATAGACTGCTTCTGATGTTACATCATGCATACAGTAGTTGATATTTTGACCTATTGAACGTATTTCAGGCCAAAGAGGCTTTGATCTTGGATTTCCTAAATAGACTAATTGAGGCCTTCTGATGTCTCATCAACCATACAATAGTTCAAATTTGAACTATTGAACATATTACAGGACTGGATTTTGAATTTCCCATATAGACTATTTGAGGCCTTCTGAATTCTCGTCAACAATATAATAGTCTAATTTTGACCTCTTGAACAAATTTCAGGCCAAATAGGCCTTGATCTTGATTTTCCCATATAGCCTAATTAAGGCCTTCTGATGTCTCATCAACCATACAGAAGTCCAATTTTGACCTACTAAAAATATTTCTGGCCAAAGAGGCGTTAATCTTGAACTTTCTATATATACTCATAGACTGCTTCTGATGTTACATCATGCATACAGTAGTCCATAGTTTGACCTATTGAACGTATTTCAGGCCAAAGAGGCTTTAATCTTGAACTTTCTATATATACTCATAGACTGCTTCTGATGTTACATCATGCATACAGTAGTCCATAGTTTGACCTATTGATTGTATTTCAGGCCAAAGAGGCTTTAATCTTGAATTTCCTATATAGACTAATTGAGGCCTTCTGATGTCTAATCAACCATACAATAGTTCAAATTTGAACTATTGAACATATTTCAGGCCTTGATCTTGAATTTCCAATATAGACTAATTGAGGCCTTCTGAATTCTCGTCAACAATATAGTAGTCCTTATTTGACATGCTGAACTTTTTTCAGGCCAAAGAGTCCTTGATCTTGAATTTCCCATATAGACTAATTGAGGCGATGTCTCATCAACCATACAGAAGTCCAATTTTGACCTACTGAACATATTTCAGGCCAAATAGGCCTTGATCTTGAACTTTATATACATACTCATAGACTGCTTCTGATGTTACATCATGCATACAGTAGTCCATATTTTGACCTATTGAACGTATTTCAGGCCAAAGAGGCTTTAATCTTGAATTTCCTATATAGACTAATTGAGGCCTTCTGATGTCTCATCAACCATACTGTAGTCCATAGTTTGACCTATTGATTGTATTTCAGGCCAAAGAGGCTTTAATCTTGAATTTCCTATATAGACTAATTGAGGCCTTCTGATGTCTAATCAACCATACAATAGTTCAAATTTGAACTATTGAACATATTTCAGGCCTTGATCTTGAATTTCCAATATAGACTAATTGAGGCCTTCTGATGTCTCGTCAACCATACTGTAGTCCAATTTTGACCTATTGAACATATTTCAGGCCAAGGAGGCCTTGATCTTGAATTTCCCATATAGACTAATTGAGGCCTTCTGAATTCTCGTCAACAATATAATATTCCAATTTTGACCTCTTGAACAAATTTCAGGCCAAATAGGCCTTGATCTTGAATTTCCCATATAGCCTAATTAAGGCCTTCTGGTTTCTCATCAACCATACTGTAGTCCAATTTTGACCTATTGAACATATTTCAGGCCAAGGAGGCCTTGATCTTGAATTTCCCGTATAGGAAATTTCCCGTATTGAGGCCTTCTGAATTCTCGTCAACAATATAATAGTCCAATTTTGACCTCTTGAACAAATTTCAGGCCAAATAGGCCTTGATCTTGAATTTCCCATATAGCCTAATTAAGGCCTTCTGATGTCTCATCAACAATACAGAAGTCCAATTTTGACCTACTAAAAATATTTCTGGCCAAAGAGGCCTTAATCTTGAACTTTCTATACATACTCATGGACTGCATCTGATGTTACATCAAGCATACAGTAGTCCATATTTTGACCTATTGAACGTATTTCAGGCCAAAGAGGCTTTGTTCTTGAACTTTCTATATAGACTAATTGAGGCCTTCTGATGTCTCATCAACCATACAGAAGTCCAATTTTGACCTATTGAAGAAATTTCAGGCCAAAGAGGCCTTGATCTTGAAATTCCCATATAGACTAATTGAGGCCTTCTGATGTCTCGTCAACAATGTAGTAGTTCTTATTTGACATGCTGAACTTTTTTCAGGCCAAAGAGTACTTGATCTTGAATTTCCCATATAGACTAATTGAGGCGATGTCTCATCAACCATACAGAAGTCCAATTTTGACCTACTGAACATATTTCAGGCCAAATAGCCCTTGAACTTGAACTTTATATACATACTCATAGACTGCTTCTGATGTTACATCATGCATACAGTAGTCCACAGTTTGACCTATTGAACGTATTTCAGGCCAAAGAGGCTTTAATCTTGAATTTCCTATATAGACTAATTGAGGCCTTCTGATGTCTCATCAACCATACTGTAGTCCAAGTTGGACCTATTGAACATATTTCAGGCCAATGAGGCCTTGATCTTGAATTTCCCATATAGCCTAATTAAGGCCCTCTGATGTCTCATCAATCATACTCTAGTCCAATTTTGACCTATTGAACATATTTCAGGCCAAAGATGCCTTAATCTTGAATTTCCCATATAGACTAATTGAGGACTTCTGATGTCTCGTCAACAATATAGTAGTCCTTATTTGACATGCTGAACTTTTTTCAGGCCAAAGAGGCCTTGATATTGAATTTCCCATATAGACTAATTGAGGCCTTCTGAATTCTCGTCAACATTATAGTAGTCCTTATTTGACATGCTGAACTTTTTTCAGGCCAAAGAGTCCTTGATCTTGAATTTCCCATATAGCCTAATTAAGGCCTTCTGATGTCTCATCAACCATACAGAAGTCCAATTTTGACCTACTAAAATATTTCTGGCCAAATAGGCCTTGATCTTGAACTTTATATACATACTCATAGACTGCTTCTGATGTTACATCATGCATACAGTAGTCCATATTTTGACCTATTGAACGTATTTCAGGCCAAAGAGGCTTTAATCTTGAACTTTCTATATATACTCATAGACTGCTTCTGATGTTACATCATGCATACAGTAGACCATAGTTTGACCTATTGATTGTATTTCAGGCCAAAGAGGCTTTAATCTTGAATTTCCTATATAGACTAATTGAGGCCTTCTGATGTCTCATCAACCATACTGTAGTCCAAGTTGGACCTATTGAACATATTTCAGGCCAAAGAGGCCTTGATCTTGAATTTCCCATATAGCCTAATTGAGGCCTTCTGATGTCTCATCAACCATACAGAAGTCCAATTTTGACCTACTAAAAATATTTCTGGCCAAAGAGGCCTTAATTTTGAACTTTCTATACATATTCATGGTCTGCTTCTGATGTTACATCAAGCATACAGTAGTCCATATTTTGACCTATTGAACGTATTTCAGGCCAAAGAGGCTTTGATCTTGATCTTTCTATATAGACTAATTGAGGCCTTTCAATGTCTTATCAACCATACTCTAGTCCGATTTTGACGTATTGAACATATTTCAGGCTAAAGAGGCTTTGATCTTGAATTTCCCATATAGATTAATTGAGGCCTTCTGATGTCTCGTCAACAATATACTAGTCCTTATTTGACATCCTGAACTTTTTTCAGGCCAAAGAGGCCTTGATCTTGAATTTCCCATAAAGACTAATTGAGGCCTTCTGATGACTCATCAACCATGCAGAAGTCCAATTTTGACCTACTGAACATATTTCAGGCCAAAGAGGCCTTGATCTTGAATTTCCTATATAGACTAATTGAGGCCTTTTGATGTCTGGTCAACCATACTGTAGTCCAAGTTTGACCAATTGAGCATATTTCAGGCCAAAGAGGCCTTGATCTTGAACTTTCTAAATATACTCATAGACTGCTTCTGATGTTACATCAACCATACAGAAGTCCAATTTTAACCTGCTTAACATATTTCAGGCCAAAGAGGCCTTGATATTGAATTTCCCATATAGACTAATTGAGGCCTTCTGATGTCTCATCAACCCTTTTGACCTATTGAACATATTTCAGGCCAAAGAGGCCTTGATCTTGAATTTCCCATATAGACTTATTGAGTTCTTCTGATGTCTAGTAAACAATATAGTAGTCCTTATTTGACATGCTGAACTATTTTCAGGCCAAAGAGTTCTTGATCTTGAATTTCCCATATAGACTAATTGAGGGCTTCTGATGTCTCGTCAACCATACTGCAGTCCAATTTTGACCTATTGAACATATTTCAGTTCAAGGAGGCCTTGATCTTGAATTTCCCATATAGACTAATTGAGGCCTTCTGATGTCTCATCAACCATACAATAGTTCAAATTTGAACTTTTGAACATATTTCAGGCCTTGATCTTGAATTTCCAATATAGACTAATTGAGGCCTTCTGATGTCTCGTCAACCATACTGTAGTCCAATTTTGACCTATTGAACACATTTCAGGCCAAGGAGGCCTTGATCTTGAATTTCACATATAGACTAATTGAGGCCTTCTGAATTCTCGTCAACAATATAATAGTCCAATTTTGACCTCTTGAACAAATTTCAGGCCAAATAGGCCTTGATCTTGAATTTCCCATATAGCCTAATTAAGGCCTTCTGATGTCTCATCAACCATACAGAAGTCCAATTTTGACCTATTGAACATATTTCAGGCAAAATAGGCCTTGATCTTGAACTTTATATACATTCTCATAGACTGCTTCTGATGTTACATCATGCATACAGTAGTTGATATTTTGACCTATTGAACGTATTTCAGGCCAAGAGGCTTTGATCTTGAATTTCCTATATAGACTAATTGAGGCCTTCTGATGTCTCATCAACCATACTATAGTTCAAATTTGAACTATTGAACATATTTCAGGCCATGATCTTGAATTTCCAATATAGACTAATTGAGGCCTTCTGATGTCTCGTCAACCATACTGTAGTCCAATTTTGACCTATTGAACATATTTCAGGCCAAGGAGGCCTTGATCTTGAATTTCCCATATAGACTAATTGAGGCCTTCTGAATTCTCGTCAACAATATAATATTCCAATTTTGACCTCTTGAACAAATTTCAGGCCAAATAGGCCTTGATCTTGAACTTTATATACATTCTCATAGACTGCTTCTGATGTTACATCATGCATACAGTAGTTGATATTTTGACCTATTGAACGTATTTCAGGCCAAAGAGGCTTTGATCTTGGATTTCCTAAATAGACTAATTGAGGCCTTCTGATGTCTCATCAACCATACAATAGTTCAAATTTGAACTATTGAACATATTACAGGACTGGATTTTGAATTTCCCATATAGACTATTTGAGGCCTTCTGAATTCTCGTCAACAATATAATAGTCCAATTTTGACCTCTTGAACAAATTTCAGGCCAAATAGGCCTTGATCTTGATTTTCCCATATAGCCTAATTAAGGCCTTCTGATGTCTCATCAACCATACAGAAGTCCAATTTTGACCTACTAAAAATATTTCTGGCCAAAGAGGCGTTAATCTTGAACTTTCTATACATACTCATGGACTGCTTCTGATGTTACATCAAGCAAACAGTAGTCCATATTTTGACCTATTGAACATATTTCAGGACTTGATTTTGAATTTCCCATATAGACTAATTGAGGCCTTCTGAATTCTCGTCAACAATATAATAGTCCAATTTTGACCTCTTGAACAAATTTCAGGCCAAAGAGGCTTTGATCTTGAACTTTCTATATAGACTAATTGAGGCCTTCTAAATTCTCATCAACCATACAGAAGTCCAATTTTGACCTATTGAACATATTTCAGGCAAAATAGGCCTTGATCTTGAACTTTACATACATTCTCATAGACTGCTTCTGATGTTACATCATGCATACAGTAGTTGATATTTTGACCTATTGAACGTATTTCAGGCCAAGAGGCTTTGATCTTGAATTTCCAAATAGACTAATTGAGGCCTTCTGATGTCTCATCAACCATACAATAGTTCAAATTTGAACTATTGAACATATTTCAGGCCTTGATCTTGAATTTCCAATATAGACTAATTGAGGCCTTCTGATGTCTCGTCAACCATACTGTAGTCCAATTTTGACCTATTGAACATATTTCAGGCCAAGGAGGCCTTGATCTTGAATTTCCCATATAGACTAATTGAGGCCTTCTGAATTCTCGTCAACAATATAATATTCCAATTTTGACCTCTTGAACAAATTTCAGGCCAAATAGGCCTTGATCTTGAACTTTATATACATTCTCATAGACTGCTTCTGATGTTACATCATGCATACAGTAGTTGATATTTTGACCTATTGAACGTATTTCAGGCCAAAGAGGCTTTGATCTTGAATTTCCTAAATAGACTAATTGAGGCCTTCTGATGTCTCATCAACCATACAATAGTTCAAATTTGAACTATTGAACATATTACAGGACTTGATTTTGAATTTCCCATATAGACTAATTGAGGCCTTCTGAATTCTCGTCAACAATATAATAGTCCAATTTTGACCTCTTGAACAAATTTCAGGCCAAATAGGCCTTGATCTTGAACTTTATATACATTATCATAGACTGCTTTTGATGT
This sequence comes from Gobio gobio, assembly GCF_949357685.1. Classification (NCBI taxonomy): domain Eukaryota; kingdom Metazoa; phylum Chordata; class Actinopteri; order Cypriniformes; family Gobionidae; genus Gobio; species Gobio gobio. Next base: position 30,737,113 of record NC_137121.1, on the reverse strand, counting down.
TACATCATGCATACAGTAGTTGATATTTTGACCTATTGAACGTATTTCAGGCCAAAGAGGCTTTGATCTTGAATTTCCTAAATAGACTAATTGAGGCCTTCTGATGTCTCATCAACCATACAATAGTTCAAATTTGAACTATTGAACATATTACAGGTCTTGATTTTGAATTTCCCATATAGACTAATTGAGGCCTTCTGAATTCTCGTCAACAATATAATAGTCCAATTTTGACCTCTTGAACAAATTTCAGGCCAAATAGGCCTTGGTCTTGAATTTCCAGTATAGCCTAATTAAGGCCCTCTGATGTCTCATCAACCATACTCTAGTCCAATTTTGACCTATTGAACATATTTCAGGCAAAATAGGCCTTGATCTTGAACTTTATATACATTCTCATAGAGTGCTTCTGATGTTACATCATGCATACAGTAGTTGATATTTTGACCTATTGAACGTATTTCAGGCCAAAAAGGCTTTGATCTTGAATTTCCTATATAGACTAATTGAGGCCTTCTGATGTCTCATCAACCATACAATAGTTCAAATTTGAACTATTGAACATATTTCAGGCCTTGATCTTGAATTTCCAATATAGACTAATTGAGGCCTTCTGATGTCTCGTCAACCATACTGTAGTCCAATTTTGACCTATTGAACATTTTTCAGGCCAAGGAGGCCTTGATCTTGAATTTCACATATAGACTAATTGAGGCCTTCTGAATTCTCGTCAACGATATAATAGTCCAATTTTGACCTCTTGAACAAATTTCAGGCCAAATAGGCCTTGATCTTGAATTTCCCATATAGCCTAATTAAGGCCTTCTGATGTCTCATCAACCATACCGAAGTCCAATTTTGACCTATTGAACATATTTCAGGCAAAATAGGCCTTGATCTTGAACTTTATATACATTCTCATAGAGTGCTTCTGATGTTACATCATGCATACAGTAGTTGATATTTTGACCTATTGAACGTATTTCAGGCCAAGAGGCTTTGATCTTGAATTTCCTATATAGACTAATTGAGGCCTTCTGATATCTCATCAACCATACAATAGTTCAAATTTGAACTATTGAACATATTTCAGGCCTTGATCTTGAATTTCCAATATAGACTAATTGAGGCCTTCTGATGTCTCGCCAACCATACTGTAGTCCAATTTTGACCTATTGAACATATTTCAGGCCAAGGAGGCCTTGATCTTGAATTTCCCATATAGACTAATTGAGGCCTTCTGAATTCTCGTCAACAATATAATAGTCCAATTTTGACCTCTTGAACAAATTTCAGGCCAAATAGGCCTTGATCTTGAATTTCCCATATAGCCTAATTAAGGCCTTCTGATGTCTCATCAACCATACAGAAGTCCAATTTTGACCTACTAAAAATATTTCTGGCCAAAGAGGCGTTAATCTTGAACTTTCTATACATACTCATGGACTGCTTCTGATGTTACATCAAGCAAACAGTAGTCCTTATTTTGACCTATTGAACATATTTCAGGACTTGATTTTGAATTTCCCATATAGACAAATTGAGGCCTTCTGAATTCTCGTCAACAATATAATAGTCCAATTTTGACCTCTTGAACAAATTTCAGGCCAAATAGGCCTTGATCTTGAATTTCCCATATAGCCTAATTAAGGCCTTCTGATGTCTCATCAACCATACAGAAGTCCAATTTTGACCTACTAAAAATATTTCTGGCCAAAGAGGCCTTAATCTTGAACTTTCTATACATACTCATGGACTGCTTCTGATGTTACATCAAGCATACAGTAGTCCATATTTTGACCTATTGAACGTATTTCAGGCCAAAGAGGCTTTGATCTTGAACTTTCTATATAGACTACTTGAGGCCTTCTGATGTCTCATCAACCATACAGAAGTCCAATTTTGACCTATTGAAGAAATTTCAGGCCAAAGAGGCCTTGATCTTGAAATTCCCATATAGACTAATTGAGGCCCTCTGATGTCTCATCAACCATACTCTAGTCCAATTTTGACCTATTGAACATATTTCAGGCAAAATAGGCCTTGATCTTGAACTTTATATACATTCTCATAGAGTGCTTCTGATGTTACATCATGCATACAGTAGTTGATATTTTTGACCTATTGAACGTATTTCAGGCCAAAGAGGCTTTGATCTTGAATTTCCTATATAGACTAATTGAGGCCTTCTGATGTCTCATCAACCATACAGAAGTCCAATTTTGACCTATTGAACATATTTCAGGCAAAATAGGCCTTGATCTTGAACTTTACATACATTCTCATAGACTGCTTCTGATGTTTCATCATGCATACAGTAGTTGATATTTTGACCTATTGAACGTATTTTAGGCCAAGAGGCTTTGATCTTGAATTTCCTATATAGACTAATTGAGGCCTTCTGATGTCTCATCAACCATACAATAGTTCAAATTTGAACTATTGAACATATTTCAGGCCTTGATCTTGAATTTCCCATATAGACTAATTGAGGCCTTCTGAATTCTCGTCAACAATATAATAGTCCAATTTTGACCTCTTGAACAAATTTCAGGCCAAATAGGCCTTGATCTTGAATTTCCCATATAGCCTAATTAAGGCCTTCTGATGTCTCATCAACCATACAGAAGTCCAATTTTGACCTACTAAAAATATTTCTGGCCAAAGAGGCCTTAATCTTGAACTTTCTATACATACTCATGGACTGCTTCTGATGTTACATCAAGCAAACAGTAGTCCATATTTTGACCTATTGAACGTATTTCAGGCCAAAGAGGCATTGATCTTGAATTTCCTATATAGACTATTTGAGGCCTTCTGATGTCTCATCAACCATACGATAGTTCAAATTTGAACTTTTGAACATATTTCAGGCCTTGATCTTGAATTTCCAATATAGACTAATTGAGGCCTTCTGATGTCTCATCAACCATACAGAAGTCCAATTTTGACATGCTGAACTTTTTTCAGGCCAAAGAGTCCTTGATCTTGAATTTCCCATATAGACTAATTGAGGCGATGTCTCATCAACCATACAGAAGTCCAATTTTGACCTACTGAACATATTTCAGGCCAAATAGGCCTTGATCTTGAACTTTATATACATACTCATAGACTGCTTCTGATGTTACATCATGCATACAGTAGTCCATATTTTGACCTATTGAACGTATTTCAGGCCAAAGAGGCTTTAATCTTGAACTTTCTATATATACTCATAGACTGCTTCTGATGTTACATCATGCATACAGTAGTCCATAGTTTGACCTATTGATTGTATTTCAGGCCAAAGAGGCTTTAATCTTGAATTTCCTATATAGACTAATTGAGGCCTTCTGATGTCTCATCAACCATACTGTAGTCCAAGTTGGACCTATTGAACATATTTCAGGCCAAAGAGGCCTTGATCTTGAATTTCCCATATAGCATAATTAAGGCCTTCTGATGTCTCATCAACCATACAGAAGTCCAATTTTGACCTACTAAAAATATTTCTGGCCAAAGAGGCCTTAATCTTGAACTTTCTATACATATTCATGGTCTGCTTCTGATGTTACATCATGCATACAGTAGTCCATATTTTGACCTATTGAACGTATTTCAGGCCAAAGAGGCTTTGATCTTGAATTTCCTATGTAGACTAATTGAGGCCTTCTGATGTCTCATCAACCATACAATAGTTCAAATTTGAACTATTGAACATATTTCAGGACTTGATTTTGAATTTCCCATATAGACTAATTGAGGCCTTCTGAATTCTCGTCAACAATATAAAAGTCCAATTTTGACCTCTTGAACAAATTTCAGGCCAAATAGGCCTTGATCTTGAACTTTATATTCATTATCATAGACTGCTTCTGATGTTACATCATGCATACAGTAGTTGATATTTTGACCTATTGAACGTATTTCAGGCCAAAGAGGCTTTGATCTTGAATTTCCTAAATAGACTAATTGAGGCCTTCTGATGTCTCATCAACCATACAATAGTTCAAATTTGAACTATTGAACATATTACAGGACTTGATTTTGAATTTCCCATATAGACTAATTGAGGCCTTCTGAATTCCCGTCAACAATATAATAGTCCAATTTTGACCTATTGAAGAAATTTCAGGCCAAAGAGGCCTTGATCTTGAATTTCCCATATAGCCTAATTAAGGCCTTCTGATGTCTCATCAACCATACAGAAGTCCAATTTTGACATGCTGAACTTTTTTCAGGCCAAAGAGTCCTTGATCTTGAATTTCCCATATAGACTAATTGAGGCGATGTCTCATCAACCATAAAAAAGTCCAATTTTGACCTACTGAACATATTTCAGGCCAAATAGGCCTTGATCTTGAACTTTATATACATACTCATAGACTGCTTCTGATGTTACATCATGCATACAGTAGTCCATAGTTTGACCTATTGATTGTATTTCAGGCCAAAGAGGCTTTAATCTTGAATTTCCTATATAGACTAATTGAGGCCTTCTGATGTCTCATCAACCATACTGTAGTCCAAGTTGGACCTATTGAACATATTTCAGGCCAAAGAGGTCTTGATCTTGAATTTCCCATATAGCATAATTAAGGCCTTCTGATGTCTCATCAACCATACAGAAGTCCAATTTTGACCTACTAAAAATATTTCTGGCCAAAGAGGCCTTAATCTTGAACTTTCTATACATATTCATGGTCTGCTTCTGATGTTACATCATGCATACAGTAGTCCATATTTTGACCTATTGAACGTATTTCAGGCCAAAGAGGCTTTGATCTTGAATTTCCTATATAGACTAATTGAGGCCTTCTGATGTCTCATCAACCATACAATAGTTCAAATTTGAACTATTGAACATATTTCAGGACTTGATTTTGAATTTCCCATATAGACTAATTGAGGCCTTCTGAATTGTCGTCAACAATATAATAGTCCAATTTTGACCTCTTGAACAAATTTCAGGCCAAATAGGCCTTGATCTTGAATTTCCCATATAGCCTAATTAAGGCCTTCTGATGTCTCATCAACCATACAGAAGTCCAATTTTGACTTACTAAAAATATTTCTGGCCAAAGAGGCCTTAATCTTGAACTTTCTATACATACTCATGGACTGCTTCTGATGTTACATCAAGCATACAGTAGTCCATATTTTGACCTATTGAACGTATTTCAGGCCAAAGAGGCTTTGATCTTGAACTTTCTATATAGACTACTTGAGGCCTTCTGATGTCTCATCAACCATACAGAAGTCCAATTTTGACCTATTGAAGAAATTTCAGGCCAAAGAGGCCTTGATCTTGAAATTCCCATATAGACTAATTGAGGCCTTCTGATGTCTCGTCAACAATATAGTAGTTCTTACTTGACATGCTGAACTTTTTTCAGGCAAAAGAGGCCTTGATCATGAATTTCCCATATAGACTAATTGAGGCCCTCTGATGTCTCATCAACCATACTCTAGTCCAATTTTGACCTATTGAACATATTTCAGGCAAAATAGGCCTTGATCTTGAACTTTATATACATTCTCATAGAGTGCTTCTGATGTTACATCATGCATACAGTAGTTGATATTTTGACCTATTGAACGTATTTCAGGCCAAAGAGGCTTTGATCTTGAATTTCCTATATAGACTAATTGAGGCCTTCTGATGTCTCATCAACCATACAGAAGTCCAATTTTGACCTATTGAACATATTTCAGGCAAAATAGGCCTTGATCTTGAACTTTACATACATTCTCATAGACTGCTTCTGATGTTACATCATGCATACAGTAGTTGATATTTTGACCTATTGAACGTATTTCCCGCCAAGAGGCTTTGATCTTGAATTTCCTATATAGACTAATTGAGGCCTTCTGATGTCTCATCAACCATACAATAGTTCAAATTTGAACTATTGAACATATTTCAGGCCTTGATCTTGAATTTCCAATATAGACTAAATGAGGCCTTCTGATGTCTCGTCAACCATACTGTAGTCCAATTTTGACCTATTGAACATATTTCAGGCCACGGAGGCCTTGATCTTGAATTTCCCATATAGACTAATTGAGGCCTTCTGAATTCTCGTCAACAATATAATATTCCAATTTTGACCTCTTGAACAAATTTCAGGCCAAATAGGCCTTGATCTTGAACTTTATATATATTCTCATAGACTGCTTCTGATGTTACATCATGCATACAGTAGTTGATATTTTGACCTATTGAACGTATTTCAGGCCAAAGAGGCTTTGATCTTGAATTTCCTAAATAGACTAATTGAGGCCTTCTGATGTCTCATCAACCATACAATAGTTCAAATTTGAACTATTGAACATATTACAGGACTTGATTTTGAATTTCCCATATAGACTAATTGAGGCCTTCTGAATTCTCGTCAACAATATAATAGTCCAATTTTGACCTCTTGAACAAATTTCAGGCCAAATAGGCCTTGATCTTGAATTTCCAATATAGCCTAATTAAGGCCTTCTGATGTCTCATCAACCATACAAAAGTCCAATTTTGACCTACTAAAAATATTTCTGGCCAAAGAGGCCTTAATCTTGAACTTTCTATACATACTCATGGACTGCTTCTGATGTTACATCAAGCAAACAGTAGTCCATATTTTGACCTATTGAACATATTTCAGGACTTGATTTTGAATTTCCCATATAGACTAATTGAGGCCTTTTGAATTCTCGTCAACAATATAATAGTCCAATTTTGACCTCTTGAACAAATTTCAGGCCAAAGAGGCTTTGATCTTGAACTTTCTATATAGACTAATTGAGGCCTTTTGATGTCTCATCAACCGTACAGAAGTCCAATTTTGACCTATTGAAGAATTTTCAGGCCAAAGAGGCCTTGATCTTGAATTTCCCATATAGACTAATTGAGGCCTTCTGATGTCTCGACAACAATATAGTAGTTCTTAATTGACATGCTGAACTTTTTTCAGGTAAAGGGGCTTTGATCTTGAATTTCCCATATAGACTAATTGAGGCCTTCTGATGTCTCATCAACAATACTGTCGTCCAATTTTGACCTATTGAACAAATTTCAGACCAAAGAGGACTTGATCTTGAATTTCCCATATAGATAATTGAGGCCTTCTGATGTCTCATCAACCATACTGTAGTCCAAGTTGGACCTATTGAACTTATTTCAGGCCAAAGAGGCCTTGATCTTGAATTTCCCATATAGCCTAATTAAGGCCCTCTGATGTCTCATCAATCATACTCTAGTCCAATTTTGACCTAATGAACATTTTTCAGGCCAAAGAGGCCTTAATCTTGAATTTCCCACATAGACTAATTGAGGACTTCTGATGTCTCGTCAACAATATAGTAGTCCTTATTTGAAATGCTGAACTTTTTTCAGGCAAAAAAAGTCCTTGATCTTGAACTTCCTATATAGACTAATTGAGGCCTTCTGATGTCTCGTCAACCATACTGTAGTCCAATTTTGACCTATTGAACATATTCCAGGCCAAGGAGGCCTTGATCTTAAATTTCTCATATAGACTAATTGAGGCCTTCTGATGTCTCATCAACCATACAGAAGTCGAATTTTGACCTACTGAACATATTTCAGGCCAAAGAGGCCTTAATCTTGAACTTTCTATACATACTCATAGACTGCTTCTGATTTTACATCATGCATACAGTAGTCCATATTTTGCCCTATTGAACGTATTTCAGGCCAAAGAGGTTTTGATCTTGAATTTCCCATATAGACTAATTGAGGCCTTCTGATGTCTCGTCAAAAATGTAGTAGTCCTTATTTGACATGCTGAACTTTTTTCAGGCAAAAGAGGCCTTGATCTTGAATTTCACATATAGACTAATTTAGGCCCTCTGATGTCTCATCAATCACACTCTAGTCCAATTTTGACCTATTGAACATATTTCAGGCCAAAGAGGCCTTGATCTTGAATTTCCCATATAAACTAATTGAGGCCTTCTGATGTCTTGTCAAAAATATAGTAGTCCTTATTTGACATGCTGATCTTTTTTCAGGCAAAAGAGGCCTTGATCTTGAATTTCCCATATAGACTAATTGAGGCCTTCTGATGTCTCATCAGCAATAATATAGTCCAATTTTGACCTCTTGAACAAATTTCAGGCCAAAGAGGCCTTGATCTTGAATTTCCCACATAGACTAATTGAGGCCTTCTTATGTCTCGTAAACCATACAGAAGTCCAATTTTGACCTACTGAACATATTTCAGGCCAAATAGGCCTTGATCTTGAACTTTATATAAATACTCATAGACTGCTTCGATGTTACATCATATATACAGTATTTGAAATTTTGACCAATTGAACGGCAAATATGATTGATGAGACATCAGAGGGCCTCAGTTAGTCTATATAGGAAATTCAAGATCAAGGCCTCTTTGGCCTGAAATATGTTCAATAATTCAAAATTGGACTATTGTATGGTTGATGACTCATAAGAAGGCCTCAATTAGTCTTTATGGGAAATTAAAGATCAAGGCCTCGTTGGACTGAAAAAAGTTTAGCATGTCAAATAAGGACTAGTATATTGTTGACGAGACATCAGAAGGCCTCAATTATTCCATATGGAAAAATCAAGATCAAGGCCTCTTTGGCCTGAAATTTCTTCAATAGGTCAAAATTGGACTTCTGTATGGTTGATGAGACATCAGAAGGCCTTGATTAGGCTATATGGGAAATTCAAGATCAAGGCCTCTTTGGCCTGAAATATGTTCCATAGGTCAAACTTGGAATACAGTACGGTTGACGAGACATCAAAAGGCCTCAATTAGTCTATATGGGAAATTCAAGATCAAGGCCTCTTTGGCCTGAAATATGTTCAGTACGTCAAAATCGGACTAGAGTATGGTAGATGAGACATTGAAAGGCCTCAATTAGTCTATATGGGAAATTCAAGATCAAGGACTCTATGGCCTGAAAAAAGTTCAGCATGTCAAATGAGGACTACTATATTGTTGACAAGAATTCAGAAGGCCTCAATTAGTCTTTATGGGAAATTCAAGATCAATGCCTCTTTGGCCTGAAAAAGTTCAGCATATCAAATAAGGACTAGTATATTGTTGACGAGACATCAGAATGCCTCAATTAGTCTATATGGGATATTCAAGATCAAAGCCTCCTTGGCCTGAAATATGTTCAATAGGTCAAAATTGGACTTCTGTACGGTTGATTAGACATCAGAAGGCCTCAATTAGTCTATATTGGAAATTCAAGATCAAGGCCTGAAATATGTTCAATAGTTCAAAATTGAATTATTGTATGGTTGATGAGACATCAGGAGGCCTCAATTAGTCTATATAGGAAATTCAAGATCAAAGCCTCTTTGGCCTGAAATACGTTCAATAGGTCAAAATATCAACTACTGTATGCATGATGTAACATCAGAAGCAGTCTATGAGTATGTATATAAAGTTCAAGATCAATGTCTATTTTGCCTGAAATATGTTTAGAAGGTCAAAATTGGACTTCTGTATGGTTGATGAGACATCAGAAGGCCTTAATTAGGCTATATGGGAAATTCAAGATCAAAGCCTCTTTGGCCTGAAATACGTTCAATAGGGCAAACTTGGACTACAGTATGGTTGACGAGATATCAAAAGGCCTCAATTAGTCAATATAGGAAATTCAAGATCAAAGCCTCTTTGGCCAGAAATACGTTCAATTGGTCAAAATATGAACTACAGTATGCATGATGTAACATCAGAGGCAGTCTATGAGTATGTATATAAAGTTCAAGATCAAGGCCTATTTTGCCGAAAATATGTTCAGTAGGTCAAAATTGGACTTCTGTATGGTTTATGAGACATCAGAAGGCCTCAATTAGTCTATATGGGAAATTCAAGATCAAAGCCTCTTTGGCCTGAAATATGTTCAATACGTCAAAATTGGACTAGAGTATGGTTTATGAGACATTGAAAGGCCTCAATTAGTCTATATGGGAAATTCAAGGTCAAAGACTTTTTGGCCTGAATAAAGTTTAACATTTCAAATAAGGACTACTATATTGTTGACGAGACATCAGAAGACCTCAATTAGTCTATATGGGAAATTCAAGATCAAGGCTTCTTTGGCCTGAAATATGTTCAATAAGTCAAAATTGGACTAGAGTATGATTGATGAGACATCAGAGGGCCTTAATTAGGCTATATGGGAAATTCAAAATCAAGGCCTCTTTGGCCTGAAATATGTTCAATAAGTCAAAATTGGACTAGAGTATGATTGATGAGACATCAGAGGGCCTTAATTAGGCTATATGGGAAATTCAAAATCAAGGCCTCTTTGGCCTGAAATATGTTCAATAGATCAAACTTGGACTACAGTATGGTTGACGAGACATCAGAAGGCCTCAATTTGTCCACATAGGAAATGCAAGATTAAAGCCTCTTTGGCCTGAAATACAATCAATAGGTCAAACTATGGACTACTGTATGCATGATGTAACATCAGAAGCAGTCTATGAGTATATATAGAAAGTTCAAGATTAAAGCCTCTTTGGCCTGAAATACGTTCAATAGGTCAAAATATGGACTTCTGTATGCATGATGTACCATCAGAAGCAGTCTATGAGTATGTATAAAAAGTTCAAGATTAAGGCCTCTTTGGCCTGAAGTATGTTTAGTAGGTCAAAATTGGACTTCTGTATGGTTGATGAGACATCAGAAGGCCTTAATTGGGCTATATGGGAAATTCAAGATCAAGGCCTCTTTGGCCTGAAATATGTTCAGTAGGTCAAAATTGGACTTCTGCATGGTTGATGAGTCATCAGAAGGCCTCAATTAGTCTTTATGGGAAATTCAAGTTCAAAGCCTCCTCGGCCTGAAATACGTTCAATACGTCAAAATTGGACTAGAGTATGGTTGATGAGACATTGAAAGGCCTCAATTAGTCTATATGGGAAATTCAAGATCAAGGACTCTTTGGCCTGAAAAAAGTTCAGCATGTCAAATAAGGACTACTATATTGGTAACAAGAATTCAGAAGGCCTCAATTAGTCTATATGGGAAATTCAAGATGAAGGTCTCCTTGGCTTGAAATATGTTCAGTAGGTCAAACATGGACAACAGTATGGTTGACGAGACATCAGAAGGCCTCAATTAGTCTATATGGGAAATTAAAGATCAAGGCCTCTTTGGCCTGAAATATGTTCAATAAGTCAAAATTAGACTAGAGTATGGTTGATGAGACATCAGAGGGCCTCAATTAGTCTATATGGGAAATTCAAGATCAAGGCCTCTTTGGCCCGAAAAATGTTCAATAGTTCAAAATTGAATTATTGTATGGTTGATGAGACATCAGAAGGCCTCAATTAGTATATATTGGAAATTCAAGATCAAAGCCTCTTTGGCCTGAAATACGTTCAATAGGTCAAAATATGAACTGCTGTATGCATGATGTAACATCAGAAGCAGTCTATGAGTATGTATATAAAGTTCAAGATCAAGGCCTATTTTGCCTGAAATATGTTTAGAAGGTCAAAATTGGACTTCTGTATGGTTGATGAGACATCAGAAGACCTTAATTAGGCTATATGGGAAATTCAAGATCAAGGCCTCTTTGGCCTGAAATATGTTCAGTAGGTCAAACTTGGACTACAGTATGGTTGACGAGATATCAAAAGGCCTCAATTAGTCTATATAGGAAATTCAAGATCAAAGCCTCTTTGGCCTGAAATACGTTCAATAGGTCAAAATATGAACTGCTGTATGCATGATGTAACATCAGAAGCAGTCTATGAGTATGTATAGAAAGTTCAAGATCAAGGCCTTTTTGGCCAGAAATATGTTCAGTAGGTCAAAATTTGACTTCTGCATGGTTGATGAGTCATCAGAAGGCCTCAATTAGTCTTTATGGGAAATTCAAGATCAAGGACTCTTTGGCCTGAAAAATGTTCAGCATGTCAAATGAGGACTACTATATTGTTGACGAGACATCAGAAGGCCTCAATTAGTCTATATAGGAAATTCAAGATCAAGGCCTCTTTAGCCTGAAAAATGTTCAATAGGTCAAATTTGGACTACAATATGGTTGATGAGACATCATAAGACCTCAATTAGTCTATATGGGAAATGCATGATCAAGGCTTCTTTTGCCTGAAATATGTTCAATAGGTCAAAATTGGACTTCTGTATGGTTGACGAGACATCAGAAGGCCTCAAATAGTCTATATAGGAAAATCAAGATCAAAGCCTCTTTAGCCTGAAAAATTTTCAATAGGTCAAATTTGGACTACGGTATGGTTGATGAGACATCAGAAGACCTCAATTAATCTATATTGGAAATTCACGATCAAGGCCTCTTTAGCCTAAAACAAATGTTCAATAGGTCAAATTTGGATTACAGTATGGTTGTTGAGACATCAGAAGGTCTCAATTAGTCTATTTGGGAAATTTATGATCAAGGCCTCTTTAGCCTGAAATATGATCAATAGGTCAAAATTGGACTAGTGTATGGTTGATGAGACATCAGAAGGCCTCAATTAGTCTATATAGGAAATTCAAGATCAAAGCCTCCTTGGCCTGAAATATGTTCAATAGTTCAAAATTGGACTTCTGTATGGTTGATGAGACATCAGAAGGCCTCATTTAGACTATATAGGAAATTCCAGACCAAAGCCTCTTTGGCCTGAAATATGTTCAAAGTTGGACTACTGTCTGACAGATATAACTTCAGAAGGAGTCTAGTAGGAATGGAATGATAATGTTTGAAAAGTATCAGGCCATAAAGATGTTTAATAGGTAAAATATGGACTACTGTTTAGCTGATATAACATTAGAAGTAGTCTATGGTATATATAGAAAATTCAAAATTGAGAACTCTTTTGGCCTGAAAAAAGTTCAGTATGTATGTCAAATATGGACTACTGTATGGTTGATTAGACATCAGAAGCAATCTATGAGTATGTATAGAAAGTTCAAAATTAAGGCCTCTTTGGCCTGAAGTATGTTTAGTAGGTCAAAATTGGACTTCTGTATGGTTGATGAGACATAAGAATGCCCTAATTAGGCTATATGGGAAATTCAAGATCAAGGCCTCTTTAGCCTGAAATATGTTCAGTAGGTCAAAATTGGACTTCTGTATGGTTGATGAGACATCAGAAGTCCTCAATTAGACTATATGGGAAATTCAAGATCAAAGCCTCTTTGGCCTGAAATATGTTCAATACGTCAAAATCGGACTAGAGTATGGTTGATGAGACATTGAAAGGCTTCAATTAGTCTATGTGGGAAATTCAAGATCAAGGACCCTTTGGCCTGAAATATGTTTAGAAGGTCAAAATTGGACTTCAGTATGGTTGATGAGACATTGAAAGGCCTCAATTAGTCTATATGGGAAATTCAAGATCAAGGACTCTGTGGCCTGAAAAAAGTTCAGCACGTCAAATGAGGACTACTATATTGTTGACGAGAATTCAGAAGGCCTCAATTAGTCTATATGGGAAATTCAAGATCAAGGCCTCCTTGGCCAGAAATATGTTCACTAGGTCAAAATTGGACTACAGTATGGTTGATGAGACATCAGAAGGCCTCAATTAGTCTATATAGGAAATTCAAGATCAAAGCCTCTTTGGCCTGAAATACGTTCAATAGGTCAAAATATCAGCTACTGTTTAACATTTCAAACAAGATCAAAGCCTCTTTGGCCTGAAATATGTTCAATAGGTCAAAATTGGACTTCAGTATGGTTGATGAGACATTGAAAGGCTTCAATTAGTCTATTTAGGAAATTCAAGATCAAAGCCTCTTTAGCCTGAAAAATTTTAAATAGGTCAAATTTGGACTACAGTATGGTTGATGAGACATCAGAAGGCCTCAATTAGTCTACATGGGAAAAGCATGATCAAGGCCTCTTTTGCCTGAAACATGTTCAATAGGTCAAAATTGGACTTACAGTATGGTTGTTGAGACATCAGAAGGCCTCAAACACATACAATAACTCGTTGTGCATCGAAGAGATTAGTGCTTTTGCATTGTATTGCATTAAAGAACGTGCCGTGCATTGGAGATTCGCATTTTTGCAATGCAATGCATAAAAATCCTTGTGCATTAAAGAGATTAGTGCGTTTGCATTTACTGCATAAAATAACTCGTTTTGCATTGAAGAGATTAGTGCTTTTGCATTGCATTGCATTTGTTAACATTGAAGAGATTTTTGCTTTTGCAGTGCATACAAAACTCGTGCATTAAAGAGATAAGTGATTTTGCATTGCATTCAAGAACGCGCTGTGCTTTGAAGAGATTGTGCTTTTGCATTGCAATGCGTACAAAACTCCTTGTGCATTAAAGAGATTCGTACTTTTGCATGCTCTGCATTGAAGAGATTTTTGCTTTTGCATTGCATTCAAGAACGCACTGTGCATTGAAGAGATTTTTGCGTTTGCATTGCAATGCATACAAAACTCCTTGTGCATTAAAGAGATTAGTGCTTTTATATTTATTGCATAAAATAAATATGATTGCATTGAAGATTTTAGTGCTATTGCATTGCATTCAAGAAAGCACAGTGCATTGAAGAGATTTGTGCTTTTGCATTGCAGTGCTTACAAAGCTCCTTGTGCATTAAAGAGATAAGTGATTTTGCATGCCAATGCATATGAACATGTTCTGCATTGAAGAGATTAGTGCTTTTGCATTGCATTCAAGAACGCACTGTGCTTTGAAGAGATTGTGCTTTTGCATTGCAATGCGTACAAAACTCCTTGTGCATTAAAGAGATACGATGTTCTGCATTGAAGAGATTAGTGCTTTTGCATTGCATTGCATTCAAGAACGCAATGTGCATTGAAGAGATTGTGCTTTTGCATTGCATTCAAGAACGCACAGTGCATTGAAGAGATTTGTGCTTTTGCATTGCAATGCGTACAAAACTGCTTGTGCATTGACGAGATTCGTACTTTTGCAATGCAATGCATACAAAACTCCTTGTGCATTAAAGCGATTAGTGCGTTTATATTCATTGCATAAAAGAAATATGCAAAACTCGTTGTGCATTGAAGAGATAAGTGCTTTTGCATGCCAGTGCATATGAACATTTTCTGCATTGAAGAGATTAGTGTTTTTGCATTGCATTCAAGAACGCGCTGTGCATTGAAGAGATTTGTGATTTTGCATTGCAATGCGTAAAAATCTCCTTGTGCATTGACGAGATTCGTACTTTTGCAATGCAATGCATACGAAACTCCTTGTGCATTAAAGAAATGAGTGCATTTGCATTCATTGCATAAAATAAATATGCAAAACTCGTTGTGCAGTTGTGCAGAGATTAGTGTTTTTTGCATTGCATTCAAGAACGAACTGTGCATTGAAGAGATTAGTGCTTTTGCATTGCAATGCGTACAAAACTCCTTGTGCATTGACGAGATTCCTACTTTTGCAATGCAATGCATACAAAACTCCTTGTGCATTAAAGAGATTAGTGCGTTTGCATTGCATTGCATTGTATTGCATTGCATTCAAGAACGCACTGTGCATTGAAGAGATTTGTGCTTTTGCATTGCAATGCGTACAAAACTCCTTGTGCATTGAAGAGATTTGTGGTTTTGCATTGCAATGCATACAAAACTCCTTGTGCATTATAGAGATTAGGTTTTTTTGCATGCATTCAAGAACGCGCTGTGCAATGAAGAGATTTGTGGTTTTGCATTGCAATACGTACAAAACTCCTTGTGCATTGACGAGATTCGTACTTTTGCAATGCAATGCATACAAAACTCCTTGTGCATTAAAGAGATTAGTGCGTTTGCATCCATTGTATAAAATGACTCGTGCATTGAAGAGATTTGTGCTTTTGCATTGCAATGCGTACAAAACTCCTTGTGCATTGACGAGATTCCTACTTTTGCAATGCAATGCATACGAAACTCCTTGTGCATTAAATAGATTAGCGCGTTTACATTCATTGTTTAAAATAACTCGTGCATTGAAGAGATTAGTGCTTTTGCATTGCAATGCGTACAAAACTCCTTGTGCATTGAAGAGATTAGGGTTTTTTGCATGCATTCAAGTGCATTGAAGAGATTTGTGCTTTTGCATTGCAATGCGTACAAAACTCCTTGTGCATTGAAGAGATTAGGGTTTTTTGCATGCATTCAAGTGCATTGAAGAGATTTGTGCTTTTGCATTGCAATGCGTACAAAACTCCTTGTGCATTGAAGAGATTAGGGTTTTTTGCATGCATTCAAGTGCATTGAAGAGATTTGTGCTTTTGCATTGCAATGCGTACAAAACTCCTTGTGCATTGACGAGATTTGTACTTTTGCAATGCAATGCATACAAAACTCCTTGTGCATTAATGATATTAGTGCGTTTGCATTCATTGCATAAAAAAACGCGTTGTGCATTGAGCGAATCACACTTTTGCAATGCAATGCATACAAAACTCACTGTGCATTAAGAGATTAGTGCTTTTGCATTGCATTGCATTCGTGAACATTGAAGAGATTTTTGGTTTTGCATTGCAATGCATACAAAACTCATTGTGCATTGACGAGATTCCTACTTTTGCAATGTAATGCATACAAAACTCCTTGTGCATTAAAGAGATTAGTGCGTTTGCATTCATTGTATAAAATAACTCGTGCATTGAAGAGATTAGTGCTTTTGCATTGCATTGCATTGTATTGCATTGCATTCAAGAACGCACTGTGCATTGAAGAGATTTGTGCTTTTGCATTGCAATGCGTACAAAACTCCTTGTGCATTGACGAGATTCCTACTTTTGCAATGCAATGCATACAAAACTCCTTGTGCATTATAGAGATTAATGCGTTTGCATCCATTGTATAAAATGACTCGTGCATTGAAGAGATTAGTGCTTTTGCATTGCATTGCATTGTATTGCATTGCATTCAAGAACGCACTGTGCATAGAAGAGATTTGTGCTTTTGCATTGCAATGCGTACAAAACTCCTTGTGCATTAAATAGATTAGTGCGTTTACATTCATTGTTTAAAATAACTCGTGCATTGAAGAGATTAGTGCTTTTGCATTGCAATGCGTACAAAACTCCTTGTGCATTGAAGAGATTAGGGTTTTTTGCATGCATTCAAGAACGCGCTGTGCATTGAAGAGATTTGTGCTTTGCAATGCGTACAAAACTCCTTGTGCATTGACGAGATTCCTACTTTTGCAATGTAATGCATACAAAACTCCTTGTGCATTAAAGAGATTAGTGCGTTTGCATTCATTGTATAAAATAACTCGTGCATTGAAGAGATTAGTGTTTTTTCATTGCATTGTATTGCATTGCATTCAAGAACGCACTGTGCATTGAAGAGATTTGTGCTTTTGCATTGCAATGCGTACAAAACTCCTTGTGCATTAAATAGATTATTGCGTTTACATTCATTGTTTAAAATAACTCGTGCATTGAAGAGATTAGTGCTTTTGCATTGCAATGCGTACAAAACTCCTTGTGCATTGAAGAGATTAGGGTTTTTTGCATGCATTCAAGAACGCGCTGTGCATTGACGAGATTTGTGCTTTTGCATTGCAATGCGTACAAAACTCCTTGTGCATTGAAGAGATTAGGGTTTTTTGCATGCATTCAAGAACGCGCTGTGCATTGAAGAGATTTGTGCTTTGCAATGCGTACAAAACTCCTTGTGCATTGACGAGATTTGTACTTTTGCAATGCAATGCATACAAAACTCCTTGTGCATTAAAGTGATTCGTAAATTTGCAATGCAATGCATAAAAAACCTTGTGCATTGAAGAGATTAGTGCTTTTGCTTTGCATTGCATTGTATTGCATTGCATTCAAGAACGCACTGTGCATTGAAGAGATTTGTGCTTTTGCATTGCAATGCGTACAAAACTCCTTGTGCATTGACGAGATTCCTACTTTTGCAATGCAATGCATACAAAACTCCTTGTGCATTAAAGAGATTAGTGCGTTTATATTTATTGCATAAAAGAAATATGATTTGCATTGAAGATGTTAGTGCTATTGCATTGCATTAAAGAACGCGCTGTGCATTGAAGAGATACGTGCTTTTGCCTGCTAATGCATATGAACATGTTCTGCTTTGAAGAGATTAGTGCTTTTGCATTGCATTGCATTCAAGAATGCACTGTGTAAAGCATACAAATCTCCTTGTGCATTGACGAGATTCGTACTTTGGCATTCATGGCATAATATAACTCGTTGTGCATTAAAGACATTCGTACTAATGCAATAGGTTATATTTGACCTATTTAACTTTTTTCAGGCCAAAGAGTCCTTGATCTTGAATTTCCCATATAGACTAATTGAGGCCTTTCTATGTCTCATCAACCATACTCTAGTCCATATTTTGACCTAATGAACGTATTTCAGGCCAAAGAGGCTTTGATCTTGAACATACAAAATTCCTTGTGCATTAAATATATTAGTGCGTTTGCATGCCAAAGCATATGAACATGTTCTGCATTGAAGGGATTAGTGCTTGTGCATTGTAATGCATACAAAACTCCTTGTGCATTAAAGAGAAACTAAGGAGATTAGTGTGTTTATATTTATTGCATTGCATTAAAGAACGCGCTGTGCATTTAAGAGATACGGGCTTTTGCATGCTAATGCATATGAACATGTTCTGCATTGAAGAGATTAGTGCTTTTGCATTGCATTGCATTCAAGAACGCACTGTGCAATGCATACAAAACTCCTTGTGCATTAAAGAGATTAGTGCGTTTGCATTCATTGCATAAAATAACTTGTGCATTGAAGAGATTCGTACTTTTGCAATGCAATGCATACAAAACTCCTTGTGCATTAAAGAGATTAGTGCGTTTATAATCATTGCATAAAATAAATAAGCAAAACTCGTTGTGCATTTAAGAGAGAAGTGATTTTGCATGCCAATGCATATGAACATGTTCTGCGTTGAAGAGATTTGTTTTTTTTGCATGAATTCAAGAACTTGCTGTGCATTGAAGAGATGTGTGCTCTTGCAATGCGTAAAAAACTCCTTGGGCATTGACGAGATTCGTAATTTGGCAATGCAATGCATACAAAATTCCTTGTGCATAAAGAGATTAGTGCGTTTGCATTCATTGCATAAAATAACTCATTGTGCATTGAAGAGATAAATGCTTTTGTATTGCATTCCATTAATGAAAATTGAAGAGACTTGTGCTTTTGCATTGCAATGCGCACAAAGCTCCTTGTGCATTGAAGATATTCGTACTTTTGCAATGCAATGCATAAAAAACTTTGTGCATGAACTTTGACCTATTGATTGTATTTCAGGCCAAAGAGGCTTTAATTTTGAATTTCCTATATAGACTAATTGAGGCCTTCTAATGTCTCATCAACCATACTATAGTCCAAGTTGGACCTATTGAACATATTTCAGGCCAAAGAGGCCTTGATCTTGAATTTCCCATATAGCCTAATTAAGGCCTTCTGATGTCTCATCAACCATACAGAAGTCCAATTTTGACCTACTAAAAATATTTCTGGCCAAAGAGGCCTTAATCTTGAACTTTCTATACATATTCATGGTCTGCTTCTGATGTTACATCAAGCATACAGTAGTCCATATTTTGACCTATTGAACGTATTTCAGGCCAAAGAGGCTTTGATCTTGATCTTTCTATATAGACTAATTGAGGCCTTCTGATGTCTCGTCAACCATAATGTAGTCCAATTTTGACCTATTGAACATATTTCAGGCCAAGGAGGCCTTGATCTTGAATTTCCCATATAAACTAATTGAGGCCTTCTGATGTCTCGTCAACAATATAGTAGTTCTTATTTGACATGCTGAACTTTTTTCAGGTAAAGGGGCCTTGATCTTGAATTACCCATATAGACTAATTGAGGCCTTCTGATGTCTCATCAACAATACTGTAGTCCAATTTTGACCTATTGAACAAATTTCAGGCCAAAGAGGACTTGATCTTGAATTTCCAATATAGACTAATTGAGGCCCTCTGATGTCTCATCAACCATAATCTAGTCCAATTTTGACCTATTGAACATATTTCAGGCAAAATAGGCCTTGATCTTGAACTTTATATACATTCTCATAGACTGCTTTTGATTTTACATCATGCATACAGTAGTTGATATTTTGACCTATTGAACGTATTTCAGGCCAAAGAGGCATTGATCTTGAATTTCCTATTTAGACTAATTGAGGCCTTCTGATGTCTCATCAACCATACAATAGTTCAAATTTGAACTTTTGAACATATTTCAGTTCTTGATCTTGAATTTCCAATATAGACTAATTGAGGCCTACTGATGTCTCGTCAACCATACTGTAGTCCAATTTTGACCTATTGAACATATTTCAGGCCAAGGAGGCCTTGATCTTGAATTTCCCATATAGACTAAATGAGGCCTTCTGAATTCTCGTCAACAATATAATAGTCCAATTTTGACCTCTTGAACAAATTTCAGGCCAAATAGGCCTTGATCTTGAATTTCCCATATAGCCTAATTAAGGCCTTCTGATGTCTCATCAACCATACAGAAGTCCATTTTTGACCTACTAAAATATTTCTGGCCAAAGAGGCCTTAATCTTGAACTTTCTATACATACTCATGGTCTGCTTCTGATGTTACATCAAGCATACAGTAGTCCATATTTCGACCTATTGAACGTTTTTCAGGCCAAAGAGGCTTTGATCTTGATCTTTCTATGTAAACTAATTGAGGCCTTCTGATGTCTCATCAACCATACAGAAGTCCAATTTTGACCTATTGAAGAAATTTCAGGCCAAATAGCCCTTGATCTTGAACTTTATATACATACTCATAGACTGCTTCTGATGTTACATCATGCATACAGTAGTCCATATTTTGACCTATTGAACGTATTTCAGGCCAAAGAGGCTTTAATCTTGAACTTTCTATATATACTCATAGACTGCTTCTGATGTTACATCATGCATACAGTAGTCCATAGTTTGACCTATTGATTGTATTTCAGGCCAAAGAGGCTTTAATCTTGAATTTCCTATATAGACTAATTGAGGCCTTCTGATGTCTAATCAACCATACAATAGTTCAAATTTGAACTATTGAACATATTTCAGGCCTTGATCTTGAATTTCCAATATAGACTAATTGAGGCCTTCTGATGTCTCGTCAACCATACTGTAGTCCAATTTTGACCTATTGAACATATTTCAGGCCAAGGAGGCCTTGATCTTGAATTTCCCATATAGACTAATTGAGGCCTTCTGAATTCTCGTCAACAATATAATATTCCAATTTTGACCTCTTGAACAAATTTCAGGCCAAATAGGCCTTGATCTTGAATTTCCCATATAGCCTAATTAAGGCCTTCTGGTTTCTCATCAACCATACTGTAGTCCAATTTTGACCTATTGAACATATTTCAGGCCAAGGAGGCCTTGATCTTGAATTTCCCGTATAGGAAATTTCCCGTATTGAGGCCTTCTGAATTCTCGTCAACAATATAATAGTCCAATTTTGACCTCTTGAACAAATTTCAGGCCAAATAGGCCTTGATCTTGAATTTCCCATATAGCCTAATTAAGGCCTTCTGATGTCTCATCAACCATACAGAAGTCCAATTTTGACCTACTAAAATATTTCTGGCCAAAGAGGCCTTAATCTTGAACTTTCTATACATACTCATGGTCTGCTTCTGATGTTACATCAAGCATACAGTAGTCCATAGTTTGACCTATTGAACGTATTTCAGGCCAAAGAGGCTTTAATCTTGAATTTCACATATAGACTAATTGAGGCCTTCTGAATTCTCGTCAACAATACAGTAGTCCTTATTTGACATGCTGAACTTTTTTCAGGGGAAAGAGTACTTGATCTTGAATTTCCCATATAGACTAATTGAGGCGATGTCTCATCAACCATACAGAAGTCCAATTTTGACCTACTGAACATATTTCAGGCCAAATAGCCCTTGATCTTGAACTTTATATACATACTCATAGACTGCTTCTGATGTTACATCATGCATACAGTAGTCCATAGTTTGACCTATTGAACGTATTTCAGGCCAAAGAGGCTTTAATCTTGAATATCCTATATAGACTAATTGAGGCCTTCTGATGTCTCATCAACCATACTGTAGTCCAAGTTGGACCTATTGAACATATTTCAGGCCAATGAGGCCTTGATCTTGAATTTCCCATATAGCCTAATTAAGGCCCTCTGATGTCTCATCAATCATACTCTAGTCCAATTTTGACCTATTGAACATATTTCAGGCCAAAGAGGCCTTAATCTTGAATTTCCCATATAGACTAATTGAGGACTTCTGATGTCTCGTCAACAATATAGTAGTCCTTATTTGACATGCTGAACTTTTTTCAGGCCAAAGAGGCCTTGATATTGAATTTCCCATATAGACTAATTGAGGCCTTCTGAATTCTCGTCAACATTATAGTAGTCCGTATTTGACATGCTGAACTTTTTTCAGGCCAAAGAGTCCTTGATCTTGAATTTCCCATATAGCCTAATTAAGGCCTTCTGATGTCTCATCAACCATACAGAAGTCCAATTTTGACCTACTAAAATATTTCTGGCCAAATAGGCCTTGATCTTGAACTTTATATACATACTCATAGACTGCTTCTGATGTTACATCATGCATACAGTAGTCCATATTTTGACCTATTGAACGTATTTCAGGCCAAAGAGGCTTTAATCTTGAACTTTCTATATATACTCATAGACTGCTTCTGATGTTACATCATGCATACAGTAGTCCATAGTTTGACCTATTGATTGTATTTCAGGCCAAAGAGGCTTTAATCTTGAATTTCCTATATAGACTAATTGAGGCCTTCTGATGTCTCATCAACCATACTGTAGTCCAAGTTGGACCTATTGAACATATTTCAGGCCAAAGAGGCCTTGATCTTGAATTTCCCATATAGCCTAATTAAGGCCTTTTGATGTCTCATCAACCATACAGAAGTCCAATTTTTACCTACTAAAAATATTTCTGGCCAAAGAGGCCTTAATTTTGAACTTTCTATACATATTCATGGTCTGCTTCTGATGTTACATCAAGCATACAGTAGTCCATATTTTGACCTATTGAACGTATTTCAGGCCAAAGAGGCTTTGATCTTGATCTTTCTATATAGACTAATTGAGGCCTTCTGATGTCTCGTCAACCATACTGTAGTCCAATTTTGACCTATTGAACATATTTCAGGCCAAGGAGGCCTTGATCTTGAATTTCCCATATAGACTAATTGAGGCCTTCTGAATTCTCGTCAACAATATAGTAGTCCTTATTTGACATGCTGAACTTTTTTCAGGCCAAAGAGTCCTTGATCTTGAATTTCCCATATAGACTAATTGAGGCCTTTCAATGTCTTATCAACCATACTCTAGTCCGATTTTGACGTATTGAACATATTTCAGGCCAAAGAGGCTTTGATCTCGAATTTCCCATATAGATTAATTGAGGCCTTCTGATGTCTCGTCAACAATATACTAGTCCTTATTTGACATCCTGAACTTTTTTCAGGCCAAAGAGTCCTTGATCTTGAATTTCCCATATAGACTAATTGAGGCGATGTCTCATCAACCATACAGAAGTCCAATTTTGACCTACTGAACATATTTCAGGCCAAATAGGCCTCTATCTTGAACTTTATATACATACTCATAGACTGCTTCTGATGTTACATCATGCATACAGTAGTCCATATTTTGACCTATTGAACGTATTTCAGGCCAAAGAGGCTTTAATCTTGAACTTTCTATATATACTCATAGACTGCTTCTGATGTTACATCATGCATACAGTAGTCCATAGTTTGACCTATTGATTGTATTTCAGGCCAAAGAGGCTTTAATCTTGAATTTCCTATATAGAGTAATTGAGGCCTTCTGATGTCTAATCAACCATACAATAGTTCAAATTTGAACTATTGAACATATTTCAGGCCTTGATCTTGAATTTCCAATATAGACTAATTGAGGCCTTCTGATGTCTCGTCAACCATACTGTAGTCCAATTTTGACCTATTGAACATATTTCAGGCCAAGGAGGCCTTGATCTTGAATTTCCCATATAGACTAATTGAGGCCTTCTGAATTCTCGTCAACAATATAATATTCCAATTTTGACCTCTTGAACAAATTTCAGGCCAAATAGGCCTTGATCTTGAATTTCCCATATAGCCTAATTAAGGCCTTCTGGTTTCTCATCAACCATACTGTAGTCCAATTTTGACCTATTGAACATATTTCAGGCCAAGGAGGCCTTGATCTTGAATTTCCCGTATAGGAAATTTCCCGTATTGAGGCCTTCTGAATTCTCGTCAACAATATAATAGTCCAATTTTGACCTCTTGAACAAATTTCAGGCCAAATAGGCCTTGATCTTGAATTTCCCATATAGCCTAATTAAGGCCTTCTGATGTCTCATCAACCATACAGAAGTCCATTTTTGACCTACTAAAATATTTCTGGCCAAAGAGGCCTTAATCTTGAACTTTCTATACATACTCATGGTCTGCTTCTGATGTTACATCAAGCATACAGTAGTCCATATTTCGACCTATTGAACGTTTTTCAGGCCAAAGAGGCTTTGATCTTGATCTTTCTATGTAAACTAATTGAGGCCTTCTGATGTCTCATCAACCATACAGAAGTCCAATTTTGACCTATTGAAGAAATTTCAGGCCAAATAGCCCTTGATCTTGAACTTTATATACATACTCATAGACTGCTTCTGATGTTACATCATGCATACAGTAGTCCATATTTTGACCTATTGAACGTATTTCAGGCCAAAGAGGCTTTAATCTTGAACTTTCTATATATACTCATAGACTGCTTCTGATGTTACATCATGCATACAGTAGTCCATAGTTTGACCTATTGATTGTATTTCAGGCCAAAGAGGCTTTAATCTTGAATTTCCTATATAGACTAATTGAGGCCTTCTGATGTCTAATCAACCATACAATAGTTCAAATTTGAACTATTGAACATATTTCAGGCCTTGATCTTGAATTTCCAATATAGACTAATTGAGGCCTTCTGATGTCTCGTCAACCATACTGTAGTCCAATTTTGACCTATTGAACATATTTCAGGCCAAGGAGGCCTTGATCTTGAATTTCCCATATAGACTAATTGAGGCCTTCTGAATTCTCGTCAACAATATAATATTCCAATTTTGACCTCTTGAACAAATTTCAGGCCAAATAGGCCTTGATCTTGAATTTCCCATATAGCCTAATTAAGGCCTTCTGGTTTCTCATCAACCATACTGTAGTCCAATTTTGACCTATTGAACATATTTCAGGCCAAGGAGGCCTTGATCTTGAATTTCCCGTATAGGAAATTTCCCGTATTGAGGCCTTCTGAATTCTCGTCAACAATATAATAGTCCAATTTTGACCTCTTGAACAAATTTCAGGCCAAATAGGCCTTGATCTTGAATTTCCCATATAGCCTAATTAAGGCCTTCTGATGTCTCATCAACCATACAGAAGTCCAATTTTGACCTACTAAAATATTTCTGGCCAAAGAGGCCTTAATCTTGAACTTTCTATACATACTCATGGTCTGCTTCTGATGTTACATCAAGCATACAGTAGTCCATAGTTTGACCTATTGAACGTATTTCAGGCCAAAGAGGCTTTAATCTTGAATTTCACATATAGACTAATTGAGGCCTTCTGAATTCTCGTCAACAATACAGTAGTCCTTATTTGACATGCTGAACTTTTTTCAGGGGAAAGAGTACTTGATCTTGAATTTCCCATATAGACTAATTGAGGCGATGTCTCATCAACCATACAGAAGTCCAATTTTGACCTACTGAACATATTTCAGGCCAAATAGCCCTTGATCTTGAACTTTATATACATACTCATAGACTGCTTCTGATGTTACATCATGCATACAGTAGTCCATAGTTTGACCTATTGAACGTATTTCAGGCCAAAGAGGCTTTAATCTTGAATATCCTATATAGACTAATTGAGGCCTTCTGATGTCTCATCAACCATACTGTAGTCCAAGTTGGACCTATTGAACATATTTCAGGCCAATGAGGCCTTGATCTTGAATTTCCCATATAGCCTAATTAAGGCCCTCTGATGTCTCATCAATCATACTCTAGTCCAATTTTGACCTATTGAACATATTTCAGGCCAAAGAGGCCTTAATCTTGAATTTCCCATATAGACTAATTGAGGACTTCTGATGTCTCGTCAACAATATAGTAGTCCTTATTTGACATGCTGAACTTTTTTCAGGCCAAAGAGGCCTTGATATTGAATTTCCCATATAGACTAATTGAGGCCTTCTGAATTCTCGTCAACATTATAGTAGTCCGTATTTGACATGCTGAACTTTTTTCAGGCCAAAGAGTCCTTGATCTTGAATTTCCCATATAGCCTAATTAAGGCCTTCTGATGTCTCATCAACCATACAGAAGTCCAATTTTGACCTACTAAAATATTTCTGGCCAAATAGGCCTTGATCTTGAACTTTATATACATACTCATAGACTGCTTCTGATGTTACATCATGCATACAGTAGTCCATATTTTGACCTATTGAACGTATTTCAGGCCAAAGAGGCTTTAATCTTGAACTTTCTATATATACTCATAGACTGCTTCTGATGTTACATCATGCATACAGTAGTCCATAGTTTGACCTATTGATTGTATTTCAGGCCAAAGAGGCTTTAATCTTGAATTTCCTATATAGACTAATTGAGGCCTTCTGATGTCTCATCAACCATACTGTAGTCCAAGTTGGACCTATTGAACATATTTCAGGCCAAAGAGGCCTTGATCTTGAATTTCCCATATAGCCTAATTAAGGCCTTTTGATGTCTCATCAACCATACAGAAGTCCAATTTTGACCTACTAAAAATATTTCTGGCCAAAGAGGCCTTAATTTTGAACTTTCTATACATATTCATGGTCTGCTTCTGATGTTACATCAAGCATACAGTAGTCCATATTTTGACCTATTGAACGTATTTCAGGCCAAAGAGGCTTTGATCTTGATCTTTCTATATAGACTAATTGAGGCCTTCTGATGTCTCGTCAACCATACTGTAGTCCAATTTTGACCTATTGAACATATTTCAGGCCAAGGAGGCCTTGATCTTGAATTTCCCATATAGACTGATTGAGGCCTTCTGAATTCTCGTCAACAATATAGTAGTCCTTATTTGACATGCTGAACTTTTTTCAGGCCAAAGAGTCCTTGATCTTGAATTTCCCATATAGACTAATTGAGGCCTTTCAATGTCTTATCAACCATACTCTAGTCCGATTTTGACGTATTGAACATATTTCAGGCCAAAGAGGCTTTGATCTCGAATTTCCCATATAGATTAATTGAGGCCTTCTGATGTCTCGTCAACAATATACTAGTCCTTATTTGACATCCTGAACTTTTTTCAGGCCAAAGAGTCCTTGATCTTGAATTTCCCATATAGACTAATTGAGGCGATGTCTCATCAACCATACAGAAGTCCAATTTTGACCTACTGAACATATTTCAGGCCAAATAGGCCTCTATCTTGAACTTTATATACATACTCATAGACAGCTTCTGATGTTACATCATGCATACAGTAGTCCATATTTTGACCTATTGAACGTATTTCAGGCCAAAGAGGCTTTAATCTTGAACTTTCTATATATACTCATAGACTGCTTCTGATGTTACATCATGCATACAGTAGTCCATAGTTTGACCTATTGATTGTATTTCAGGCCAAAGAGGCTTTAATCTTGAATTTCCTAT
Organism: Gobio gobio; assembly: GCF_949357685.1. NCBI lineage: Eukaryota > Metazoa > Chordata > Actinopteri > Cypriniformes > Gobionidae > Gobio > Gobio gobio. The sequence continues at coordinate 30,709,389 of NC_137121.1, read as the reverse complement.
ATAGAGTAATTGAGGCCTTCTGATGTCTAATCAACCATACAATAGTTCAAATTTGAACTATTGAACATATTTCAGGCCTTGATCTTGAATTTCCAATATAGACTAATTGAGGCCTTCTGATGTCTCGTCAACCATACTGTAGTCCAATTTTGACCTATTGAACATATTTCAGGCCAAGGAGGCCTTGATCTTGAATTTCCCATATAGACTAATTGAGGCCTTCTGAATTCTCGTCAACAATATAATATTCCAATTTTGACCTCTTGAACAAATTTCAGGCCAAATAGGCCTTGATCTTGAATTTCCCATATAGCCTAATTAAGGCCTTCTGGTTTCTCATCAACCATACTGTAGTCCAATTTTGACCTATTGAACATATTTCAGGCCAAGGAGGCCTTGATCTTGAATTTCCCGTATAGGAAATTTCCCGTATTGAGGCCTTCTGAATTCTCGTCAACAATATAATAGTCCAATTTTGACCTCTTGAACAAATTTCAGGCCAAATAGGCCTTGATCTTGAATTTCCCATATAGCCTAATTAAGGCCTTCTGATGTCTCATCAACCATACAGAAGTCCATTTTTGACCTACTAAAATATTTCTGGCCAAAGAGGCCTTAATCTTGAACTTTCTATACATACTCATGGTCTGCTTCTGATGTTACATCAAGCATACAGTAGTCCATATTTCGACCTATTGAACGTTTTTCAGGCCAAAGAGGCTTTGATCTTGATCTTTCTATGTAAACTAATTGAGGCCTTCTGATGTCTCATCAACCATACAGAAGTCCAATTTTGACCTATTGAAGAAATTTCAGGCCAAATAGCCCTTGATCTTGAACTTTATATACATACTCATAGACTGCTTCTGATGTTACATCATGCATACAGTAGTCCATATTTTGACCTATTGAACGTATTTCAGGCCAAAGAGGCTTTAATCTTGAACTTTCTATATATACTCATAGACTGCTTCTGATGTTACATCATGCATACAGTAGTCCATAGTTTGACCTATTGATTGTATTTCAGGCCAAAGAGGCTTTAATCTTGAATTTCCTATATAGACTAATTGAGGCCTTCTGATGTCTAATCAACCATACAATAGTTCAAATTTGAACTATTGAACATATTTCAGGCCTTGATCTTGAATTTCCAATATAGACTAATTGAGGCCTTCTGATGTCTCGTCAACCATACTGTAGTCCAATTTTGACCTATTGAACATATTTCAGGCCAAGGAGGCCTTGATCTTGAATTTCCCATATAGACTAATTGAGGCCTTCTGAATTCTCGTCAACAATATAATATTCCAATTTTGACCTCTTGAACAAATTTCAGGCCAAATAGGCCTTGATCTTGAATTTCCCATATAGCCTAATTAAGGCCTTCTGGTTTCTCATCAACCATACTGTAGTCCAATTTTGACCTATTGAACATATTTCAGGCCAAGGAGGCCTTGATCTTGAATTTCCCGTATAGGAAATTTCCCGTATTGAGGCCTTCTGAATTCTCGTCAACAATATAATAGTCCAATTTTGACCTCTTGAACAAATTTCAGGCCAAATAGGCCTTGATCTTGAATTTCCCATATAGCCTAATTAAGGCCTTCTGATGTCTCATCAACCATACAGAAGTCCAATTTTGACCTACTAAAATATTTCTGGCCAAAGAGGCCTTAATCTTGAACTTTCTATACATACTCATGGTCTGCTTCTGATGTTACATCAAGCATACAGTAGTCCATAGTTTGACCTATTGAACGTATTTCAGGCCAAAGAGGCTTTAATCTTGAATTTCACATATAGACTAATTGAGGCCTTCTGAATTCTCGTCAACAATACAGTAGTCCTTATTTGACATGCTGAACTTTTTTCAGGGGAAAGAGTACTTGATCTTGAATTTCCCATATAGACTAATTGAGGCGATGTCTCATCAACCATACAGAAGTCCAATTTTGACCTACTGAACATATTTCAGGCCAAATAGCCCTTGATCTTGAACTTTATATACATACTCATAGACTGCTTCTGATGTTACATCATGCATACAGTAGTCCATAGTTTGACCTATTGAACGTATTTCAGGCCAAAGAGGCTTTAATCTTGAATATCCTATATAGACTAATTGAGGCCTTCTGATGTCTCATCAACCATACTGTAGTCCAAGTTGGACCTATTGAACATATTTCAGGCCAATGAGGCCTTGATCTTGAATTTCCCATATAGCCTAATTAAGGCCCTCTGATGTCTCATCAATCATACTCTAGTCCAATTTTGACCTATTGAACATATTTCAGGCCAAAGAGGCCTTAATCTTGAATTTCCCATATAGACTAATTGAGGACTTCTGATGTCTCGTCAACAATATAGTAGTCCTTATTTGACATGCTGAACTTTTTTCAGGCCAAAGAGGCCTTGATATTGAATTTCCCATATAGACTAATTGAGGCCTTCTGAATTCTCGTCAACATTATAGTAGTCCGTATTTGACATGCTGAACTTTTTTCAGGCCAAAGAGTCCTTGATCTTGAATTTCCCATATAGCCTAATTAAGGCCTTCTGATGTCTCATCAACCATACAGAAGTCCAATTTTGACCTACTAAAATATTTCTGGCCAAATAGGCCTTGATCTTGAACTTTATATACATACTCATAGACTGCTTCTGATGTTACATCATGCATACAGTAGTCCATATTTTGACCTATTGAACGTATTTCAGGCCAAAGAGGCTTTAATCTTGAACTTTCTATATATACTCATAGACTGCTTCTGATGTTACATCATGCATACAGTAGTCCATAGTTTGACCTATTGATTGTATTTCAGGCCAAAGAGGCTTTAATCTTGAATTTCCTATATAGACTAATTGAGGCCTTCTGATGTCTCATCAACCATACTGTAGTCCAAGTTGGACCTATTGAACATATTTCAGGCCAAAGAGGCCTTGATCTTGAATTTCCCATATAGCCTAATTAAGGCCTTTTGATGTCTCATCAACCATACAGAAGTCCAATTTTGACCTACTAAAAATATTTCTGGCCAAAGAGGCCTTAATTTTGAACTTTCTATACATATTCATGGTCTGCTTCTGATGTTACATCAAGCATACAGTAGTCCATATTTTGACCTATTGAACGTATTTCAGGCCAAAGAGGCTTTGATCTTGATCTTTCTATATAGACTAATTGAGGCCTTCTGATGTCTCGTCAACCATACTGTAGTCCAATTTTGACCTATTGAACATATTTCAGGCCAAGGAGGCCTTGATCTTGAATTTCCCATATAGACTGATTGAGGCCTTCTGAATTCTCGTCAACAATATAGTAGTCCTTATTTGACATGCTGAACTTTTTTCAGGCCAAAGAGTCCTTGATCTTGAATTTCCCATATAGACTAATTGAGGCCTTTCAATGTCTTATCAACCATACTCTAGTCCGATTTTGACGTATTGAACATATTTCAGGCCAAAGAGGCTTTGATCTCGAATTTCCCATATAGATTAATTGAGGCCTTCTGATGTCTCGTCAACAATATACTAGTCCTTATTTGACATCCTGAACTTTTTTCAGGCCAAAGAGTCCTTGATCTTGAATTTCCCATATAGACTAATTGAGGCGATGTCTCATCAACCATACAGAAGTCCAATTTTGACCTACTGAACATATTTCAGGCCAAATAGGCCTCTATCTTGAACTTTATATACATACTCATAGACAGCTTCTGATGTTACATCATGCATACAGTAGTCCATATTTTGACCTATTGAACGTATTTCAGGCCAAAGAGGCTTTAATCTTGAACTTTCTATATATACTCATAGACTGCTTCTGATGTTACATCATGCATACAGTAGTCCATAGTTTGACCTATTGATTGTATTTCAGGCCAAAGAGGCTTTAATCTTGAATTTCCTATATAGAGTAATTGAGGCCTTCTGATGTCTAATCAACCATACAATAGTTCAAATTTGAACTATTGAACATATTTCAGGCCTTGATCTTGAATTTCCAATATAGACTAATTGAGGCCTTCTGATGTCTCGTCAACCATACTGTAGTCCAATTTTGACCTATTGAACATATTTCAGGCCAAGGAGGCCTTGATCTTGAATTTCCCATATAGACTAATTGAGGCTTTCTGAATTCTCGTCAACAATATAATATTCCAATTTTGACCTCTTGAACAAATTTCAGGCCAAATAGGCCTTGATCTTGAATTTCCCATATAGCCTAATTAAGGCCTTCTGGTTTCTCATCAACCATACTGTAGTCCAATTTTGACCTATTGAACATATTTCAGGCCAAGGAGGCCTTGATCTTGAATTTCCCGTATAGGAAATTTCCCGTATTGAGGCCTTCTGAATTCTCGTCAACAATATAATAGTCCAATTTTGACCTCTTGAACAAATTTCAGGCCAAATAGGCCTTGATCTTGAATTTCCCATATAGCCTAATTAAGGCCTTCTGATGTCTCATCAACCATACAGAAGTCCATTTTTGACCTACTAAAATATTTCTGGCCAAAGAGGCCTTAATCTTGAACTTTCTATACATACTCATGGTCTGCTTCTGATGTTACATCAAGCATACAGTAGTCCATATTTCGACCTATTGAACGTTTTTCAGGCCAAAGAGGCTTTGATCTTGATCTTTCTATGTAAACTAATTGAGGCCTTCTGATGTCTCATCAACCATACAGAAGTCCAATTTTGACCTATTGAAGAAATTTCAGGCCAAATAGCCCTTGATCTTGAACTTTATATACATACTCATAGACTGCTTCTGATGTTACATCATGCATACAGTAGTCCATATTTTGACCTATTGAACGTATTTCAGGCCAAAGAGGCTTTAATCTTGAACTTTCTATATATACTCATAGACTGCTTCTGATGTTACATCATGCATACAGTAGTCCATAGTTTGACCTATTGATTGTATTTCAGGCCAAAGAGGCTTTAATCTTGAATTTCCTATATAGACTAATTGAGGCCTTCTGATGTCTAATCAACCATACAATAGTTCAAATTTGAACTATTGAACATATTTCAGGCCTTGATCTTGAATTTCCAATATAGACTAATTGAGGCCTTCTGATGTCTCGTCAACCATACTGTAGTCCAATTTTGACCTATTGAACATATTTCAGGCCAAGGAGGCCTTGATCTTGAATTTCCCATATAGACTAATTGAGGCCTTCTGAATTCTCGTCAACAATATAATATTCCAATTTTGACCTCTTGAACAAATTTCAGGCCAAATAGGCCTTGATCTTGAATTTCCCATATAGCCTAATTAAGGCCTTCTGGTTTCTCATCAACCATACTGTAGTCCAATTTTGACCTATTGAACATATTTCAGGCCAAGGAGGCCTTGATCTTGAATTTCCCGTATAGGAAATTTCCCGTATTGAGGCCTTCTGAATTCTCGTCAACAATATAATAGTCCAATTTTGACCTCTTGAACAAATTTCAGGCCAAATAGGCCTTGATCTTGAATTTCCCATATAGCCTAATTAAGGCCTTCTGATGTCTCATCAACCATACAGAAGTCCAATTTTGACCTACTAAAATATTTCTGGCCAAAGAGGCCTTAATCTTGAACTTTCTATACATACTCATGGTCTGCTTCTGATGTTACATCAAGCATACAGTAGTCCATAGTTTGACCTATTGAACGTATTTCAGGCCAAAGAGGCTTTAATCTTGAATTTCACATATAGACTAATTGAGGCCTTCTGAATTCTCGTCAACAATACAGTAGTCCTTATTTGACATGCTGAACTTTTTTCAGGGGAAAGAGTACTTGATCTTGAATTTCCCATATAGACTAATTGAGGCGATGTCTCATCAACCATACAGAAGTCCAATTTTGACCTACTGAACATATTTCAGGCCAAATAGCCCTTGATCTTGAACTTTATATACATACTCATAGACTGCTTCTGATGTTACATCATGCATACAGTAGTCCATAGTTTGACCTATTGAACGTATTTCAGGCCAAAGAGGCTTTAATCTTGAATATCCTATATAGACTAATTGAGGCCTTCTGATGTCTCATCAACCATACTGTAGTCCAAGTTGGACCTATTGAACATATTTCAGGCCAATGAGGCCTTGATCTTGAATTTCCCATATAGCCTAATTAAGGCCCTCTGATGTCTCATCAATCATACTCTAGTCCAATTTTGACCTATTGAACATATTTCAGGCCAAAGAGGCCTTAATCTTGAATTTCCCATATAGACTAATTGAGGACTTCTGATGTCTCGTCAACAATATAGTAGTCCTTATTTGACATGCTGAACTTTTTTCAGGCCAAAGAGGCCTTGATATTGAATTTCCCATATAGACTAATTGAGGCCTTCTGAATTCTCGTCAACATTATAGTAGTCCGTATTTGACATGCTGAACTTTTTTCAGGCCAAAGAGTCCTTGATCTTGAATTTCCCATATAGCCTAATTAAGGCCTTCTGATGTCTCATCAACCATACAGAAGTCCAATTTTGACCTACTAAAATATTTCTGGCCAAATAGGCCTTGATCTTGAACTTTATATACATACTCATAGACTGCTTCTGATGTTACATCATGCATACAGTAGTCCATATTTTGACCTATTGAACGTATTTCAGGCCAAAGAGGCTTTAATCTTGAACTTTCTATATATACTCATAGACTGCTTCTGATGTTACATCATGCATACAGTAGTCCATAGTTTGACCTATTGATTGTATTTCAGGCCAAAGAGGCTTTAATCTTGAATTTCCTATATAGACTAATTGAGGCCTTCTGATGTCTCATCAACCATACTGTAGTCCAAGTTGGACCTATTGAACATATTTCAGGCCAAAGAGGCCTTGATCTTGAATTTCCCATATAGCCTAATTAAGGCCTTTTGATGTCTCATCAACCATACAGAAGTCCAATTTTGACCTACTAAAAATATTTCTGGCCAAAGAGGCCTTAATTTTGAACTTTCTATACATATTCATGGTCTGCTTCTGATGTTACATCAAGCATACAGTAGTCCATATTTTGACCTATTGAACGTATTTCAGGCCAAAGAGGCTTTGATCTTGATCTTTCTATATAGACTAATTGAGGCCTTCTGATGTCTCGTCAACCATACTGTAGTCCAATTTTGACCTATTGAACATATTTCAGGCCAAGGAGGCCTTGATCTTGAATTTCCCATATAGACTGATTGAGGCCTTCTGAATTCTCGTCAACAATATAGTAGTCCTTATTTGACATGCTGAACTTTTTTCAGGCCAAAGAGTCCTTGATCTTGAATTTCCCATATAGACTAATTGAGGCCTTTCAATGTCTTATCAACCATACTCTAGTCCGATTTTGACGTATTGAACATATTTCAGGCCAAAGAGGCTTTGATCTCGAATTTCCCATATAGATTAATTGAGGCCTTCTGATGTCTCGTCAACAATATACTAGTCCTTATTTGACATCCTGAACTTTTTTCAGGCCAAAGAGTCCTTGATCTTGAATTTCCCATATAGACTAATTGAGGCGATGTCTCATCAACCATACAGAAGTCCAATTTTGACCTACTGAACATATTTCAGGCCAAATAGGCCTCTATCTTGAACTTTATATACATACTCATAGACTGCTTCTGATGTTACATCATGCATACAGTAGTCCATATTTTGACCTATTGAACGTATTTCAGGCCAAAGAGGCTTTAATCTTGAACTTTCTATATATACTCATAGACTGCTTCTGATGTTACATCATGCATACAGTAGTCCATAGTTTGACCTATTGATTGTATTTCAGGCCAAAGAGGCTTTAATCTTGAATTTCCTATATAGAGTAATTGAGGCCTTCTGATGTCTAATCAACCATACAATAGTTCAAATTTGAACTATTGAACATATTTCAGGCCTTGATCTTGAATTTCCAATATAGACTAATTGAGGCCTTCTGATGTCTCGTCAACCATACTGTAGTCCAATTTTGACCTATTGAACATATTTCAGGCCAAGGAGGCCTTGATCTTGAATTTCCCATATAGACTAATTGAGGCCTTCTGAATTCTCGTCAACAATATAATATTCCAATTTTGACCTCTTGAACAAATTTCAGGCCAAATAGGCCTTGATCTTGAATTTCCCATATAGTCTAATTAAGGCCTTCTGGTTTCTCATCAACCATACTGTAGTCCAATTTTGACCTATTGAACATATTTCAGGCCAAGGAGGCCTTGATCTTGAATTTCCCGTATAGGAAATTTCCCGTATTGAGGCCTTCTGAATTCTCGTCAACAATATAATAGTCCAATTTTGACCTCTTGAACAAATTTCAGGCCAAATAGGCCTTGATCTTGAATTTCCCATATAGCCTAATTAAGGCCTTCTGATGTCTCATCAACAATACAGAAGTCCAATTTTGACCTACTAAAAATATTTCTGGCCAAAGAGGCCTTAATCTTGAACTTTCTATACATACTCATGGACTGCCTCTGATGTTACATCAAGCATACAGTAGTCCATATTTTGACCTATTGAACGTATTTCAGGCCAAAGAGGCTTTGTTCTTGAACTTTCTATATAGACTAATTGAGGCCTTCTGATGTCTCATCAACCATACAGAAGTCCAATTTTGACCTATTGAAGAAATTTCAGGCCAAAGAGGCCTTGATCTTGAAATTCCCATATAGACTAATTGAGGCCTTCTGATGTCTCGTCAACAATGTAGTAGTTCTTATTTGACATGCTGAACTTTTTTCAGGCCAAAGAGTACTTGATCTTGAATTTCCCATATAGACTAATTGAGGCGATGTCTCATCAACCATACAGAAGTCCAATTTTGACCTACTGAACATATTTCAGGCCAAATAGCCCTTGAACTTGAACTTTATATACATACTCATAGACTGCTTCTGATGTTACATCAAGCATACAGTAGTCCATAGTTTGACCTATTGAACGTATTTCAGGCCAAAGAGGCTTTAATCTTGAATTTCACATATAGACTAATTGAGGCCTTCTGAATTCTCGTCAACAATACAGTAGTCCTTATTTGACATGCTGAACTTTTTTCAGGCCAAAGAGTACTTGATCTTGAATTTCCCATATAGACTAATTGAGGCGATGTCTCATCAACCATACAGAAGTCCAATTTTGACCTACTGAACATATTTCTGGCCAAATAGGCCTCTATCTTGAACTTTATATACATACTCATAGACTGCTTCTGATGTTACATCATGCATACAGTAGTCCATATTTTGACCTATTGAACGTATTTCAGGCCAAAGAGGCTTTAATCTTGAACTTTCTATATATACTCATAGACTGCTTCTGATGTTACATCATGCATACAGTAGTCCATAGTTTGACCTATTGATTGTATTTCAGGCCAAAGAGGCTTTAATCTTGAATTTCCTATATAGACTAATTGAGGCCTTCTGATGTCTCATCAACCATACTGTAGTCCAAGTTGGACCTATTGAACATATTTCAGGCCAAAGAGGCCTTGATCTTGAATTTCCCATATAGCCTAATTAAGGCCTTCTGATGTCTCATCAACCATACAGAAGTCCAATTTTGACCTACTAAAAATATTTCTGGCCAAAGAGGCCTTAATTTTGAACTTTCTATACATATTCATGGTCTGCTTCTGATGTTACATCAAGCATACAGTAGTCCATATTTTGACCTATTGAACGTATTTCAGGCCAAAGAGGCTTTGATCTTGATCTTTCTATATAGACTAATTGAGGCCTTCTGATGTCTCGTCAACCATACTGTAGTCCAATTTTGACCTATTGAACATATTTCAGGCCAAGGAGGCCTTGATCTTGAATTTCCCATATAGACTAATTGAGGCCTTCTGAATTCTCGTCAACAATATAGTAGTCCTTATTTGACATGCTGAACTTTTTTCAGGCCAAAGAGTCCTTGATCTTGAATTTCCCATATAGACTAATTGAGGCCTTTCAATGTCTTATCAACCATACTCTAGTCCGATTTTGACGTATTGAACATATTTCAGGCCAAAGAGGCTTTGATCTTGAATTTCCCATATAGATTAATTGAGGCCTTCTGATGTCTCGTCAACAATATACTAGTCCTTATTTGACATCCTGAACTTTTTTCAGGCCAAAGAGTCCTTGATCTTGAATTTCCCATATAGACTAATTGAGGCGATGTCTCATCAACCATACAGAAGTCCAATTTTGACCTACTGAACATATTTCAGGCCAAATAGGCCTCTATCTTGAACTTTATATACATACTCATAGACTGCTTCTGATGTTACATCATGCATACAGTAGTCCATATTTTGACCTATTGAACGTATTTCAGGCCAAAGAGGCTTTAATCTTGAACTTTCTATATATACTCATAGACTGCTTCTGATGTTACATCATGCATACAGTAGTCCATAGTTTGACCTATTGATTGTATTTCAGGCCAAAGAGGCTTTAATCTTGAATTTCCTATATAGACTAATTGAGGCCTTCTGATGTCTAATCAACCATACAATAGTTCAAATTTGAACTATTGAACATATTTCAGGCCTTGATCTTGAATTTCCAATATAGACTAATTGAGGCCTTCTGATGTCTCGTCAACCATACTGTAGTCCAATTTTGACCTATTGAACATATTTCAGGCCAAGGAGGCCTTGATCTTGAATTTCCCATATAGACTAATTGAGGCCTTCTGAATTCTCGTCAACAATATAATATTCCAATTTTGACCTCTTGAACAAATTTCAGGCCAAATAGGCCTTGATCTTGAATTTCCCATATAGCCTAATTAAGGCCTTCTGGTTTCTCATCAACCATACTGTAGTCCAATTTTGACCTATTGAACATATTTCAGGCCAAGGAGGCCTTGATCTTGAATTTCCCGTATAGGAAATTTCCCGTATTGAGGCCTTCTGAATTCTCGTCAACAATATAATAGTCCAATTTTGACCTCTTGAACAAATTTCAGGCCAAATAGGCCTTGATCTTGAATTTCCCATATAGCCTAATTAAGGCCTTCTGATATCTCATCAACAATACAGAAGTCCAATTTTGACCTACTAAAAATATTTCTGGCCAAAGAGGCCTTAATCTTGAACTTTCTATACATACTCATGGACTGCCTCTGATGTTACATCAAGCATACAGTAGTCCATATTTTGACCTATTGAACGTATTTCAGGCCAAAGAGGCTTTGTTCTTGAACTTTCTATATAGACTAATTGAGGCCTTCTGATGTCTCATCAACCATACAGAAGTCCAATTTTGACCTATTGAAGAAATTTCAGGCCAAAGAGGCCTTGATCTTGAAATTCCCATATAGACTAATTGAGGCCTTCTGATGTCTCGTCAACAATGTAGTAGTTCTTATTTGACATGCTGAACTTTTTTCAGGCAAAAGAGGCCTTGATCTTGAATTTCCCATATAGCCTAATTAAGGCCTTCTGATGTCTCATCAACCATACAGAAGTCCAATTTTGACCTACTAAAATATTTCTGGCCAAAGAGGCCTTAATCTTGAACTTTCTATACATACTCATGGTCTGCTTCTGATGTTACATCAAGCATACAGTAGTCCATAGTTTGACCTATTGAACGTATTTCAGGCCAAAGAGGCTTTAATCTTGAATTTCACATATAGACTAATTGAGGCCTTCTGAATTCTCGTCAACAATACAGTAGTCCTTATTTGACATGCTGAACTTTTTTCAGGCCAAAGAGTACTTGATCTTGAATTTCCCATATAGACTAATTGAGGCGATGTCTCATCAACCATACAGAAGTCCAATTTTGACCTACTGAACATATTTCTGGCCAAATAGGCCTTGATCTTGAACTTTATATACATACTCATAGACTGCTTCTGATGTTACATCATGCATACAGTAGTCCATATTTTGACCTATTGAACGCATTTCAGGCCAAAGAGGCTTTAATCTTGAACTTTCTATATATACTCATAGACTGCTTCTGATGTTACATCATGCATACAGTAGTCCATAGTTTGACCTATTGATTGTATTTCAGGCCAAAGAGGCTTTAATCTTGAATTTCCTATATAGACTAATTGAGGCCTTCTGATGTCTCATCAACCATACTGTAGTCCAAGTTGGACCTATTGAACATATTTCAGGCCAAAGAGGCCTTGATCTTGAATTTCCCATATAGCCTAATTAAGGCCTTCTGATGTCTCATCAACCATACAGAAGTCCAATTTTGACCTACTAAAAATATTTCTGGCCAAAGAGGCCTTAATTTTGAACTTTCTATACATATTCATGGTCTGCTTCTGATGTTACATCAAGCATACAGTAGTCCATATTTTGACCTATTGAACGTATTTCAGGCCAAAGAGGCTTTGATCTTGATCTTTCTATATAGACTAATTGAGGCCTTCTGATGTCTCGTCAACCATACTGTAGTCCAATTTTGACCTATTGAACATATTTCAGGCCAAGGAGGCCTTGATCTTGAATTTCCCATATAGACTAATTGAGGCCTTCTGAATTCTCGTCAACAATATAGTAGTCCTTATTTGACATGCTGAACTTTTTTCAGGCCAAAGAGTCCTTGATCTTGAATTTCCCATATAGACTAATTGAGGCCTTTCAATGTCTTATCAACCATACTCTAGTCCGATTTTGACGTATTGAACATATTTCAGGCCAAAGAGGCTTTGATCTTGAATTTCCCATATAGATTAATTGAGGCCTTCTGATGTCTCGTCAACAATATACTAGTCCTTATTTGACATCCTGAACTTTTTTCAGGCCAAAGAGTCCTTGATCTTGAATTTCCCATATAGACTAATTGAGGCGATCTCTCATCAACCATACAGAAGTCCAATTTTGACCTACTGAACATATTTCAGGCCAAATAGGCCTCTATCTTGAACTTTATATACATACTCATAGACTGCTTCTGATGTTACATCATGCATACAGTAGTCCATATTTTGACCTATTGAACGTATTTCAGGCCAAAGAGGCTTTAATCTTGAATTTCCTATATAGACTAATTGAGGCCTTCTGATGTCTAATCAACCATACAATAGTTCAAATTTGAACTATTGAACATATTTCAGGCCTTGATCTTGAATTTCCAATATAGACTAATTGAGGCCTTCTGATGTCTCGTCAACCATACTGTAGTCCAATTTTGACCTATTGAACATATTTCAGGCCAAGGAGGCCTTGATCTTGAATTTCCCATATAGACTAATTGAGGCCTTCTGAATTCTCGTCAACAATATAATATTCCAATTTTGACCTCTTGAACAAATTTCAGGCCAAATAGGCCTTGATCTTGAATTTCCCATATAGCCTAATTAAGGCCTTCTGGTTTCTCATCAACCATACTGTAGTCCAATTTTGACCTATTGAACATATTTCAGGCCAAGGAGGCCTTGATCTTGAATTTCCCGTATAGGAAATTTCCCGTATTGAGGCCTTCTGAATTCTCGTCAACAATATAATAGTCCAATTTTGACCTCTTGAACAAATTTCAGGCCAAATAGGCCTTGATCTTGAATTTCCCATATAGCCTAATTAAGGCCTTCTGATGTCTCATCAACAATACAGAAGTCCAATTTTGACCTACTAAAAATATTTCTGGCCAAAGAGGCCTTAATCTTGAACTTTCTATACATACTCATGGACTGCCTCTGATGTTACATCAAGCATACAGTAGTCCATATTTTGACCTATTGAACGTATTTCAGGCCAAAGAGGCTTTGTTCTTGAACTTTCTATATAGACTAATTGAGGCCTTCTGATGTCTCATCAACCATACAGAAGTCCAATTTTGACCTATTGAAGAAATTTCAGGCCAAAGAGGCCTTGATCTTGAAATTCCCATATAGACTAATTGAGGCCTTCTGATGTCTCGTCAACAATGTAGTAGTTCTTATTTGACATGCTGAACTTTTTTCAGGCAAAAGAGGCCTTGATCTTGAATTTCCCATATAGCCTAATTAAGGCCTTCTGATGTCTCATCAACCATACAGAAGTCCAATTTTGACCTACTAAAATATTTCTGGCCAAAGAGGCCTTAATCTTGAACTTTCTATACATACTCATGGTCTGCTTCTGATGTTACATCAAGCATACAGTAGTCCATATTTTGACCTATTGAACGTATTTCAGGCCAAAGAGGCTTTAATCTTGAACTTTCTATATATACTCATAGACTGCTTCTGATGTTACATCATGCATACAGTAGTCCATAGTTTGACCTATTGATTGTATTTCAGGCCAAAGAGGCTTTAATCTTGAATTTCCTATATAGACTAATTGAGGCCTTCTGATGTCTCATCAACCATACTGTAGTCCAAGTTGGACCTATTGAACATATTTCAGGCCAAAGAGGCCTTGATCTTGAATTTCCCATATAGCCTAATTAAGGCCTTCTGATGTCTCATCAACCATACAGAAGTCCAATTTTGACCTACTAAAAATATTTCTGGCCAAAGAGGCCTTAATTTTGAACTTTCTATACATATTCATGGTCTGCTTCTGATGTTACATCAAGCATACAGTAGTCCATATTTTGACCTATTGAACGTATTTCAGGCCAAAGAGGCTTTGATCTTGATCTTTCTATATAGACTAATTGAGGCCTTCTGATGTCTCGTCAACCATACTGTAGTCCAATTTTGACCTATTGAACATATTTCAGGCCAAGGAGGCCTTGATCTTGAATTTCCCATATAGACTAATTGAGGCCTTCTGAATTCTCGTCAACAATATAGTAGTCCTTATTTGACATGCTGAACTTTTTTCAGGCCAAAGAGTCCTTGATCTTGAATTTCCCATATAGACTAATTGAGGCCTTTCAATGTCTTATCAACCATACTCTAGTCCGATTTTGACGTATTGAACATATTTCAGGCCAAAGAGGCTTTGATCTTGAATTTCCCATATAGATTAATTGAGGCCTTCTGATGTCTCGTCAACAATATACTAGTCCTTATTTGACATCCTGAACTTTTTTCAGGCCAAAGAGTCCTTGATCTTGAATTTCCCATATAGACTAATTGAGGCGATGTCTCATCAACCATACAGAAGTCCAATTTTGACCTACTGAACATATTTCAGGCCAAATAGGCCTCTATCTTGAACTTTATATACATACTCATAGACTGCTTCTGATGTTACATCATGCATACAGTAGTCCATATTTTGACCTATTGAACGTATTTCAGGCCAAAGAGGCTTTAATCTTGAACTTTCTATATATACTCATAGACTGCTTCTGATGTTACATCATGCATACAGTAGTCCATAGTTTGACCTATTGATTGTATTTCAGGCCAAAGAGGCTTTAATCTTGAATTTCCTATATAGACTAATTGAGGCCTTCTGATGTCTAATCAACCATACAATAGTTCAAATTTGAACTATTGAACATATTTCAGGCCTTGATCTTGAATTTCCAATATAGACTAATTGAGGCCTTCTGATGTCTCGTCAACCATACTGTAGTCCAATTTTGACCTATTGAACATATTTCAGGCCAAGGAGGCCTTGATCTTGAATTTCCCATATAGACTAATTGAGGCCTTCTGAATTCTCGTCAACAATATAATATTCCAATTTTGACCTCTTGAACAAATTTCAGGCCAAATAGGCCTTGATCTTGAATTTCCCATATAGCCTAATTAAGGCCTTCTGGTTTCTCATCAACCATACTGTAGTCCAATTTTGACCTATTGAACATATTTCAGGCCAAGGAGGCCTTGATCTTGAATTTCCCGTATAGGAAATTTCCCGTATTGAGGCCTTCTGAATTCTCGTCAACAATATAATAGTCCAATTTTGACCTCTTGAACAAATTTCAGGCCAAATAGGCCTTGATCTTGAATTTCCCATATAGCCTAATTAAGGCCTTCTGATGTCTCATCAACAATACAGAAGTCCAATTTTGACCTACTAAAAATATTTCTGGCCAAAGAGGCCTTAATCTTGAACTTTCTATACATACTCATGGACTGCCTCTGATGTTACATCAAGCATACAGTAGTCCATATTTTGACCTATTGAACGTATTTCAGGCCAAAGAGGCTTTGTTCTTGAACTTTCTATATAGACTAATTGAGGCCTTCTGATGTCTCATCAACCATACAGAAGTCCAATTTTGACCTATTGAAGAAATTTCAGGCCAAAGAGGCCTTGATCTTGAAATTCCCATATAGACTAATTGAGGCCTTCTGATGTCTCGTCAACAATGTAGTAGTTCTTATTTGACATGCTGAACTTTTTTCAGGCAAAAGAGGCCTTGATCTTGAATTTCCCATATAGCCTAATTAAGGCCTTCTGATGTCTCATCAACCATACAGAAGTCCAATTTTGACCTACTAAAATATTTCTGGCCAAAGAGGCCTTAATCTTGAACTTTCTATACATACTCATGGTCTGCTTCTGATGTTACATCAAGCATACAGTAGTCCATAGTTTGACCTATTGAACGTATTTCAGGCCAAAGAGGCTTTAATCTTGAATTTCACATATAGACTAATTGAGGCCTTCTGAATTCTCGTCAACAATACAGTAGTCCTTATTTGACATGCTGAACTTTTTTCAGGCCAAAGAGTACTTGATCTTGAATTTCCCATATAGACTAATTGAGGCGATGTCTCATCAACCATACAGAAGTCCAATTTTGACCTACTGAACATATTTCTGGCCAAATAGGCCTTGATCTTGAACTTTATATACATACTCATAGACTGCTTCTGATGTTACATCATGCATACAGTAGTCCATATTTTGACCTATTGAACGCATTTCAGGCCAAAGAGGCTTTAATCTTGAACTTTCTATATATACTCATAGACTGCTTCTGATGTTACATCATGCATACAGTAGTCCATAGTTTGACCTATTGATTGTATTTCAGGCCAAAGAGGCTTTAATCTTGAATTTCCTATATAGACTAATTGAGGCCTTCTGATGTCTCATCAACCATACTGTAGTCCAAGTTGGACCTATTGAACATATTTCAGGCCAAAGAGGCCTTGATCTTGAATTTCCCATATAGCCTAATTAAGGCCTTCTGATGTCTCATCAACCATACAGAAGTCCAATTTTGACCTACTAAAAATATTTCTGGCCAAAGAGGCCTTAATTTTGAACTTTCTATACATATTCATGGTCTGCTTCTGATGTTACATCAAGCATACAGTAGTCCATATTTTGACCTATTGAACGTATTTCAGGCCAAAGAGGCTTTGATCTTGATCTTTCTATATAGACTAATTGAGGCCTTCTGATGTCTCGTCAACCATACTGTAGTCCAATTTTGACCTATTGAACATATTTCAGGCCAAGGAGGCCTTGATCTTGAATTTCCCATATAGACTAATTGAGGCCTTCTGAATTATCGTCAACAATATAGTAGTCCTTATTTGACATGCTGAACTTTTTTCAGGCCAAAGAGTCCTTGATCTTGAATTTCCCATATAGACTAATTGAGGCCTTTCAATGTCTTATCAACCATACTCTAGTCCGATTTTGACGTATTGAACATATTTCAGGCCAAAGAGGCTTTGATCTTGAATTTCCCATATAGATTAATTGAGGCCTTCTGATGTCTCGTCAACAATATACTAGTCCTTATTTGACATCCTGAACTTTTTTCAGGCCAAAGAGTCCTTGATCTTGAATTTCCCATATAGACTAATTGAGGCGATGTCTCATCAACCATACAGAAGTCCAATTTTGACCTACTGAACATATTTCAGGCCAAATAGGCCTCCATCTTGAACTTTATATACATACTCATAGACTGCTTCTGATGTTACATCATGCATACAGTAGTCCATATTTTGACCTATTGAACGTATTTCAGGCCAAAGAGGCTTTAATCTTGAACTTTCTATATATACTCATAGACTGCTTCTGATGTTACATCATGCATACAGTAGTCCATAGTTTGACCTATTGATTGTATTTCAGGCCAAAGAGGCTTTAATCTTGAATTTCCTATATAGACTAATTGAGGCCTTCTGATGTCTAATCAACCATACAATAGTTCAAATTTGAACTATTGAACATATTTCAGGCCTTGATCTTGAATTTCCAATATAGACTAATTGAGGCCTTCTGATGTCTCGTCAACCATACTGTAGTCCAATTTTGACCTATTGAACATATTTCAGGCCAAGGAGGCCTTGATCTTGAATTTCCCATATAGACTAATTGAGGCCTTCTGAATTCTCGTCAACAATATAATATTCCAATTTTGACCTCTTGAACAAATTTCAGGCCAAATAGGCCTTGATCTTGAATTTCCCATATAGCCTAATTAAGGCCTTCTGGTTTCTCATCAACCATACTGTAGTCCAATTTTGACCTATTGAACATATTTCAGGCCAAGGAGGCCTTGATCTTGAATTTCCCGTATAGGAAATTTCCCGTATTGAGGCCTTCTGAATTCTCGTCAACAATATAATAGTCCAATTTTGACCTCTTGAACAAATTTCAGGCCAAATAGGCCTTGATCTTGAATTTCCCATATAGCCTAATTAAGGCCTTCTGATGTCTCATCAACAATACAGAAGTCCAATTTTGACCTACTAAAAATATTTCTGGCCAAAGAGGCCTTAATCTTGAACTTTCTATACATACTCATGGACTGCCTCTGATGTTACATCAAGCATACAGTAGTCCATATTTTGACCTATTGAACGTATTTCAGGCCAAAGAGGCTTTGTTCTTGAACTTTCTATATAGACTAATTGAGGCCTTCTGATGTCTCATCAACCATACAGAAGTCCAATTTTGACCTATTGAAGAAATTTCAGGCCAAAGAGGCCTTGATCTTGAAATTCCCATATAGACTAATTGAGGCCTTCTGATGTCTCGTCAACAATGTAGTAGTTCTTATTTGACATGCTGAACTTTTTTCAGGCAAAAGAGGCCTTGATCTTGAATTTCCCATATAGCCTAATTAAGGCCTTCTGATGTCTCATCAACCATACAGAAGTCCAATTTTGACCTACTAAAATATTTCTGGCCAAAGAGGCCTTAATCTTGAACTTTCTATACATACTCATGGTCTGCTTCTGATGTTACATCAAGCATACAGTAGTCCATAGTTTGACCTATTGAACGTATTTCAGGCCAAAGAGGCTTTAATCTTGAATTTCACATATAGACTAATTGAGGCCTTCTGAATTCTCGTCAACAATACAGTAGTCCTTATTTGACATGCTGAACTTTTTTCAGGCCAAAGAGTACTTGATCTTGAATTTCCCATATAGACTAATTGAGGCGATGTCTCATCAACCATACAGAAGTCCAATTTTGACCTACTGAACATATTTCTGGCCAAATAGGCCTTGATCTTGAACTTTATATACATACTCATAGACTGCTTCTGATGTTACATCATGCATACAGTAGTCCATATTTTGACCTATTGAACGCATTTCAGGCCAAAGAGGCTTTAATCTTGAACTTTCTATATATACTCATAGACTGCTTCTGATGTTACATCATGCATACAGTAGTCCATAGTTTGACCTATTGATTGTATTTCAGGCCAAAGAGGCTTTAATCTTGAATTTCCTATATAGACTAATTGAGGCCTTCTGATGTCTCATCAACCATACTGTAGTCCAAGTTGGACCTATTGAACATATTTCAGGCCAAAGAGGCCTTGATCTTGAATTTCCCATATAGCCTAATTAAGGCCTTCTGATGTCTCATCAACCATACAGAAGTCCAATTTTGACCTACTAAAAATATTTCTGGCCAAAGAGGCCTTAATTTTGAACTTTCTATACATATTCATGGTCTGCTTCTGATGTTACATCAAGCATACAGTAGTCCATATTTTGACCTATTGAACGTATTTCAGGCCAAAGAGGCTTTGATCTTGATCTTTCTATATAGACTAATTGAGGCCTTCTGATGTCTCGTCAACCATACTGTAGTCCAATTTTGACCTATTGAACATATTTCAGGCCAAGGAGGCCTTGATCTTGAATTTCCCATATAGACTAATTGAGGCCTTCTGAATTATCGTCAACAATATAGTAGTCCTTATTTGACATGCTGAACTTTTTTCAGGCCAAAGAGTCCTTGATCTTGAATTTCCCATATAGACTAATTGAGGCCTTTCAATGTCTTATCAACCATACTCTAGTCCGATTTTGACGTATTGAACATATTTCAGGCCAAAGAGGCTTTGATCTTGAATTTCCCATATAGATTAATTGAGGCCTTCTGATGTCTCGTCAACAATATACTAGTCCTTATTTGACATCCTGAACTTTTTTCAGGCCAAAGAGTCCTTGATCTTGAATTTCCCATATAGACTAATTGAGGCGATGTCTCATCAACCATACAGAAGTCCAATTTTGACCTACTGAACATATTTCAGGCCAAATAGGCCTCTATCTTGAACTTTATATACATACTCATAGACTGCTTCTGATGTTACATCATGCATACAGTAGTCCATATTTTGACCTATTGAACGTATTTCAGGCCAAAGAGGCTTTAATCTTGAACTTTCTATATATACTCATAGACTGCTTCTGATGTTACATCATGCATACAGTAGTCCATAGTTTGACCTATTGATTGTATTTCAGGCCAAAGAGGCTTTAATCTTGAATTTCCTATATAGACTAATTGAGGCCTTCTGATGTCTAATCAACCATACAATAGTTCAAATTTGAACTATTGAACATATTTCAGGCCTTGATCTTGAATTTCCAATATAGACTAATTGAGGCCTTCTGATGTCTCGTCAACCATACTGTAGTCCAATTTTGACCTATTGAACATATTTCAGGCCAAGGAGGCCTTGATCTTGAATTTCCCATATAGACTAATTGAGGCCTTCTGAATTCTCGTCAACAATATAATATTCCAATTTTGACCTCTTGAACAAATTTCAGGCCAAATAGGCCTTGATCTTGAATTTCCCATATAGCCTAATTAAGGCCTTCTGGTTTCTCATCAACCATACTGTAGTCCAATTTTGACCTATTGAACATATTTCAGGCCAAGGAGGCCTTGATCTTGAATTTCCCGTATAGGAAATTTCCCGTATTGAGGCCTTCTGAATTCTCGTCAACAATATAATAGTCCAATTTTGACCTCTTGAACAAATTTCAGGCCAAATAGGCCTTGATCTTGAATTTCCCATATAGCCTAATTAAGGCCTTCTGATGTCTCATCAACAATACAGAAGTCCAATTTTGACCTACTAAAAATATTTCTGGCCAAAGAGGCCTTAATCTTGAACTTTCTATACATACTCATGGACTGCCTCTGATGTTACATCAAGCATACAGTAGTCCATATTTTGACCTATTGAACGTATTTCAGGCCAAAGAGGCTTTGTTCTTGAACTTTCTATATAGACTAATTGAGGCCTTCTGATGTCTCATCAACCATACAGAAGTCCAATTTTGACCTATTGAAGAAATTTCAGGCCAAAGAGGCCTTGATCTTGAAATTCCCATATAGACTAATTGAGGCCTTCTGATGTCTCGTCAACAATGTAGTAGTTCTTATTTGACATGCTGAACTTTTTTCAGGCAAAAGAGGCCTTGATCTTGAATTTCCCATATAGCCTAATTAAGGCCTTCTGATGTCTCATCAACCATACAGAAGTCCAATTTTGACCTACTAAAATATTTCTGGCCAAAGAGGCCTTAATCTTGAACTTTCTATACATACTCATGGTCTGCTTCTGATGTTACATCAAGCATACAGTAGTCCATAGTTTGACCTATTGAACGTATTTCAGGCCAAAGAGGCTTTAATCTTGAATTTCACATATAGACTAATTTAGGCCTTCTGAATTCTCGTCAACAATACAGTAGTCCTTATTTGACATGCTGAACTTTTTTCAGGCCAAAGAGTACTTGATCTTGAATTTCCCATATAGACTAATTGAGGCGATGTCTCATCAACCATACAGAAGTCCAATTTTGACCTACTGAACATATTTCTGGCCAAATAGGCCTTGATCTTGAACTTTATATACATACTCATAGACTGCTTCTGATGTTACATCATGCATACAGTAGTCCATATTTTGACCTATTGAACGCATTTCAGGCCAAAGAGGCTTTAATCTTGAACTTTCTATATATACTCATAGACTGCTTCTGATGTTACATCATGCATACAGTAGTCCATAGTTTGACCTATTGATTGTATTTCAGGCCAAAGAGGCTTTAATCTTGAATTTCCTATATAGACTAATTGAGGCCTTCTGATGTCTCATCAACCATACTGTAGTCCAAGTTGGACCTATTGAACATATTTCAGGCCAAAGAGGCCTTGATCTTGAATTTCCCATATAGCCTAATTAAGGCCTTCTGATGTCTCATCAACCATACAGAAGTCCAATTTTGACCTACTAAAAATATTTCTGGCCAAAGAGGCCTTAATTTTGAACTTTCTATACATATTCATGGTCTGCTTCTGATGTTACATCAAGCATACAGTAGTCCATATTTTGACCTATTGAACGTATTTCAGGCCAAAGAGGCTTTGATCTTGATCTTTCTATATAGACTAATTGAGGCCTTCTGATGTCTCGTCAACCATACTGTAGTCCAATTTTGACCTATTGAACATATTTCAGGCCAAGGAGGCCTTGATCTTGAATTTCCCATATAGACTAATTGAGGCCTTCTGAATTCTCGTCAACAATATAGTAGTCCTTATTTGACATGCTGAACTTTTTTCAGGCCAAAGAGTCCTTGATCTTGAATTTCCCATATAGACTAATTGAGGCCTTTCAATGTCTTATCAACCATACTCTAGTCCGATTTTGACGTATTGAACATATTTCAGGCCAAAGAGGCTTTGATCTTGAATTTCCCATATAGATTAATTGAGGCCTTCTGATGTCTCGTCAACAATATACTAGTCCTTATTTGACATCCTGAACTTTTTTCAGGCCAAAGAGTCCTTGATCTTGAATTTCCCATATAGACTAATTGAGGCGATGTCTCATCAACCATACAGAAGTCCAATTTTGACCTACTGAACATATTTCAGGCCAAATAGGCCTCTATCTTGAACTTTATATACATACTCATAGACTGCTTCTGATGTTACATCATGCATACAGTAGTCCATATTTTGACCTATTGAACGTATTTCAGGCCAAAGAGGCTTTAATCTTGAACTTTCTATATATACTCATAGACTGCTTCTGATGTTACATCATGCATACAGTAGTCCATAGTTTGACCTATTGATTGTATTTCAGGCCAAAGAGGCTTTAATCTTGAATTTCCTATATAGACTAATTGAGGCCTTCTGATGTCTAATCAACCATACAATAGTTCAAATTTGAACTATTGAACATATTTCAGGCCTTGATCTTGAATTTCCAATATAGACTAATTGAGGCCTTCTGATGTCTCGTCAACCATACTGTAGTCCAATTTTGACCTATTGAACATATTTCAGGCCAAGGAGGCCTTGATCTTGAATTTCCCATATAGACTAATTGAGGCCTTCTGAATTCTCGTCAACAATATAATATTCCAATTTTGACCTCTTGAACAAATTTCAGGCCAAATAGGCCTTGATCTTGAATTTCCCATATAGCCTAATTAAGGCCTTCTGGTTTCTCATCAACCATACTGTAGTCCAATTTTGACCTATTGAACATATTTCAGGCCAAGGAGGCCTTGATCTTGAATTTCCCGTATAGGAAATTTCCCGTATTGAGGCCTTCTGAATTCTCGTCAACAATATAATAGTCCAATTTTGACCTCTTGAACAAATTTCAGGCCAAATAGGCCTTGATCTTGAATTTCCCATATAGCCTAATTAAGGCCTTCTGATGTCTCATCAACAATACAGAAGTCCAATTTTGACCTACTAAAAATATTTCTGGCCAAAGAGGCCTTAATCTTGAACTTTCTATACATACTCATGGACTGCCTCTGATGTTACATCAAGCATACAGTAGTCCATATTTTGACCTATTGAACGTATTTCAGGCCAAAGAGGCTTTGTTCTTGAACTTTCTATATAGACTAATTGAGGCCTTCTGATGTCTCATCAACCATACAGAAGTCCAATTTTGACCTATTGAAGAAATTTCAGGCCAAAGAGGCCTTGATCTTGAAATTCCCATATAGACTAATTGAGGCCTTCTGATGTCTCGTCAACAATGTAGTAGTTCTTATTTGACATGCTGAACTTTTTTCAGGCAAAAGAGGCCTTGATCTTGAATTTCCCATATAGCCTAATTAAGGCCTTCTGATGTCTCATCAACCATACAGAAGTCCAATTTTGACCTACTAAAATATTTCTGGCCAAAGAGGCCTTAATCTTGAACTTTCTATACATACTCATGGTCTGCTTCTGATGTTACATCAAGCATACAGTAGTCCATAGTTTGACCTATTGAACGTATTTCAGGCCAAAGAGGCTTTAATCTTGAATTTCACATATAGACTAATTGAGGCCTTCTGAATTCTCGTCAACAATACAGTAGTCCTTATTTGACATGCTGAACTTTTTTCAGGCCAAAGAGTACTTGATCTTGAATTTCCCATATAGACTAATTGAGGCGATGTCTCATCAACCATACAGAAGTCCAATTTTGACCTACTGAACATATTTCAGGCCAAATAGCCCTTGATCTTGAACTTTATATACATACTCATAGACTGCTTCTGATGTTACATCATGCATACAGTAGTCCATAGTTTGACCTATTGAACGTATTTCAGGCCAAAGAGGCTTTAATCTTGAATTTCCTATATAGACTAATTGAGGCCTTCTGATGTCTCATCAACCATACTGTAGTCCAAGTTGGACCTATTGAACATATTTCAGGCCAATGAGGCCTTGATCTTGAATTTCCCATATAGCCTAATTAAGGCCCTCTGATGTCTCATCAATCATACTCTAGTCCAATTTTGACCTATTGAACATATTTCAGGCCAAAGAGGCCTTAATCTTGAATTTCCCATATAGACTAATTGAGGACTTCTGATGTCTCGTCAACAATATAGTAGTCCTTATTTGACATGCTGAACTTTTTTCAGGCCAAGGAGGCCTTGATATTGAATTTCCCATATAGACTAATTGAGGCCTTCTGAATTCTCGTCAACATTATAGTAGTCCGTATTTGACATGCTGAACTTTTTTCAGGCCAAAGAGTCCTTGATCTTGAATTTCCCATATAGCCTAATTAAGGCCTTCTGATGTCTCATCAACCATACAGAAGTCCAATTTTGACCTACTAAAATATTTCTGGCCAAATAGCCCTTGATCTTGAACTTTATATACATACTCATAGACTGCTTCTGATGTTACATCATGCATACAGTAGTCCATAGTTTGACCTATTGAACGTATTTCAGGCCAAAGAGGCTTTAATCTTGAATATCCTATATAGACTAATTGAGGCCTTCTGATGTCTCATCAACCATACTGTAGTCCAAGTTGGACCTATTGAACATATTTCAGGCCAATGAGGCCTTGATCTTGAATTTCCCATATAGCCTAATTAAGGCCCTCTGATGTCTCATCAATCATACTCTAGTCCAATTTTGACCTATTGAACATATTTCAGGCCAAAGAGGCCTTAATCTTGAATTTCCCATATAGACTAATTGAGGACTTCTGATGTCTCGTCAACAATATAGTAGTCCTTATTTGACATGCTGAACTTTTTTCAGGCCAAAGAGGCCTTGATATTGAATTTCCCATATAGACTAATTGAGGCCTTCTGAATTCTCGTCAACATTATAGTAGTCCGTATTTGACATGCTGAACTTTTTTCAGGCCAAAGAGTCCTTGATCTTGAATTTCCCATATAGCCTAATTAAGGCCTTCTGATGTCTCATCAACCATACAGAAGTCCAATTTTGACCTACTAAAATATTTCTGGCCAAATAGGCCTTGATCTTGAACTTTATATACATACTCATAGACTGCTTCTGATGTTACATCATGCATACAGTAGTCCATATTTTGACCTATTGAACGTATTTCAGGCCAAAGAGGCTTTAATCTTGAACTTTCTATATATACTCATAGACTGCTTCTGATGTTACATCATGCATACAGTAGTCCATAGTTTGACCTATTGATTGTATTTCAGGCCAAAGAGGCTTTAATCTTGAATTTCCTATATAGACTAATTGAGGCCTTCTGATGTCTCATCAACCATACTGTAGTCCAAGTTGGACCTATTGAACATATTTCAGGCCAAAGAGGCCTTGATCTTGAATTTCCCATATAGCCTAATTAAGGCCTTCTGATGTCTCATCAACCATACAGAAGTCCAATTTTGACCTACTAAAAATATTTCTGGCCAAAGAGGCCTTAATTTTGAACTTTCTATACATATTCATGGTCTGCTTCTGATGTTACATCAAGCATACAGTAGTCCATATTTTGACCTATTGAACGTATTTCAGGCCAAAGAGGCTTTGATCTTGATCTTTCTATATAGACTAATTGAGGCCTTCTGATGTCTCGTCAACCATACTGTAGTCCAATTTTGACCTATTGAACATATTTCAGGCCAAGGAGGCCTTGATCTTGAATTTCCCATATAGACTAATTGAGGCCTTCTGAATTCTCGTCAACAATATAGTAGTCCTTATTTGACATGCTGAACTTTTTTCAGGCCAAAGAGTCCTTGATCTTGAATTTCCCATATAGACTAATTGAGGCCTTTCAATGTCTTATCAACCATACTCTAGTCCGATTTTGACGTATTGAACATATTTCAGGCCAAAGAGGCTTTGATCTTGAATTTCCCATATAGATTAATTGAGGCCTTCTGATGTCTCGTCAACAATATACTAGTCCTTATTTGACATCCTGAACTTTTTTCAGGCCAAAGAGTCCTTGATCTTGAATTTCCCATATAGACTAATTGAGGCGATGTCTCATCAACCCTACAGAAGTCCAATTTTGACCTACTAAAATATTTCTGGCCAAATAGGCCTTGATCTTGAACTTTATATACATACTCATAGACTGCTTCTGATGTTACATCATGCATACAGTAGTCCATATTTTGACCTATTGAACGTATTTCAGGCCAAAGAGGCTTTAATCTTGAACTTTCTATATATACTCATAGACTGCTTCTGATGTTACATCATGCATACAGTAGTCCATAGTTTGACCTATTGATTGTATTTCAGGCCAAAGAGGCTTTAATCTTGAATTTCCTATATAGACTAATTGAGGCCTTCTGATGTCTAATCAACCATACAATAGTTCAAATTTGAACTATTGAACATATTTCAGGCCTTGATCTTGAATTTCCAATATAGACTAATTGAGGCCTTCTGATGTCTCGTCAACCATACTGTAGTCCAATTTTGACCTATTGAACATATTTCAGGCCAAGGAGGCCTTGATCTTGAATTTCCCATATAGACTAATTGAGGCCTTCTGAATTCTCGTCAACAATATAATATTCCAATTTTGACCTCTTGAACAAATTTCAGGCCAAATAGGCCTTGATCTTGAATTTCCCATATAGCCTAATTAAGGCCTTCTGGTTTCTCATCAACCACACTGTTGTCCAATTTTGACCTATTGAACATATTTCAGGCCAAGGAGGCCTTGATCTTGAATTTCCCGTATTGGAAATTTCCCGTATTGAGGCCTTCTGAATTCTCGTCAACAATATAATAGTCCAATTTTGACCTCTTGAACAAATTTCAGGCCAAATAGGCCTTGATCTTGAATTTCCCATATAGCCTAATTAAGGCCTTCTGATGTCTCATCAACAATACAGAAGTCCAATTTTGACCTACTAGAAATATTTCTGGCCAAAGAGGCCTTAATCTTGAACTTTCTATACATACTCATGGACTGCATCTGATGTTACATCAAGCATACAGTAGTCCATATTTTGACCTATTGAACGTATTTCAGGCCAAAGAGGCTTTGTTCTTGAACTTTCTATATAGACTAATTGAGGCCTTCTGATGTCTCATCAACCATACAGAAGTCCAATTTTGACCTATTGAAGAAATTTCAGGCCAAAGAGGCCTTGATCTTGAAATTCCCATATAGACTAATTGAGGCCTTCTGATGTCTCGTCAACAATGTAGTAGTTCTTATTTGACATGCTGAACTTTTTTTAGGCAAAAGAGGCCTTGATCTTGAATTTCCCATATAGCCTAATTAAGGCTTTCTGATGTCTCATCAACCATACAGAAGTCCAATTTTGACCTACTAAAATATTTCTGGCCAAAGAGGCCTTAATCTTGAACTTTCTATACATACTCATGGTCTGCTTCTGATGTTACATCAAGCATACAGTAGTCCATAGTTTGACCTATTGAACGTATTTCAGGCCAAAGAGGCTTTAATCTTGAATTTCACATATAGACTAATTGAGGCCTTCTGAATTCTCGTCAACAATACAGTAGTCCTTATTTGACATGCTGAACTTTTTTCAGGCCAAAGAGTACTTGATCTTGAATTTCCCATATAGACTAATTGAGGCGATGTCTCATCAACCATACAGAAGTCCAATTTTGACCTACTGAACATATTTCAGGCCAAATAGCCCTTGATCTTGAACTTTATATACATACTCATAGACTGCTTCTGATGTTACATCATGCATACAGTAGTCCATAGTTTGACCTATTGAACGCATTTCAGGCCAAAGAGGCTTTAATCTTGAATTTCCTATATAGACTAATTGAGGCCTTCTGATGTCTCATCAACCATACTGTAGTCCAAGTTGGACCTATTGAACATATTTCAGGCCAATGAGGCCTTGATCTTGAATTTCCCATATAGCCTAATTAAGGCCCTCTGATGTCTCATCAATCATACTCTAGTCCAATTTTGACCTATTGAACATATTTCAGGCCAAAGAGGCCTTAATCTTGAATTTCCCATATAGACTAATTGAGGACTTCTGATGTCTCGTCAACAATATAGTAGTCCTTATTTGACATGCTGAACTTTTTTCAGGCCAAAGAGGCCTTGATATTGAATTTCCCATATAGACTAATTGAGGCCTTCTGAATTCTCGTCAACATTATAGTAGTCCGTATTTGACATGCTGAACTTTTTTCAGGCCAAAGAGTCCTTGATCTTGAATTTCCCATATAGCCTAATTAAGGCCTTCTGATGTCTCATCAACCATACAGAAGTCCAATTTTGACCTACTAAAATATTTCTGGCCAAATAGGCCTTGATCTTGAACTTTATATACATACTCATAGACTGCTTCTGATGTTACATCATGCATACAGTACTCCATATTTTGACCTATTGAACGTATTTCAGGCCAAAGAGGCTTTAATCTTGAACTTTCTATATATACTCATAGACTGCTTCTGATGTTACATCATGCATACAGTAGTCCATAGTTTGACCTATTGATTGTATTTCAGGCCAAAGAGGCTTTAATCTTGAATTTCCTATATAGACTAATTGAGGCCTTCTGATGTCTAATCAACCATACAATAGTTCAAATTTGAACTATTGAACATATTTCAGGCCTTGATCTTGAATTTCCAATATAGACTAATTGAGGCCTTCTGATGTCTCGTCAACCATACTGTAGTCCAATTTTGACCTATTGAACATATTTCAGGCCAAGGAGGCCTTGATCTTGAATTTCCCATATAGACTAATTGAGGCCTTCTGAATTCTCGTCAACAATATAATATTCCAATTTTGACCTCTTGAACAAATTTCAGGCCAAATAGGCCTTGATCTTGAATTTCCCATATAGCCTAATTAAGGCCTTCTGGTTTCTCATCAACCACACTGTTGTCCAATTTTGACCTATTGAACATATTTCAGGCCAAGGAGGCCTTGATCTTGAATTTCCCGTATTGGAAATTTCCCGTATTGAGGCCTTCTGAATTCTCGTCAACAATATAATAGTCCAATTTTGACCTCTTGAACAAATTTCAGGCCAAATAGGCCTTGATCTTGAATTTCCCATATAGCCTAATTAAGGCCTTCTGATGTCTCATCAACAATACAGAAGTCCAATTTTGACCTACTAGAAATATTTCTGGCCAAAGAGGCCTTAATCTTGAACTTTCTATACATACTCATGGACTGCATCTGATGTTACATCAAGCATACAGTAGTCCATATTTTGACCTATTGAACGTATTTCAGGCCAAAGAGGCTTTGTTCTTGAACTTTCTATATAGACTAATTGAGGCCTTCTGATGTCTCATCAACCATACAGAAGTCCAATTTTGACCTATTGAAGAAATTTCAGGCCAAAGAGGCCTTGATCTTGAAATTCCCATATAGACTAATTGAGGCCTTCTGATGTCTCGTCAACAATGTAGTAGTTCTTATTTGACATGCTGAACTTTTTTTAGGCAAAAGAGGCCTTGATCTTGAATTTCCCATATAGCCTAATTAAGGCCTTCTGATGTCTCATCAACCATACAGAAGTCCAATTTTGACCTACTAAAATATTTCTGGCCAAAGAGGCCTTAATCTTGAACTTTCTATACATACTCATGGTCTGCTTCTGATGTTACATCAAGCATACAGTAGTCCATAGTTTGACCTATTGAACGTATTTCAGGCCAAAGAGGCTTTAATCTTGAATTTCACATATAGACTAATTGAGGCCTTCTGAATTCTCGTCAACAATACAGTAGTCCTTATTTGACATGCTGAACTTTTTTCAGGCCAAAGAGTACTTGATCTTGAATTTCCCATATAGACTAATTGAGGCGATGTCTCATCAACCACGACCAAGATGGCGGCGCGAGTAGATCGCGAGGCTCAGCGTCTCTCCAGATTCTGCAATTTTGCGGTATTTTTCTTGTTCATCTCGGGTCTGTTCGTACAGAACAGTTGTGCTTTTACATCGTACACCCGCTGTGAGCTTTTGGATATTGGTTTGCGAATTTCCGACAGTTTTATGGACAATCTTCAACTCCTTCCTGAGATCGCTAGGACGCCCGAGGCGATGCGCTCTGCCCGGCCGGGCGGAAGTGCTAGAAGGCGGCGCTGTGATCGTAAACAAAGGCGGGGTAAGCGTGGAGGTCTAAGAGCTAAGCTAAGGCTAACTCCTTACCGGCTCTCTTTACCCAGCATTTTCCTTGCCAATGTACGATCGCTAGTGAACAAAATGGAGGAGATTCGACTCAGCATTACACACAGTAAGAAACTTTTGAACTGTAACGTCCTAATCTTCACTGAAACCTGGTTAAACAGCGGAATACCGGACACCGCTATTGAGCTAGCGGGACGCCACACACTCCGGGCGGATAGAACACTAGATGGCTCCGGGAAGAGCAGAGGGGGTGGATTGTGCATTTATATTAACAAAGCTTGGTGCACAAACTCTGCTATTGTTGGGAGTCATTGTTCAGCTAACCTGGAGTTTCTCATGGTTAAATGTAGACCGTTTTATCTACCGCGGGAGTTCACCTCCACTATTATCACTGCAGCCTATATTCCCCCGGATGCTGATGCCAAGCTTGCTATGAAAGAACTTCACGCAGCCATCAGTAAACAACAGACTGATCACCCGGAAGCTGCGTTTATTGTTGCAGGTGACTTTAATCATTCAAACCTAAAGTCAGTGCTACCCAAGTTTCACCAGCATGTTTCCTGCCACACCAGAGGAAACAAAACCTTAGACCATGTATATACAAACATGGCTGGAGCTTACGTTGCGACACCCCTCCCCCACCTGGGACAGTCAGACCACCTCTCTTTGTTTCTATCACCCAAATATTCACCCCTCATCAACCGTGTGAAGCCATCAGTAAAGACCATCAAGGTGTGGCCTGCGGGGGCAGACTCCACACTCCAGGAAAGGTTTCTAAACACAGACTGGAGTATGTTTGCTTCTCAAGCCACCAGTGGCGCTCACACGGACATTGACTCATTCACTTCCTCTGTATTGGATCATATCAATACCACCATCGACAGTGTTACAACCCAGAAACAGATCACCACATACCCTAATCAGAAGCCTTGGATGAACAGGGAAGTTCGACTCCTGCTGAAGTCACGCAATACTGCCTTCAGATCAGGTGATGCACAAGCCTACAGTACGTCCAGGGCAAACCTGAAGAGGGGCATCAAAAAGGCCAAGCACTGCTACAAGCTAAAGATAGAGGGTCACTTTTCCAACTCTGACCCTCGACGCATGTGGCAGGGCATCCAGGCCATCAGTGACTACAAACCCCCCCACTCCACCCCCGCAGCCACTGATGTCAACTTCCTGAACGAGCTAAATTACTTTTATGCTCGTTTTGAAAGAGACAACAGAGAAACTGCCACCAAGCTCAAACCCTCAGCTGACCACCCACCAATCACACTCTCCTCCATAGATGTCTGCAAGGCACTGAGCCGGATCAGCGCACACAAGGCTGCTGGACCAGACAACATCCCTGGACGTGTGCTCAGGGCATGTGCGGAGCAGCTCGCTGGGGTTTTTACAGACATTTTCAACCTGTCTCTTGCCCAAGCAGCTGTACCGACATGCTTTAAACGCACTTCCATTGTGCCAGTGCCAAAACACTCTAACCCGAGGTGCCCTAATGACTACCGCCCTGTAGCACTCACACCCATCGTTATGAAGTGCTTTGAGCGGCTGGTCCTGGAACACCTAAAAGACTCTCTACCATCCACATTGGACTCACACCAGTTTGCCTACCGCAGCAATAGGAGCACAGAGGATGCCGTTTCCATGGCACTGCACTCTGTGCTCACCCATCTGGACCATAAGAACACGTATGCACGCATGCTGTTTGTTGACTTCAGCTCCGCATTCAACACTGTAATCCCATCCAAGTTAATAGCTAAACTTGGAGACCTGGGCATCAACACTTCAATGTGTAACTGGATTTTGGACTTCCTAACTGACAGACCCCAGAATGTTCGTTCAGGATTCACCTGCTCCACATCCATCACACTCAACACTGGCGTACCACAGGGCTGTGTGCTAAGCCCGTTTCTCTACTCCCTCTTCACCGCCGACTGCAAGCCTGTGTATGGATCTAATTCTATCGTCAAGTTTGCGGACGACACTACGGTGATCGGGCTCATCAGCAACAACGATGAGACTGCCTATAGGGAGGAGATCCAGCACCTGGCCACATGGTGCGCTGATAATAACCTGCTCCTCAACACCACCAAAACGAAGGAGCTCATCGTGGACTTCAGGAAAGAGTCAAGAGGCACACACGACACCATCCACATCAATGGAATGGCTGTTGAACGTGTCTCCAGTTTCAAGTTCCTGGGGATCCACATCTCGGCGGACATGTCGTGGACGACCAACACCTCCAGCCTGGTCAAGAAGGCTCACCAGCGCCTCTTCTTCCTGAGGACACTGAGGAAGAATCAGCTCTCCTCGGCTATCCTGGTGAACTTCTACCGCTGCGCAATAGAAAGCATCCTGACCAACTGTGTGGCAGTGGGGTATGGGAGCTGCTCTGTTGCGGAGCGCAAGGCACTGCAGCGGGTGGTGAAAACTGCCCAGCGCATCACAGGGACTCCACTGCCTGCCATCGAGCACATCCAGAGGAAACGCTGTCTGCATCGAGCTCGCAGCATCCTCAAGGACTCCTCTCACCCAGCCCACAGACTGTTTTCTCTCCTGCCCTCCGGCAGGCGTTTCAGGATCCACCGGACCAGGACCAGCAGACTAAAGAACAGTTTTTTCCCCAGAGCTGTCTCTTTATTGAACTCAAACCCCCGTTGATCCACTTCCCTCATAAACTGATAACTCTCCTACCTCACATCTTCCTTCACTTTGTTTTTTGCACTACCGACTGTTTATCACAGTAACAACTGTTTACATATGCATCTTACACTGCCATATCTTAACTGGATTATGCTCATTTGCACTGCCGACTGTATTTATAGTACCAATGTTTACATTTGCATTTTTGCACTGTACTTCTAAATGTAACATGCAACCACTTTCCACTGCACTTTACACTTTTTTTTCCGGATAGCTCTGTCCATAATTTATTGCACTACCCTAATCCACTGCTATTCCTCATATTAGCCTTACATATTATTGTATACCTCTATCTGTAAAATTCTGTTTATAGTAATAGCCATCTGTATATTGTATTCATAGTACATATTCACCTGTAAATTCTGTTTATAGTAATAGCCATCTGTATATTTATTCACTGTACATATTCACCTGTAAATTCAGTTCTGTTTATAGTAATAACGTCTCTCTATTTATACATATTTATACATATTCAGTACATATCCATGTCCTGCACTTACGCATCCATTGTATATCCTGCACTTGCTGCTATTGCACTTCTGGTTAGACCTAAACTGCATTTCGTTGCCTTGTACTTGTACTTGTGTAATGACAATAAAGTTGAATCTAATCTAATCTAATCTAATCTAATCAACCATACAGAAGTCCAATTTTGACCTACTGAACATATTTCAGGCCAAATAGCCCTTGATCTTGAACTTTATATACATACTCATAGACTGCTTCTGATGTTACATCATGCATACAGTAGTCCACAGTTTGACCTATTGAACGTATTTCAGGCCAAAGAGGCTTTAATCTTGAATTTCCGATATAGACTAATTGAGGCCTTCTGATGTCTCATCAACCATACTGTAGTCCAAGTTGGACCTATTGAACATATTTCAGGCCAATGAGGCCTTGATCTTGAATTTCCCATATAGCCTAATTAAGGCCCTCTGATGTCTCATCAATCATACTCTAGTCCAATTTTGACCTATTGAACATATTTCAGGCCAAAGAGGCCTTAATCTTGAATTTCCCATATAGACTAATTGAGGACTTCTGATGTCTCGTCAACAATATAGTAGTCCTTATTTGACATGCTGAACTTTTTTCAGGCCAAAGAGGCCTTGATATTGAATTTCCCATATAGACTAATTGAGGCCTTCTGAATTCTCGTCAACATTATAGTAGTCCGTATTTGACATGCTGAACTTTTTTCAGGCCAAAGAGTCCTTGATCTTGAATTTCCCATATAGCCTAATTAAGGCCTTCTGATGTCTCATCAACCATACAGAAGTCCAATTTTGACCTACTAAAATATTTCTGGCCAAATAGGCCTTGATCTTGAACTTTATATACATACTCATAGACTGCTTCTGATGTTACATCATGCATACAGTAGTCCATATTTTGACCTATTGAACGTATTTCAGGCCAAAGAGGCTTTAATCTTGAACTTTCTATATATACTCATAGACTGCTTCTGATGTTACATCATGCATACAGTAGACCATAGTTTGACCTATTGATTGTATTTCAGGCCAAAGAGGCTTTAATCTTGAATTTCCTATATAGACTAATTGAGGCCTTCTGATGTCTCATCAACCATACTGTAGTCCAAGTTGGACCTATTGAACATATTTCAGGCCAAAGAGGCCTTGATCTTGAATTTCCCATATAGCCTAATTAAGGCCTTCTGATGTCTCATCAACCATACAGAAGTCCAATTTTGACCTACTAAAAATATTTCTGGCCAAAGAGGCCTTAATTTTGAACTTTCTATACATATTCATGGTCTGCTTCTGATGTTACATCAAGCATACAGTAGTCCATATTTTGACCTATTGAACGTATTTCAGGCCAAAGAGGCTTTGATCTTGATCTTTCTATATAGACTAATTGAGGCCTTCTGATGTCTCGTCAACCATACTGTAGTCCAATTTTGACCTATTGAACATATTTCAGGCCAAGGAGGCCTTGATCTTGAATTTCCCATATAGACTAATTGAGGCCTTCTGAATTCTCGTCAACAATATGGTAGTCCTTATTTGACATGCTGAACTTTTTTCAGGCCAAAGAGTCCTTGATCTTGAATTTCCCATATAGACTAATTGAGGCCTTTCAATGTCTTATCAACCATACTCTAGTCCGATTTTGACGTATTGAACATATTTCAGGCCAAAGAGGCTTTGATCTTGAATTTCCCATATAGATTAATTGAGGCCTTCTGATGTCTCGTCAACAATATACTAGTCCTTATTTGACATCCTGAACTTTTTTCAGGCCAAAGAGGCCTTGATCTTGATTTTCCCATAAAGACTAATTGAGGCCTTCTGATGACTCATCAACCATGCAGAAGTCCAATTTTGACCTACTGAACATATTTCAGGCCAAAGAGGCCTTGATCTTGAATTTCCTATATAGACTAATTGAGGCCTTTTGATGTCTGGTCAACCATACTGTAGTCCAAGTTTGACCAATTGAGCATATTTCAGGCCAAAGAGGCCTTGATCTTGAATTTACCATTTAGACTAATTGAGGCCTTTTGATGTCTCATCAACCATACAGAAGTCCAATTTTGCCCTACCTAACATATTTCAGGCCAAAGAGGCCTTAATCTTGAACTTTCTAAATATACTCATAGACTGCTTCTGATGTTACATCAACCATACAGAAGTCCAATTTTAACCTGCTTAACATATTTCAGGCCAAAGAGGCCTTGATATTGAATTTCCCATATAGACTAATTGAGGCCTTCTGATGTCTCATCAACCCTTTTGACCTATTGAACATATTTCAGGCCAAAGAGGCCTTGATCTTGAATTTCCCATACAGACTAATTGAGGCCCTCTGATGTCTCATCAACCATACTCTAGTCCAATTTTGACCTATTGAACATATTTCAGGCCAAAGAGGCCTTGATCTTGAATTTCCCATATAGACTTATTGAGTTCTTCTGATGTCTAGTAAACAATATAGTAGTCCTTATTTGACATGCTGAACTATTTTCAGGCCAAAGAGTTCTTGATCTTGAATTTCCCATATAGACTAATTGAGGGCTTCTGATGTCTCGTCAACCATACTGTAGTCCAATTTTGACCTATTGAACATATTTCAGTTCAAGGAGGCCTTGATCTTGAATTTCCCATATAGACTAATTGAGGCCTTCTGATGTCTCATCAACCATACAATAGTTCAAATTTGAACTTTTGAACATATTTCAGGCCTTGATCTTGAATTTCCAATATAGACTAATTGAGGCCTTCTGATGTCTCGTCAACCATACTGTAGTCCAATTTTGACCTATTGAACACATTTCAGGCCAAGGAGGCCTTGATCTTGAATTTCACATATAGACTAATTGAGGCCTTCTGAATTCTCGTCAACAATATAATAGTCCAATTTTGACCTCTTGAACAAATTTCAGGCAAAAGAGGCCTTGATCTTGAAATTCCCATATAGCCTAATTAAGGCCTTCTGATGTCTCATCAACCATACAGAAGTCCAATTTTGACCTATTGAACATATTTCAGGCAAAATAGGCCTTGATCTTGAACTTTATATACATTCTCATAGACTGCTTCTGATGTTACATCATGCATACAGTAGTTGATATTTTGACCTATTGAACGTATTTCAGGCCAAGAGGCCTTGATCTTGAATTTCCCATATAGACTAATTGAGGCCTTCTGAATTCTCGTCAACAATATAATATTCCAATTTTGACCTCTTGAACAAATTTCAGGCCAAATAGGCCTTGATCTTGAACTTTATATACATTCTCATAGACTGCTTCTGATGTTACATCATGCATACAGTAGTTGATATTTTGACCTATTGAACGTATTTCAGGCCAAAGAGGCTTTGATCTTGGATTTCCTAAATAGACTAATTGAGGCCTTCTGATGTCTCATCAACCATACAATAGTTCAAATTTGAACTATTGAACATATTACAGGACTGGATTTTGAATTTCCCATATAGACTATTTGAGGCCTTCTGAATTCTCGTCAACAATATAATAGTCCAATTTTGACCTCTTGAACAAATTTCAGGCCAAATAGGCCTTGATCTTGAATTTCCCATATAGCCTAGTTAAGGCCTTCTGATGTCTCATCAACCATACAGAAGTCCAATTTTGACCTACTAAAAATATTTCTGGCCAAAGAGGCGTTAATCTTGAACTTTCTATACATACTCATGGACTGCTTCTGATGTTACATCAAGCAAACAGTAGTCCATATTTTGACCTATTGAACATATTTCAGGACTTGATTTTGAATTTCCCATATAGACTAATTGAGGCCTTCTGAATTCTCGTCAACAATATAATAGTCCAATTTTGACCTCTTGAACAAATTTCAGGCCAAAGAGGCTTTGATCTTGAACTTTCTATATAAACTAATTGAGGCCTTCTGAATTCTCATCAACCATACAGAAGTCCAATTTTGACCTATTGAACATATTTCAGGCAAAATAGGCCTTGATCTTGAACTTTACATACATTCTCATAGACTGCTTCTGATGTTACATCATGCATACAGTAGTTGATATTTTGACCTATTGAACGTATTTCAGGCCAAGAGGCTTTGATCTTGAATTTCCTATATAGACTAATTGAGGCCTTCTGATGTCTCATCAACCATACAATAGTTCAAATTTGAACTATTGAACATATTTCAGGCCTTGATCTTGAATTTCCAATATAGACTAATTGAGGCCTTCTGATGTCTCGTCAACCATACTGTAGTCCAATTTTGACCTATTGAACATATTTCAGGCCAAGGAGGCCTTGATCTTGAATTTCCCATATAGACTAATTGAGGCCTTCTGAATTCTCGTCAACAATATAATATTCCAATTTTGACCTCTTGAACAAATTTCAGGCCAAATAGGCCTTGATCTTGAACTTTATATACATTATCATAGACTGCTTCTGATGTTACATCATGCATACAGTAGTTGATATTTTGACCTATTGAACGTATTTCAGGCCAAAGAGGCTTTGATCTTGAATTTCCTAAAAAAACTAATTGAGGCCTTCTGATGTCTCATCAACCATACAATAGTTCAAATTTGAACTATTGAACATATTACAGGACTTGATTTTGAATTTCCCATATAGACTAATTGAGGTCTTCTGAATTCTCGTCAACAATATAATAGTCCAATTTTGACCTCTTGAACAAATTTCAGGCCAAATAGGCCTTGATCTTGAATTTCCAGTATATCCTAATTAAGGCCCTCTGATGTCTCATCAACCATACTCTAGTCCAATTTTGACCTATTGAACATATTTCAGGCAAAATAGGCCTTGATCTTGAACTTTATATACATTCTCATGGAGTGCTTCTGATGTTACATCATGCATACAGTAGTTGATATTTTGACCTATTGAACGTATTTCAGGCCAAAGAGGCTTTGATCTTGAATTTCCTAAAAAAACTAATTGAGGCCTTCTGATGTCTCATCAACCATACAATAGTTCAAATTTGAACTATTGAACATATTACAGGACTTGATTTTGAATTTCCCATATAGACTAATTGAGGCCTTCTGAATTCTCGTCAACAATATAATAGTCCAATTTTGACCTCTTGAACAAATTTCAGGCCAAATAGGCCTTGATCTTGAATTTCCAGTATATCCTAATTAAGGCCCTCTGATGTCTCATCAACCATACTCTAGTCCAATTTTGACCTATTGAACATATTTCAGGCAAAATAGGCCTTGATCTTGAACTTTATATACATTCTCATGGAGTGCTTCTGATGTTACATCATGCATACAGTAGTTGATATTTTGACCTATTGAACGTATTTCAGGCCAAAAAGGCTTTGATCTTGAATTTCCTATATAGACTAATTGAGGCCTTCTGATGTCTCATCAACCATACAATAGTTCAAATTTGAACTATTGAACATATTTCAGGCCTTGATCTTGAATTTCCAATATAGACTAATTGAGGCCTTCTGATGTCTCGTCAACCATACTGTAGTCCAATTTTGACCTATTGAACATTTTTCAGGCCAAGGAGGCCTTGATCTTGAATTTCACATATAGACTAATTGAGGCCTTCTGAATTCTCGTCAACGATATAATAGTCCAATTTTGACCTCTTGAACAAATTTCAGGCCAAATAGGCCTTGATCTTGAATTTCCCATATAGCCTAATTAAGGCCTTCTGATGTCTCATCAACCATACCGAAGTCCAATTTTGACCTATTGAACATATTTCAGGCAAAATAGGCCTTGATCTTGAACTTTATATACATTCTCATAGACTGCTTCTGATATTACATCATGCATACAGTAGTTGATATTTTGACCTATTGAACGTATTTCAGGCCAAGAGGCTTTGATCTTGAATTTCCTATATAGACTAATTGAGGCCTTCTGATGTCTCATCAACCATACAATAGTTCAAATTTGAACTATTGAACATATTTCAGGCCTTGATCTTGAATTTCCAATATAGACTAATTGAGGCCTTCTGATGTCTCGCCAACCATACTGTAGTCCAATTTTGACCTATTGAACATATTTCAGGCCAAGGAGGCCTTGATCTTGAATTTCCCATATAGACTAATTGAGGCCTTCTGAATTCTCGTCAACAATATAATAGTCCAATTTTGACCTCTTGAACAAATTTCAGGCCAAATAGGCCTTGATCTTGAATTTCCCATATAGCCTAATTAAGGCCTTCTGATGTCTCATCAACCATACAGAAGTCCAATTTTGACCTACTAAAAATATTTCTGGCCAAAGAGGCGTTAATCTTGAACTTTCTATACATACTCATGGACTGCTTCTGATGTTACATCAAGCAAACAGTAGTCCTTATTTTGACCTATTGAACATATTTCAGGACTTGATTTTGAATTTCCCATATAGACTAATTGAGGCCTTCTGAATTCTCGTCAACAATATAATAGTCCAATTTTGACCTCTTGAACCAATTTCAGGCCAAAGAGGCTTTGATCTTGAACTTTCTATATAGACTAATTGAGGCCTTCTGATGTCCCATCAACCGTACAGAAGTCCAATTTTGACCTATTGAAGAAATTTCAGGCCAAAGAGGCCTTGATCTTGAATTTCCCATATAGACTAATTGAGGCCTTCTGATGTCTCGTCAACAATATAGTAGTTCTTATTTGACAGCTGAACTTTTTTCAGGTAAAGGGGCCTTGATCTTGAATTTCCCATATAGACTAATTGAGTCCTTCTGATGTCTCATCAACAATACTGTAGTCCAATTTTGACCTATTGAACAAATTTCAGACCAAAGAGGACTTGATCTTGAATTTCCCATATAGACTAATTGAGGCCCTCTGATGTCTCATCAACCATACTCTAGTCCAATTTTGACCTATTGAACATATTTCAGGCAAAATAGGCCTTGATCTTGAACTTTATATACATTCTCATAGACTGCTTCTGATGTTACATCAAGCAAACAGTAGTCCATATTTTGACCTATTGAACATATTTCAGGACTTGATTTTGAATTTCCCATATAGACTAATTGAGGCCTTCTGAATTCTCGTCAACAATATAATAGTCCAATTTTGACCTCTTGAACAAATTTCAGGCCAAAGAGGCTTTGATCTTGAACTTTCTATATAAACTAATTGAGGCCTTCTGAATTCTCATCAACCATACAGAAGTCCAATTTTGACCTATTGAACATATTTCAGGCAAAATAGGCCTTGATCTTGAACTTTACATACATTCTCATAGACTGCTTCTGATGTTACATCATGCATACAGTAGTTGATATTTTGACCTATTGAACGTATTTCAGGCCAAGAGGCTTTGATCTTGAATTTCCTATATAGACTAATTGAGGCCTTCTGATGTCTCATCAACCATACAATAGTTCAAATTTGAACTATTGAACATATTTCAGGCCTTGATCTTGAATTTCCAATATAGACTAATTGAGGCCTTCTGATGTCTCGTCAACCATACTGTAGTCCAATTTTGACCTATTGAACATATTTCAGGCCAAGGAGGCCTTGATCTTGAATTTCCCATATAGACTAATTGAGGCCTTCTGAATTCTCGTCAACAATATAATATTCCAATTTTGACCTCTTGAACAAATTTCAGGCCAAATAGGCCTTGATCTTGAACTTTATATACATTATCATAGACTGCTTCTGATGTTACATCATGCATACAGTAGTTGATATTTTGACCTATTGAACGTATTTCAGGCCAAAGAGGCTTTGATCTTGAATTTCCTAAAAAAACTAATTGAGGCCTTCTGATGTCTCATCAACCATACAATAGTTCAAATTTGAACTATTGAACATATTACAGGACTTGATTTTGAATTTCCCATATAGACTAATTGAGGCCTTCTGAATTCTCGTCAACAATATAATAGTCCAATTTTGACCTCTTGAACAAATTTCAGGCCAAATAGGCCTTGATCTTGAATTTCCAGTATATCCTAATTAAGGCCCTCTGATGTCTCATCAACCATACTCTAGTCCAATTTTGACCTATTGAACATATTTCAGGCAAAATAGGCCTTGATCTTGAACTTTATATACATTCTCATGGAGTGCTTCTGATGTTACATCATGCATACAGTAGTTGATATTTTGACCTATTGAACGTATTTCAGGCCAAAGAGGCTTTGATCTTGAATTTCCTAAAAAAACTAATTGAGGCCTTCTGATGTCTCATCAACCATACAATAGTTCAAATTTGAACTATTGAACATATTACAGGACTTGATTTTGAATTTCCCATATAGACTAATTGAGGCCTTCTGAATTCTCGTCAACAATATAATAGTCCAATTTTGACCTCTTGAACAAATTTCAGGCCAAATAGGCCTTGATCTTGAATTTCCAGTATATCCTAATTAAGGCCCTCTGATGTCTCATCAACCATACTCTAGTCCAATTTTGACCTATTGAACATATTTCAGGCAAAATAGGCCTTGATCTTGAACTTTATATACATTCTCATGGAGTGCTTCTGATGTTACATCATGCATACAGTAGTTGATATTTTGACCTATTGAACGTATTTCAGGCCAAAAAGGCTTTGATCTTGAATTTCCTATATAGACTAATTGAGGCCTTCTGATGTCTCATCAACCATACAATAGTTCAAATTTGAACTATTGAACATATTTCAGGCCTTGATCTTGAATTTCCAATATAGACTAATTGAGGCCTTCTGATGTCTCGTCAACCATACTGTAGTCCAATTTTGACCTATTGAACATTTTTCAGGCCAAGGAGGCCTTGATCTTGAATTTCACATATAGACTAATTGAGGCCTTCTGAATTCTCGTCAACGATATAATAGTCCAATTTTGACCTCTTGAACAAATTTCAGGCCAAATAGGCCTTGATCTTGAATTTCCCATATAGCCTAATTAAGGCCTTCTGATGTCTCATCAACCATACCGAAGTCCAATTTTGACCTATTGAACATATTTCAGGCAAAATAGGCCTTGATCTTGAACTTTATATACATTCTCATAGACTGCTTCTGATATTACATCATGCATACAGTAGTTGATATTTTGACCTATTGAACGTATTTCAGGCCAAGAGGCTTTGATCTTGAATTTCCTATATAGACTAATTGAGGCCTTCTGATGTCTCATCAACCATACAATAGTTCAAATTTGAACTATTGAACATATTTCAGGCCTTGATCTTGAATTTCCAATATAGACTAATTGAGGCCTTCTGATGTCTCGCCAACCATACTGTAGTCCAATTTTGACCTATTGAACATATTTCAGGCCAAGGAGGCCTTGATCTTGAATTTCCCATATAGACTAATTGAGGCCTTCTGAATTCTCGTCAACAATATAATAGTCCAATTTTGACCTCTTGAACAAATTTCAGGCCAAATAGGCCTTGATCTTGAATTTCCCATATAGCCTAATTAAGGCCTTCTGATGTCTCATCAACCATACA
This sequence comes from Gobio gobio, assembly GCF_949357685.1. Lineage (NCBI taxonomy): Eukaryota > Metazoa > Chordata > Actinopteri > Cypriniformes > Gobionidae > Gobio > Gobio gobio. Next base: position 30,665,715 of record NC_137121.1, on the reverse strand, counting down.
GAAGTCCAATTTTGACCTACTAAAAATATTTCTGGCCAAAGAGGCGTTAATCTTGAACTTTCTATACATACTCATGGACTGCTTCTGATGTTACATCAAGCAAACAGTAGTCCTTATTTTGACCTATTGAACATATTTCAGGACTTGATTTTGAATTTCCCATATAGACTAATTGAGGCCTTCTGAATTCTCGTCAACAATATAATAGTCCAATTTTGACCTCTTGAACCAATTTCAGGCCAAAGAGGCTTTGATCTTGAACTTTCTATATAGACTAATTGAGGCCTTCTGATGTCCCATCAACCGTACAGAAGTCCAATTTTGACCTATTGAAGAAATTTCAGGCCAAAGAGGCCTTGATCTTGAATTTCCCATATAGACTAATTGAGGCCTTCTGATGTCTCGTCAACAATATAGTAGTTCTTATTTGACAGCTGAACTTTTTTCAGGTAAAGGGGCCTTGATCTTGAATTTCCCATATAGACTAATTGAGTCCTTCTGATGTCTCATCAACAATACTGTAGTCCAATTTTGACCTATTGAACAAATTTCAGACCAAAGAGGACTTGATCTTGAATTTCCCATATAGACTAATTGAGGCCCTCTGATGTCTCATCAACCATACTCTAGTCCAATTTTGACCTATTGAACATATTTCAGGCAAAATAGGCCTTGATCTTGAACTTTATATACATTCTCATAGACTGCTTCTGATGTTACATCAAGCAAACAGTAGTCCATATTTTGACCTATTGAACATATTTCAGGACTTGATTTTGAATTTCCCATATAGACTAATTGAGGCCTTCTGAATTCTCGTCAACAATATAATAGTCCAATTTTGATCTCTTGAACAAATTTCAGGCCAAAGAGGCTTTGATCTTGAACTTTCTATATAGACTAATTGAGGCCTTCTGATGTCTCATCAACCATACAGAAGACCAATTTTGACCTACTAAAAATATTTCTGGCCAAAGAGGCCTTAATCTTGAACTTTCTATACATAATCATGGACTGCTTCTGATGTTACATCAAGCAAACAGTAGTCCATATTTTGACCTATTGAACGTATTTCAGGCCAAAGAGGCATTGATCTTGAATTTCCTATATAGACTAATTGAGGCCTTCTGATGTCTCATCAACCATACAATAGTTCTAATTTGAACTTTTGAACATATTTCAGGCCTTGATCTTGAATTTCCAGTATAGACTAATTGAGGCCTTCTGATGTCTCGTCAACCATACTGTAGTCCAATTTTGACCTATTGAACATATTTCAGGCCAAGGAGGCCTTGATCTTGAATTTCCCATATAGACTAATTGAGGCCTTCTGAATTCCCGTCAACAATATAATAGTCCAATTTTGACCTATTGAAGAAATTTCAGGCCAAAGAGGCCTTGATCTTGAATTTCCCATATAGCCTAATTAAGGCCTTCTGATGTCTCATCAACCATACAGAAGTCCAATTTTGACATGCTGAACTTTTTTCAGGCCAAAGAGTCCTTGATCTTGAATTTCCCATATAGACTAATTGAGGCGATGTCTCATCAACCATAAAGAAGTCCAATTTTGACCTACTGAGTATGTATATAAAGTTCAAGATCAAGGCCTATTTGGCCTGAAATATTCAGGCCAAATAGGCCTTGATCTTGAACTTTATATACATACTCATAGACTGCTTCTGATGTTACATCATGCATACAGTAGTCCATATTTTGACCTATTGAACGTATTTCAGGCCAAAGAGGCTTTAATCTTGAACTTTCTATATATACTCATAGACTGCTTCTGATGTTACATCATGCATACAGTAGTCCATAGTTTGACCTATTGATTGTATTTCAGGCCAAAGAGGCTTTAATCTTGAATTTCCTATATAGACTAATTGAGGCCTTCTGATGTCTCATCAACCATACTGTAGTCCAAGTTGGACCTATTGAACATATTTCAGGCCAAAGAGGTCTTGATCTTGAATTTCCCATATAGCATAATTAAGGCCTTCTGATGTCTCATCAACCATACAGAAGTCCAATTTTGACCTACAAAAAATATTTCTGGCCAAAGAGGCCTTAATCTTGAACTTTCTATACATATTCATGGTCTGCTTCTGATGTTACATCATGCATACAGTAGTCCATATTTTGACCTATTGAACGTATTTCAGGCCAAAGAGGCTTTGATCTTGAATTTCCTATATAGACTAATTGAGGCCTTCTGATGTCTCATCAACCATACAATAGTTCAAATTTGAACTATTGAACATATTTCAGGACTTGATTTTGAATTTCCCATATAGACTAATTGAGGCCTTCTGAATTGTCGTCAACAATATAATAGTCCAATTTTGACCACTTGAACAAATTTCAGGCCAAATAGGCCTTGATCTTGAATTTCCCATATAGCCTAATTAAGGCCTTCTGATGTCTCATCAACCATACAGAAGTCCAATTTTGACTTACTAAAAATATTTCTGGCCAAAGAGGCCTTAATCTTGAACTTTCTATACATACTCATGGACTGCTTCTGATGTTACATCAAGCATACAGTAGTCCATATTTTGACCTATTGAACGTATTTCAGGCCAAAGAGGCTTTGATCTTGAACTTTCTATATAGACTACTTGAGGCCTTCTGATGTCTCATCAACCATACAGAAGTCCAATTTTGACCTATTGAAGAAATTTCAGGCCAAAGAGGCCTTGATCTTGAAATTCCCATATAGACTAATTGAGGCCCTCTGATGTCTCGTCAACAATATAGTAGTTCTTACTTGACATGCTGAACTTTTTTCAGGCAAAAGAGGCCTTGATCTTGAATTTCCCATATAGACTAATTGAGGCCCTCTGATGTCTCATCAACCATACTCTAGTCCAATTTTGACATGCTGAACTTTTTTCAGGCCGAAGAGTCCTTGATCTTGAATTTCCCATATAGACTAATTGAGGCGATGTCTCATCAACCATAAAGAAGTCCAATTTTGACCTACTGAGTATGTATATGAAGTTCAAGATCAAGGCCTATTTGGCCTGAAATATTCAGGCCAAATAGGCCTTGATCTTGAACTTTATATACATACTCATAGACTGCTTCTGATGTTACATCATGCATACAGTAGTCCATATTTTGACCTATTGAACGTATTTCAGGCCAAAGAGGCTTTAATCTTGAACTTTCTATATATACTCATAGACTGCTTCTGATGTTACATCATGCATACAGTAGTCCATAGTTTGACCTATTGATTGTATTTCAGGCCAAAGAGGCTTTAATCTTGAATTTCCTATATAGACTAATTGAGGCCTTCTGATGTCTCATCAACCATACTGTAGTCCAAGTTGGACCTATTGAACATATTTCAGGCCAAAGAGGTCTTGATCTTGAATTTCCCATATAGCATAATTAAGGCCTTCTGATGTCTCATCAACCATACAGAAGTCCAATTTTGACCTACAAAAAATATTTCTGGCCAAAGAGGCCTTAATCTTGAACTTTCTATACATATTCATGGTCTGCTTCTGATGTTACATCATGCATACAGTAGTCCATATTTTGACCTATTGAACGTATTTCAGGCCAAAGAGGCTTTGATCTTGAATTTCCTATATAGACTAATTGAGGCCTTCTGATGTCTCATCAACCATACAATAGTTCAAATTTGAACTATTGAACATATTTCAGGACTTGATTTTGAATTTCCCATATAGACTAATTGAGGCCTTCTGAATTGTCGTCAACAATATAATAGTCCAATTTTGACCTCTTGAACAAATTTCAGGCCAAATAGGCCTTGATCTTGAATTTCCCATATAGCCTAATTAAGGCCTTCTGATGTCTCATCAACCATACAGAAGTCCAATTTTGACTTACTAAAAATATTTCTGGCCAAAGAGGCCTTAATCTTGAACTTTCTATACATACTCATGGACTGCTTCTGATGTTACATCAAGCATACAGTAGTCCATATTTTGACCTATTGAACGTATTTCAGGCCAAAGAGGCTTTGATCTTGAACTTTCTATATAGACTACTTGAGGCCCTCTGATGTCTCGTCAACAATATAGTAGTTCTTACTTGACATGCTGAACTTTTTTCAGGCAAAAGAGGCCTTGATCTTGAATTTCCCATATAGACTAATTGAGGCCCTCTGATGTCTCATCAACCATACTCTAGTCCAATTTTGACCTATTGAACATATTTCAGGCAAAATAGGCCTTGATCTTGAACTTTATATACATTCTCATAGAGTGCTTCTGATGTTACATCATGCATACAGTAGTTGATATTTTGACCTATTGAACGTATTTCAGGCCAAAGAGGCTTTGATCTTGAATTTCCTATATAGACTAATTGAGGCCTTCTGATGTCTCATCAACCATACAGAAGTCCAATTTTGACCTATTGAACATATTTCAGGCAAAATAGGCCTTGATCTTGAACTTTACATACATTCTCATAGACTGCTTCTGATGTTTCATCATGCATACAGTAGTTGATATTTTGACCTATTGAACGTATTTTAGGCCAAGAGGCTTTGATCTTGAATTTCCTATATAGACTAATTGAGGCCTTCTGATGTCTCATCAACCATACAATAGTTCAAATTTGAACTATTGAACATATTTCAGGCCTTGATCTTGAATTTCCCATATAGACTAATTGAGGCCTTCTGAATTCTCGTCAACAATATAATAGTCCAATTTTGACCTCTTGAACAAATTTCAGGCCAAATAGGCCTTGATCTTGAATTTCCCATATAGCCTAATTAAGGCCTTCTGATGTCTCATCAACCATACAGAAGTCCAATTTTGATCTACTAAAAATATTTCTGGCCAAAGAGGCCTTAATCTTGAACTTTCTATACATACTCATGGACTGCTTCTGATGTTACATCAAGCAAACAGTAGTCCATATTTTGACCTATTGAACGTATTTCAGGCCAAAGAGGCATTGATCTTGAATTTCCTATATAGACTAATTGAGGCCTTCTGATGTCTCATCAACCATACAATAGTTCAAATTTGAACTTTTGAACATATTTCAGGCCTTGATCTTGAATTTCCAATATAGACTAATTGAGGCCTTCTGATGTCTCGTCAACCATACTGTAGTCCAATTTTGACCTATTGAACATATTTCAGGCCAAGGAGGCCTTGATCTTGAATTTCCCATATAGACTAATTGAGGCCTTCTGAATTCCCATCAACAATATAATAGTCCAATTTTGACCTATTGAAGAAATTTCAGGCCATAGAGGCCTTGATCTTGAATTTCCCATATAGCCTAATTAAGGCCTTCTGATGTCTCATCAACCATACAGAAGTCCAATTTTGACATGCTGAACTTTTTTCAGGCCAAAGAGTCCTTGATCTTGAATTTCCCATATAGACTAATTGAGGCGATGTCTCATCAACCATACAGAAGTCCAATTTTGACCTACTGAACATATTTCAGGCCAAATAGGCCTTGATCTTGAACTTTATATACATACTCATAGACTGCTTCTGATGTTACATCATGCATACAGTAGTCCATATTTTGACCTATTGAACGTATTTCAGGCCAAAGAGGCTTTAATCTTGAACTTTCTATATATACTCATAGACTGCTTCTGATGTTACATCATGCATACAGTAGTCCATAGTTTGACCTATTGATTGTATTTCAGGCCAAAGAGGCTTTAATCTTGAATTTCCTATATAGACTAATTGAGGCCTTCTGATGTCTCATCAACCATACTGTAGTCCAAGTTGGACCTATTGAACATATTTCAGGCCAAAGAGGCCTTGATCTTGAATTTCCCATATAGCATAATTTAGGCCTTCTGATGTCTCATCAACCATACAGAAGTCCAATTTTGACCTACTAAAAATATTTCTGGCCAAAGAGGCCTTAATCTTGAACTTTCTATACATATTCATGGTCTGCTTCTGATGTTACATCATGCATACAGTAGTCCATATTTTGACCTATTGAACGTATTTCAGGCCAAAGAGGCTTTGATCTTGAATTTCCTATGTAGACTAATTGAGGCCTTCTGATGTCTCATCAACCATACAATAGTTCAAATTTGAACTATTGAACATATTTCAGGACTTTATTTTGAATTTCCCATATAGACTAATTGAGGCCTTCTGAATTCTCGTCAACAATATAAAAGTCCAATTTTGACCTCTTGAACAAATTTCAGGCCAAATAGGCCTTGATCTTGAATTTCCCATATAGCCTAATTAAGGCCTTCTGATGTCTCATCAACCATACAGAAGTCCAATTTTGACTTACTAAAAATATTTCTGGCCAAAGAGGCCTTAATCTTGAACTTTCTATACATACTCATGGACTGCTTCTGATGTTACATCAAGCATACAGTAGTCCATATTTTGACCTATTGAACGTATTTCAGGCCAAAGAGGCTTTGATCTTGAACTTTCTATATAGACTACTTGAGGCCTTCTGATGTCTCATCAACCATACAGAAGTCCAATTTTGACCTATTGAAGAAATTTCAGGCCAAAGAGGCCTTGACCTTGAAATTCCCATATAGACTAATTGAGGCCTTCTGATGTCTCGTCAACAATATAGTAGTTCTTACTTGACATGCTGAACTTTTTTCAGGCAAAAGAGGCCTTGATCTTGAATTTCCCATATAGACTAATTGAGGCCCTCTGATGTCTCATCAACCATACTCTAGTCCAATTTTGACCTATTGAACATATTTCAGGCAAAATAGGCCTTGATCTTGAACTTTATATACATTCTCATAGAGTGCTTCTGATGTTACATCATGCATACAGTAGTTGATATTTTGACCTATTGAACGTATTTCAGGCCAAAGAGGCTTGATCTTGAATTTCCTATATAGACTAATTGAGGCCTTCTGATGTCTCATCAACCATACAGAAGTCCAATTTTGACCTATTGAACATATTTCAGGCAAAATAGGCCTTGATCTTGAACTTTACATACATTCTCATAGACTGCTTCTGATGTTACATCATGCATACAGTAGTTGATATTTTGACCTATTGAACGTATTTCAGGCCAAGAGGCTTTGATCTTGAATTTCCTATATAGACTAATTGAGGCCTTCTGATGTCTCATCAACCATACAATAGTTCAAATTTGAACTATTGAACATATTTCAGGTCTTGATCTTGAATTTCCAATATAGACTAAATGAGGCCTTCTGATGTCTCGTCAACCATACTGTAGTCCAATTTTGACCTATTGAACATATTTCAGGCCACGGAGGCCTTGATCTTGAATTTCCCATATAGACTAATTGAGGCCTTCTGAATTCTCGTCAACAATATAATATTCCAATTTTGACCTCTTGAACAAATTTCAGGCCAAATAGGCCTTGATCTTGAACTTTATATATATTCTCATAGACTGCTTCTGATGTTACATCATGCATACAGTAGTTGATATTTTGACCTATTGAACGTATTTCAGGCCAAAGAGGCTTTGATCTTGAATTTCCTAAATAGACTAATTGAGGCCTTCTGATGTCTCATCAACCATACAATAGTTCAAATTTGAACTATTGAACATATTACAGGACTTGATTTTGAATTTCCCATATAGACTAATTGAGGCCTTCTGAATTCTCGTCAACAATATAATAGTCCAATTTTGACCTCTTGAACAAATTTCAGGCCAAATAGGCCTTGATCTTGAATTTCCCATATAGCCTAATTAAGGCCTTCTGATGTCTCATCAACCATACAGAAGTCCAATTTTGACTTACTAAAAATATTTCTGGCCAAAGAGGCCTTAATCTTGAACTTTCTATACATACTCATGGACTGCTTCTGATGTTACATCAAGCATACAGTAGTCCATATTTTGACCTATTGAACGTATTTCAGGCCAAAGAGGCTTTGATCTTGAACTTTCTATATAGACTACTTGAGGCCTTCTGATGTCTCATCAACCATACAGAAGTCCAATTTTGACCTATTGAAGAAATTTCAGGCCAAAGAGGCCTTGATCTTGAAATTCCCATATAGACTAATTGAGGCCTTCTGATGTCTCGTCAACAATATAGTAGTTCTTACTTGACATGCTGAACTTTTTTCAGGCAAAAGAGGCCTTGATCATGAATTTCCCATATAGACTAATTGAGGCCCTCTGATGTCTCATCAACCATACTCTAGTCCAATTTTGACCTATTGAACATATTTCAGGCAAAATAGGCCTTGATCTTGAACTTTATATACATTCTCATAGAGTTCTTCTGATGTTACATCATGCATACAGTAGTTGATATTTTGACCTATTGAACGTATTTCAGGCCAAAGAGGCTTTGATCTTGAATTTCCTATATAGACTAATTGAGGCCTTCTGATGTCTCATCAACCATACAGAAGTCCAATTTTGACCTATTGAACATATTTCAGGCAAAATAGGCCTTGATCTTGAACTTTACATACATTCTCATAGACTGCTTCTGATGTTACATCATGCATACAGTAGTTGATATTTTGACCTATTGAACGTATTTCAGGCCAAGAGGCTTTGATCTTGAATTTCCTATATAGACTAATTGAGGCCTTCTGATGTCTCATCAACCATACAATAGTTCAAATTTGAACTATTGAACATATTTCAGGCCTTGATCTTGAATTTCCAATATAGACTAAATGAGGCCTTCTGATGTCTCGTCAACCATACTGTAGTCCAATTTTGACCTATTGAACATATTTCAGGCCACGGAGGCCTTGATCTTGAATTTCCCATATAGACTAATTGAGGCCTTCTGAATTCTCGTCAACAATATAATATTCCAATTTTGACCTCTTGAACAAATTTCAGGCCAAATAGGCCTTGATCTTGAACTTTATATATATTCTCATAGACTGCTTCTGATGTTACATCATGCATACAGTAGTTGTTATTTGGACCTATTGAACGTATTTCAGGCCAAAGAGGCTTTGATCTTGAATTTCCTAAATAGACTAATTGAGGCCTTCTGATGTCTCATCAACCATACAATAGTTCAAATTTGAACTATTGAACATATTACAGGACTTGATTTTGAATTTCCCATATAGACTAATTGAGGCCTTCTGAATTCTCGTCAACAATATAATAGTCCAATTTTGACCTCTTGAACAAATTTCAGGCCAAATAGGCCTTGATCTTGAATTTCCAATATAGCCTAATTAAGGCCTTCTGATGTCTCATCAACCATACAGAAGTCCAATTTTGACCTACTAAAAATATTTCTGGCCAAAGAGGCCTTAATCTTGAACTTTCTATACATACTCATGGACTGCTTCTGATGTTACATCAAGCAAACAGTAGTCCATATTTTGACCTATTGAACATATTTCAGGACTTGATTTTGAATTTCCCATATAGACTAATTGAGGCCTTTTGAATTCTCGTCAACAATATAATAGTCCAATTTTGACCTCTTGAACAAATTTCAGGCCAAAGAGGCTTTGATCTTGAACTTTCTATATAGACTAATTGAGGCCTTCTGATGTCTCATCAACCGTACAGAAGTCCAATTTTGACCTATTGAAGAAATTTCAGGCCAAAGAGGCCTTGATCTTGAATTTCCCATATAGACTAATTGAGGCCTTCTGATGTCTCGACAACAATATAGTAGTTCTTAATTGACATGCTGAACTTTTTTCAGGTAAAGGGGCTTTGATCTTGAATTTCCCATATAGACTAATTGAGGCCTTCTGATGTCTCATCAACAATACTGTAGTCCAATTTTGACCTATTGAACAAATTTCAGACCAAAGAGGACTTGATCTTGAATTTCCCATATAGATAATTGAGGCCTTCTGATGTCTCATCAACCATACTGTAGTCCAAGTTGGACCTATTGAACTTATTTCAGGCCAAAGAGGCCTTGATCTTGAATTTCCCATATAGCCTAATTAAGGCCCTCTGATGTCTCATCAATCATACTCTAGTCCAATTTTGACCTAATGAACATATTTCAGGCCAAAGAGGCCTTAATCTTGAATTTCCCATATAGACTAATTGAGGACTTCTGATGTCTCGTCAACAATATAGTAGTCCTTATTTGAAATGCTGAACTTTTTTCAGGCAAAAAAAGTCCTTGATCTTGAACTTCCTATATAGACTAATTGAGGCCTTCTGATGTCTCGTCAACCATACTGTAGTCCAATTTTGACCTATTGAACATATTTCAGGCCAAGGAGGCCTTGATCTTAAATTTCTCATATAGACTAATTGAGGCCTTCTGATGTCTCATCAACCATACAGAAGTCGAATTTTGACCTACTGAACATATTTCAGGCCAAAGAGGCCTTAATCTTGAACTTTCTATACATACTCATAGACTGCTTCTGATTTTACATCATGCATACAGTAGTCCATATTTTGCCCTATTGAACGTATTTCAGGCCAAAGAGGATTTGATCTTGAATTTCCCATATAGACTAATTGAGGCCTTCTGATGTCTCGTCAAAAATGTAGTAGTCCTTATTTGACATGCTGAACTTTTTTCAGGCAAAAGAGGCCTTGATCTTGAATTTCACATATAGACTAATTTAGGCCCTCTGATGTCTCATCAATCACACTCTAGTCCAATTTTGACCTATTGAACATATTTCAGGCCAAAGAGGCCTTGATCTTGAATTTCCCATATAAACTAATTGAGGCCTTCTGATGTCTTGTCAAAAATATAGTAGTCCTTATTTGACACGCTGATCTTTTTTCAGGCAAAAGAGGCCTTGATCTTGAATTTCCCATATAGACTAATTGAGGCCTTCTGATGTCTCATCAGCAATAATATAGTCCAATTTTGACCTCTTGAACAAATTTCAGGCCAAAGAGGCCTTGATCTTGAATTTCCCACATAGACTAATTGAGGCCTTCTTATGTCTCGTAAACCATACAGAAGTCCAATTTTGACCTACTGAACATATTTCAGGCCAAATAGGCCTTGATCTTGAACTTTATATAAATACTCATAGACTGCTTCGATGTTACATCATATATACAGTATTTGAAATTTTGACCAATTGAACGGCAAATATGATTGATGAGACATCAGAGGGCCTCAGTTAGTCTATATAGGAAATTCAAGATCAAGGCCTCTTTGGCCTGAAATATGTTCAATAATTAAAAATTGGACTATTGTATGGTTGATGAGTCATAAGAAGGCCTCAATTAGTCTTTATGGGAAATTCAAGATCAAGGCCTCGTTGGACTGAAAAAAGTTTAGCATGTCAAATAAGGACTAGTATATTGTTGACGAGACATCAGAAGGCCTCAATTATTCCATATGGAAAAATCAAGATCAAGGCCTCTTTGGCCTGAAATTTCTTCAATAGGTCAAAATTGGACTTCTGTATGGTTGATGAGACATCAGAAGGCCTTGATTAGGCTATATGGGAAATTCAAGATCAAGGCCTCTTTGGCCTGAAATATGTTCCATAGGTCAAACTTGGAATACAGTACGGTTGACGAGACATCAAAAGGCCTCAATTAGTCCATATAGGAAATTCAAGTTCATGGCCTCTTTGGCCTGAAATAAGTTCCGAAGGTCAAAATTGGACTTCTGCATGGTTGATGAGTTATCAGAAGGCCTCAATTAGTCTTTATGGGAAATTCAAGATCAATGCCTCTTTGGCCTGAAAAAGTTCAGCATGTCAAATAAGGACTAGTATATTGTTGACGAGACATCAGAATGCCTCAATTAGTCTATATGGGAAATTCAAGATCAAGGCCTCTTTGGCCTGAAATATGTTCAGTACGTCAAAATCGGACTAGAGTATGGTAGATGAGACATTGAAAGGCCTCAATTAGTCTATATGGGAAATTCAAGATCAAGGACTCTTTGGCCTGAAAAAAGTTCAGCATGTCAAATGAGGACTACTATATTGTTGACGAGAATTCAGAAGGCCTCAATTAGTCTTTATGGGAAATTCAAGATCAAAGCCTCCTTGGCCTGAAATATGTTCAATAGGTCAAAATTGGACTTCTGTACAGTTGATTAGACATCAGAAGGCCTCAATTAGTCTATATTGGAAATTCAAGATCAAGGCCTGAAATATGTTCAATAGTTCAAAATTGAATTATTGTATGGTTGATGAGACATCAGGAGGCCTCAATTAGTCTATATAGGAAATTCAAGATCAAAGCCTCTTTGGCCTGAAAAACGTTCAATAGGTCAAAATATCAACTACTGTATGCATGATGTAACATCAGAAGCAGTCTATGAGTATGTATATAAAGTTCAAGATCAATGTCTATTTTGCCTGAAATATGTTTAGAAGGTCAAAATTGGACTTCTGTATGGTTGATAAGACATCAGAAGGCCTTAATTAGGCTATATGGGAAATTCAAGATCAAAGCCTCTTTGGCCTGAAATACGTTCAATAGGGCAAACTTGGACTACAGTATGGTTGACGAGATATCAAAAGGCCTCAATTAGTCAATATAGGAAATTAAAGATCAAAGCCTCTTTGGCCAGAAATACGTTCAATTGGTCAATATATGAACTACAGTATGCATGATGTAACATCAGAGGCAGTCTATGAGTATGTATATAAAGTTCAAGATCAAGGCCTATTTTGCCGAAAATATGTTCAGTAGGTCAAAATTGGACTTCTCTATGGTTTATGAGACATCAGAAGGCCTCAATTAGTCTATATGGGAAATTCAAGATCAAAGCCTCTTTGGCCTGAAATATGTTCAATACGTCAAAATTGGACTAGAGTATGGTTTATGAGACATTGAAAGGCCTCAATTAGTCTATATGGGAAATTCAAGGTCAAAGACTTTTTGGCCTGAATAAAGTTTAACATTTCAAATAAGGACTACTATATTGTTGACGAGACATCAGAAGGCCTCAATTAGTCTATATGGGAAATTCAAGATCAAGGCTTCTTTGGCCTGAAATATGTTCAATAAGTCAAAATTGGACTAGAGTATGATTGATGAGACATCAGAGGGCCTTAATTAGGCTATATGGGAAATTCAAAATCAAGGCCTCTTTGGCCTGAAATATGTTCAATAGATCAAACTTGGACTACAGTATGGTTGACGAGACATCAGAAGGCCTCAATTTGTCCACATAGGAAATGCAAGATTAAAGCCTCTTTGGCCTGAAATACAATCAATAGGTCAAACTATGGACTACTGTATGCATGATGTAACATCAGAAGCAGTCTATGAGTATATATAGAAAGTTCAAGATTAAAGCCTCTTTGGCCTGAAATACGTTCAATAGGTCAAAATATGGACTTCTGTATGCATGATGTACCATCAGAAGCAGTCTATGAGTATGTATAAAAAGTTCAAGATTAAGGCCTCTTTGGCCTGAAGTATGTTTAGTAGGTCAAAATGGGACTTCTGTATGGTTGATGAGACATCAGCAGGCCTTAATTAGGCTATATGGGAAATTCAAGATCAAGGCCTCTTTGGCCTGAAATATGTTCAATAGGTCAAACTTGGACTACAGTATGGTTGACGAGACATCAAAAGGCCTCAATTAGTCCATATAAAAAATTCAAGATCAAGGCCTCTTTGGCCTGAAACATGTTCAGTGGGTAAAATTGGACTTCTGCATGGTTGATGAGTTATCAGAAGGCCTCAATTAGTCTTTATGGGAAATTCAAGATCAAGGCCTCTTTGGCCTGAAAAATTAAGCATGTCAAATAAGGACTAGTATATTGTTGACGAGACATCAGAAGGCCTCAATTAGTCTATATGGGAAATTCGAGATCAAGACCTCTTTGGCCTGAAATATGTTCAGTAGGTCAAAATTGGACTTCTGCATGGTTGATGAGTCATCAGAAGGCCTCAATTAGTCTTAATGGGAAATTCAAGTTCAAAGCCTCCTCGGCCTGAAATGCGTTCAATACGTCAAAATTGGACTAGAGTATGGTTGATGAGACATTGAAAGGCCTCAATTAGTCTATATGGGAAATTCAAGATCAAGGACTCTTTGGCCTGAAAAAAGTTCAGCATGTCAAATAAGGACTACTATATTGGTAACGAGAATTCAGAAGGCCTCAATTAGTCTATATGGGAAATTCAAGATGAAGGTCTCCTTGGCTTGAAATATGTTCAGTAGGTCAAACATGGACAACAGTATGGTTGACGAGACATCAGAAGGCCTCAATTAGTCTATATGGGAAATTAAAGATCAAGGCCTCTTTGGCCTGAAATATGTTCAATAAGTCAAAATTAGACTAGAGTATGGTTGATGAGACATCAGAGGGCCTCAATTAGTCTATATGGGAAATTCAAGATCAAGGCCTCTTTGAGCTGAAATTTTTTCAGTAGGTCTAAATTGGACTTCTGTATGGTTGATGAGACATCAGAAGGCCTCAATTAGTCTATCTGGGAAATTCAATATCAATGCCTCTTTGGCCCGAAATATGTTCAATAGTTCAAAATTGAATTATTGTATGGTTGATGAGACATCAGAAGGCCTCAATTAGTCTATATAGGAAATTCAAGATCAAAGTCTCTTTGGCCTGAAATACGTTCAATAGGTCAAAATATCAGCTACTGTATGCATGATGTAACATCAGAAGCAGTCTATGAGTATGTATATAAAGTTCAAGATCAAGGCCTATTTTGCCTGAAATATGTTTAGAAGGTCAAAATTGGACTTCTGTATGGTTGATGAGACATCAGAAGACCTTAATTAGGCTATATGGGAAATTCAAGATCAAGGCCTCTTTGGCCTGAAATATGTTCAATAGGTCAAACTTGGACTACAGTATGGTTGACGAGATATCAAAAGGCCTCAATTAGTCAATATAGGAAATTCAAGATCAAAGCCTCTTTGGCCTGAAATACGTTCAATAGGTCAAAATATGAACTACTGTATGCATGATGTAACATCAGAAGCAGTCTATGAGTATGTATAGAAAGTTCAAGATCAAGGCCTTTTTGGCCAGAAATATGTTCAGTAGGTCAAAATTGGACTTCTGCATGGTTGATGAGTCATCAGAAGGCCTCAATTAGTCTTTATGGGAAATTCAAGATCAAGGACTCTTTGGCCTGAAAAATGTTCAGCATGTCAAATGAGGACTACTATATTGTTGACGAGACATCAGAAGGCCTCAATTAGTCTATATGGGAAATTAAAGATCAAGGCCTCTTTGGCCTGAAATATGTTCAATAGGTCAAAATTAGACTAGAGTATGGTTGATGAGACATCAGAGGGCCTCAATTAGTCTATATGGGAAATTCAAGATCAAGGCCTCAAAGTATGGACTACTGTATGCATGATATAACATCAGAAGCAGTCTATGAGTATGTATTGAAAGTTCAAGATTAAGGCCTATTTTGCCTGAAATATGTTCAGAAGGTCAAAATTGGTCTTCTGTATGGTTGACGAGACATCAGAAGGCCTCAATTAGTCTATATAGGAAATTCAAGATCAAGGCCTCTTTAGCCTGAAAAATGTTCAATAGGTCAAATTTGGACTACAATATGGTTGATGAGACATCATAAGACCTCAATTAGTCTATATGGGAAATGCATGATCAAGGCTTCTTTTGCCTGAAATATGTTCAATAGGTCAAAATTGGACTTCTGTATGGTTGACGAGACATCAGAAGGCCTCAAATAGTCTATATAGGAAAATCAAGATCAAAGCCTCTTTAGCCTGAAAAATTTTCAATAGGTCAAATTTGGACTACGGTATGGTTGATGAGACATCAGAAGGCCTCAATTAGTCTATATGGGAAATGCATGATCAAGGCCTTTTGGCCTGAAACATGTTCAATAGGTCAAAATTGGACTACAGTATGGTTGATGAGACATCAGAAGACCTCAATTAATCTATATTGGAAATTCACGATCAAGGCCTCTTTAGCCTAAAACAAATGTTCAATAGGTCAAAATTGGACTAGTGTATTGTTGATGAGACATCAGAAGGCCTCAATTAGTCTATATAGGAAATTCAAGATCAAAGCCTCCTTGGCCTGAAATACATTCAATAGGTCAAAATATGGACTACTGTATGCATGTAACATCAGAAGCAGTATATTTGTATGTATATAAAGTTCAAGATCAAGGCCTATTTGGCCTAAAATATGTTCGGTAGGTCAAAATGGGACTTCTGAATGGTTGATGAGACATCAGAAGGCTTCAATTAGTCTATATAGGAAATTCAAGATCAAAGCCTCTTTGGCCTGAAATATGTTCAATAGTTCAAAATTGGACTTCTGTATGGTTGATGAGACATCAGAAGGCCTCATTTAGACTATATAGGAAATTCCAGACCAAAGCCTCTTTGGCCTGAAATATGTTCAAAGTTGGACTACTGTCTGACAGATATAACTTCAGAAGGAGTCTAGTAGGAATGGAATGATAATGTTTGAAAAGTATCAGGCCATAAAGATGTTTAATAGGTAAAATATGGACTACTGTTTAGCTGATATAACATTAGAAGTAGTCTATGGTATATATAGAAAATTCAAAATTGAGAACTCTTTTGGCCTGAAAAAAGTTCAGTATGTCAAATATGGACTACTGTATGGTTGATTAGACATCAGAAGCAATCTATGAGTATGTATAGAAAGTTCAAAATTAAGGCCTCTTTGGCCTGAAGTATGTTTAGTAGGTCAAAATTGGACTTCTGTATGGTTGATGAGACATAAGAATGCCCTAATTAGGCTATATGGGAAATTCAAGATCAAGGCCTCTTTAGCCTGAAATATGTTCAGTAGGTCAAAATTGGACTACAGTATGGTTGACGAGACATCAAAAGGCCTCAATTAGTCCATATAAAAAATTCAAGATCAAGGCCTCTTTGGCCTGAAACATGTTCAGTGGGTAAAATTGGACTTCTGCATGGTTGATGAGTTATCAGAAGGCCTCAATTAGTCTTTATGGGAAATTCAAGATCAAGGACTCTTTGGCCTGAAAAATGTTCAGCATGTCAAATGAGGACTACTATATTGTTGACGAGACATCAGAAGTCCTCAATTAGACTATATGGGAAATTCAGGATCAAAGCCTCTTTGGCCTGAAATATGTTCAATAGGTCAAACTTGGACTACAGTATGGTTGACGAGACATCAAAAGGCCTCAATTAGTCCATATAAAAAATTCAAGATCAAGGCCTCTTTGGCCTGAAACATGTTCAGTGGGTAAAATTGGACTTCTGCATGGTTGATGAGTTATCAGAAGGCCTCAATTAGTCTTTATGGGAAATTCAAGATCAAGGACTCTTTGGCCTGAAAAATGTTCAGCATGTCAAATGAGGACTACTATATTGTTGACGAGACATCAGAAGTCCTCAATTAGTCTATATGGGAAATTAAAGATCAAGGCCTCTTTGGCCTGAAATATGTTCAATAGGTCAAAATTAGACTAGAGTATGGTTGATGAGACATCAGAGGGCCTCAATTAGTCTATATGGGAAATTCAAGATCAAGGCCTCAAAGTATGGACTACTGTATGCATGATATAACATCAGAAGCAGTCTATGAGTATGTATTGAAAGTTCAAGATTAAGGCCTATTTGGCCTGAAATATGTTCAGAAGGTCAAAATTGGTCTTCTGTATGGTTGACGAGACATCAGAAGGCCTCAATTAGTCTATATAGGAAATTCAAGATCAAGGCCTCTTTAGCCTGAAAAATGTTTAATAGGTCAAAATTGGACTACAGTATGGTTGATGAGACATCAGAAGACCTCAATTAATCTATATAGGAAATTCAAGATCAAGGCCTCTTTAGCCTGAAATATGTTCAGTAGGTCAAAATTGGACTTCTGTATGGTTGATGAGACATCATAAGGCCTCAATTAGTCTATCTGGGAAATTCAATATCAATGCCTCTTTGGCCAGAAATTTGTTCAGTACGTCAAAATCGGACTAGAGTATGGTTGATGAGACATTGAAAGGCCTCAATTAGTCTATATGGGAAATTCAAGATCAAGGACTCTTTGGCCTGAAAAAAGTTCAGCACGTCAAATGAGGACTACTACATTGTTGACGAGAATTCAGAAGGCCTCAATTAGTCTATATGGGAAATTCAAGATCAAGGCCTCATTGGCCAGAAATATGTTCACTAGGTCAAAATTGGACTACAGTATGGTTGATGAGACATCAGAAGGCCTCAATTAGTCTATATAGGAAATTCAAGATCAAAGCCTCTTTGGCCTGAAATACGTTCAATAGGTCAAAATATCAGCTACTGTATGCATGATGTAACATCAGAAGCAGTCTATGAGTATGTAAATAAAGTTCAAGATCAAAGCCTCTTTGGCCTGAAATATGTTCAATAGGTCAAACTTGGACTACAGTATGGTTTATGAGACATTGAAAGGCCTCAATTAGTCTATATGAGAAATTTAAGATCAAAGACTTGTTGGCCTGAAAAAAGTTTAACATTTCAAATAAGGACTACTATATTGTTGACGAGACATCAGAAGGCCTCATTTAGTTTATATGGGAAATTCAAGATCAAGGACTCTTTGGCCTGAAATATGTTTAGAAGGTCAAATTTGGACTACAGTATGGTTGATGAGACATCAGAAGGCCTCAATTAGTCTATATGGGAAAAGCATGATCAAGGCCTCTTTTGCCTGAAACATGTTCAATAGGTCAAAATTGGACTTACAGTATGGTTGTTGAGACATCAGAAGGCCTCAAATACATACAATAACTCGTTGTGCATCGAAGAGATTAGTGCTTTTGCATTGCATTGCATTTGTTAACATTGAAGAGATTTTTGCTTTTGCAGTGCATACAAAACTCGTGCATTAAAGAGATAAGTGATTTTGCATTGCATTCAAGAACGCGCTGTGCTTTGAAGAGATTGTGCTTTTGCATTGCAATGCGTACAAAACTCCTTGTGCATTAAAGAGATTCGTACTTTTGCATGCTCTGCATTGAAGAGATTTTTGCTTTTGCATTGCATTCAAGAACGCACTGTGCATTGAAGAGATTTTTGCGTTTGCATTGCAATGCATACAAAACTCCTTGTGCATTAAAGAGATTAGTGCTTTTATATTTATTGCATAAAACAAATATGATTGCATTGAAGATTTTAGTGCTATTGCATTGCATTCAAGAAAGCACAGTTTATTGAAGAGATTTGTGCTTTTGCATTGCAGTGCTTACAAAGCTCCTTGTGCATTAAAGAGATAAGTGATTTTGCATGCCAATTCATATGAACATGTTCTGCATTGAAGAGATTAGTGCTTTTGCATTGCATTCAAGAACGCACTGTGCTTTGAAGAGATTGTGCTTTTGCATTGCAATGCGTACAAAACTCCTTGTGCATTAAAGAGATACGATGTTCTGCATTGAAGAGATTAGTGCTTTTGCATTGCATTGCATTCAAGAACGCGCTGTGCATTGAAGAGATTGTGCTTTTGCATTGCATTCAAGAACGCACAGTGCATTGAAGGGATTTGTGCTTTTGCATTGCAATGCGTACAAAACTGCTTGTGCATTGACGAGATTCGTACTTTTGCAATGCAATGCATACAAAACTCCTTGTGCATTAAAGCGATTAGTGCGTTTATATTCATTGCATAAAAGAAATATGCAAAACTCGTTGTGCATTGAAGAGATAAGTGCTTTTGCATGCCAGTGCATATGAACATTTTCTGCATTGAAGAGATTAGTGTTTTTGCATTGCATTCAAGAACGCGCTGTGCATTGAAGAGATTTGTGATTTTGCATTGCAATGCGTAAAAATCTCCTTGTGCATTGACGAGATTCGTACTTTTGCAATGCAATGCATACGAAACTCCTTGTGCATTAAAGAAATGAGTGCATTTGCATTCATTGCATAAAATAAATATGCAAAACTCGTTGTGCAGTTGTGCAGAGATTAGTGTTTTTTGCATTGCATTCAAGAACGCACTGTGCATTGAAGAGATTAGTGCTTTTGCATTGCAATGCGTACAAAACTCCTTGTGCATTGACGAGATTCCTACTTTTGCAATGCAATGCATACAAAACTCCTTGTGCATTAAAGAGATTAGTGCGTTTGCATTGCATTGAATTGTATTGCATTGCATTCAAGAACGCACTGTGCATTGACGAGATTCGTACTTTTGCAATGCAATGCATACAAAACTCCTTGTGCATTAAAGAGATTAGTGCGTTTGCATCCATTGTATAAAATGACTCGTGCATTGAAGAGATTTGTGCTTTTGCATTGCAATGCGTACAAAACTCCTTGTGCATTGACGAGATTCGTACTTTTGCAATGCAATGCATACAAAACTCCTTGTGCATTAAAGAGATTAGGTTTTTTTGCATGCATTCAAGAACGCGCTGTGCATTGACGAGATTTGGGCTTTTGCAATGCGTACAAAACTCCTTGTGCATTGACGAGATTCCTACTTTTGCAATGCAATGCATACGAAACTCCTTGTGCATTAAATAGATTAGTGCGTTTACATTCATTGTTTAAAATAACTCGTGCATTGAAGAGATTAGTGCTTTTGCATTGCAATGCGTACAAAACTCCTTGTGCACTGAAGAGATTAGGGTTTTTTGCATGCATTCAAGTGCATTGAAGAGATTTGTGCTTTTGCATTGCAATGCGTACAAAACTCCTTGTGCATTGAAGAGATTAGGGTTTTTTGCATGCATTCAAGAACGCGCTGTGCATTGAAGAGATTTGTGCTTTGCAATGCGTACAAAACTCCTTGTGCATTGACGAGATTTGTACTTTTGCAATGCAATGCATACAAAACTCCTTGTGCATTAAAGTGATTCGTAAATTTGCAATGAAATGCAATGCATAAAAAACCTTGTGCATTGAAGCGATTAGTAAGTTTGCATTATTGCATGAAATAGCTCGTTGTAAATTGAAGAGATTTATGCTTTTGCACTGCATTCATTAACATTGAAGAGATTTGTTGTTTTGCATTGCAATGCTTACAAAACTCCTTGTGCATTGACAAGATTCGTACTTTTGCAATGCATACAAAACTCCTTGTGCATTAATGATATTAGTGCGTTTGCATTCATTGCATAAAAAAACGCGTTGTGCATTGAGCGAATCACACTTTTGCAATGCAATGCATACAAAACTCACTGTGCATTAAGAGATTAGTGCTTTTGCATTGCATTGCATTCGTGAACATTGAAGAGATTTTTGGTTTTGCATTGCAATGCATACAAAACTCATTGTGCATTGACGAGATTCCTACTTTTGCAATGTAATGCATACAAAACTCCTTGTGCATTAAAGAGATTAGTGCGTTTGCATTCATTGTATAAAATAACTCGTGCATTGAAGAGATTAGTGCTTTTGCATTGCATTGTATTGCATTGCATTCAAGAACGCACTGTCCATTGAAGAGATTTGTGCTTTTGCATTGCAATGCGTACAAAACTCCTTGTGCATTGACGAGATTCCTACTTTTGCAATGCAATGCATACAAAACTCCTTGTGCATTATAGAGATTAATGCGTTTGCATCCATTGTATAAAATGACTCGTGCATTGAAGAGATTAGGGTTTTTTGCATGCATTCAAGAACGCGCTGTGCATTGAAGAGATTTGTGCTTTTGCATTGCAATGCGTACAAAACTCCTTGTGCATTATAGAGATTAATGCGTTTGCATCCATTGTATAAAATGACTCGTGCATTGAAGAGATTAGTGCTTTTGCATTGCATTGCATTGTATTGCATTGCATTCAAGAACGCACTGTGCATAGAAGAGATTTGTGCTTTTGCATTGCAATGCGTACAAAACTCCTTGTGCATTAAATAGATTAGTGCGTTTACATTCATTGTTTAAAATAACTCGTGCATTGAAGAGATTAGTGCTTTTGCATTGCAATGCATACAAAACTCCTTGTGCATTGAAGAGATTAGGGTTTTTTGCATGCATTCAAGAACGCGCTGTGCATTGAAGAGATTTGTGCTTTGCAATGCGTACAAAACTCCTTGTGCATTGACGAGATTTGTACTTTTGCAATGCAATGCATACAAAACTCCTTGTGCATTAAAGAGATTAGTGCGTTTGCATTGCATTGTATTGCATTGCATTCAAGAACGCACTGTGCATTGAAGAGAAAAGTGCTTTTGCATTGCAATGCGTACAAAACTCCTTGTGCATTGAAGAGATTCCTACTTTTGCAATGCAATGCATACAAAACTCCTTGTGCATTAGAGATTAGTGCGTTTGCATTGCATTGTATTGCATTGCATTCAAGAACGCACTGTGCATTGAAGAGAAAAGTGCTTTTGCATTGCAATGCGTACAAAACTCCTTGTGCATTGAAGAGATTCGTACTAATGCAATGCAATGCATACAAAATTCCTTGTGCATTAAAGATGTTAGTGCTTTTGCATGCCAATGTATATGAACATGTTCTGCATTGAAGAGATTAGTGCCTTTGCATTGCATTGAATTCAAGAACATTGAAGAGATTTGTGCTTTTGCATTGCAATGCATACAAAACTCCTTGTGCATTAAAGAGATTAGTGCGTTTATATTTATTGCATAAAAGAAATATGATTTGCATTGAAGATGTTAGTGCTATTGCATTGCATTAAAGAACGCGCTGTGCATTGAAGAGATACGTGCTTTTGCCTGCTAATGCATATGAACACGTTCTGCTTTGAAGAGATTAGTGCTTTTGCATTGCATTGCATTCAAGAATGCACTGTGTAAGGCATACAAAACTCCTTGTGCATTGACGAGATTCGTACTTTGGCATTCATGGCATAATATAACTCGTTGTGCATTAAAGAGATTCGTACTAATGCAATAGGTTATATTTGACCTATTTAACTTTTTTCAGGCCAAAGAGTCCTTGATCTTGAATTTCCCATATAGACTAATTGAGGCCTTTCTATGTCTCATCAACCATACTCTAGTCCATATTTTGACCTAATGAACGTATTTCAGGCCAAAGAGGCTTTGATCTTGAACATACAAAATTCCTTGTGCATTAAATATATTAGTGTATATTTAGCATATGAACATGTTCTGCATTGAAGGGATTAGTGCTTGTGCATTGTAATGCATACAAAACTCCTTGTGCATTAAAGAGAAACTAAGGAGATTAGTGTGTTTATATTTATTGCATTGCATTAAAGAACGCGCTGTGCATTGAAGAGATACGGGCTTTTGCATGCTAATGCATATGAACATGTTCTGCATTGAAGAGATTAGTGCTTTTGCATTGCATTGCATTCAAGAACGCACTGTGCAATGCATACAAAACTCCTTGTGCATTAAAGAGATTAGTGCGTTTGCATTCATTGCATAAAATAACTTGTTGTGCATTGAAGAGATTCGTACTTTTGCAATGCAATGCATACAAAACTCCTTGTGCATTAAAGAGATTAGTGCGTTTATAATCATTGCATAAAGTAAATAAGCAAAACTCGTTGTGCATTTAAGAGAGAAGTGATTTTGCATGCCATATGAACATGTTCTGCGTTGAAGAGATTTGTTTTTTTTGCATGAATTCAAGAACTTGCTGTGCATTGAAGAGATGTGTGCTCTTGCAATGCGTACAAAACTCCTTGGGCATTGACGAGATTCGTAATTTGGCAATGCAATGCATACAAAATTCCTTGGGCATAAAGAGATTAGTGCGTTTGCATTCATTGCATAAAATAACTCATTGTGCATTGAAGAGATAAATGCTTTTGTATTGCATTCCATTAATGAAAATTGAAGAGATTTGTGCTTTTTTGTCTCATCAACCATACAGAAGTCCAATTTTGACCTACTAAAAATATTTCTGGCCAAAGAGGCCTTAATCTTGAACTTTCTATACATATTCATGGTCTGCTTCTGATGTTACATCAAGCATACAGTAGTCCATATTTTGACCTATTGAACGTATTTCAGGCCAAAGAGGCTTTGATCTTGATCTTTCTATATAGACTAATTGAGGCCTTCTGATGTCTCGTCAACCATAATGTAGTCCAATTTTGACCTATTGAACATATTTCAGGCCAAGGAGGCCTTGATCTTGAATTTCCCATATAAACTAATTGAGGCCTTCTGATGTCTCGTCAACAATATAGTAGTTCTTATTTGACATGCTGAACTTTTTTCAGGTAAAGGGGCCTTGATCTTGAATTACCCATATAGACTAATTGAGGCCTTCTGATGTCTCATCAACCATAATCTAGTCCAATTTTGACCTATTGAACATATTTCACGCAAAATAGGCCTTGATCTTGAACTTTATATACATTCTCATAGACTGCTTTTGATGTCTCATCAACCATACAATAGTTCAAATTTGAACTTTTGAACATATTTCAGTTCTTGATCTTGAATTTCCAATATAGACTAATTGAGGCCTACTGATGTCTCGTCAACCATACTGTAGTCCAATTTTGACCTATTGAACATATTTCAGGCCAAGGAGGCCTTGATCTTGAATTTCCCATATAGACTATTTGAGGCATTCTGAATTCTCGTCAACAATATAATAGTCCAATTTTGACCTCTTGAACAAATTTCAGGCCAAATAGGCCTTGATCTTGAATTTCCCATATAGCCTAATTAAGGCCTTCTGATGTCTCATCAACAATACAGAAGTCCAATTTTGACCTACTAGAAATATTTCTGGCCAAAGAGGCCTTAATCTTGAACTTTCTATACATACTCATGGACTGCATCTGATGTTACATCAAGCATACAGTAGTCCATATTTTGACCTATTGAACGTATTTCAGGCCAAAGAGGCTTTGTTCTTGAACTTTCTATATAGACTAATTGAGGCCTTCTGATGTCTCATCAACCATACAGAAGTCCAATTTTGACCTATTGAAGAAATTTCAGGCCAAAGAGGCCTTGATCTTGAAATTCCCATATAGACTAATTGAGGCCTTCTGATGTCTCGTCAACAATGTAGTAGTTCTTATTTGACATGCTGAACTTTTTTCAGGCAAAAGAGGCCTTGATCTTGAATTTCCCATATAGCCTAATTAAGGCCTTCTGATGTCTCATCAACCATACAGAAGTCCAATTTTGACCTACTAAAATATTTCTGGCCAAAGAGGCCTTAATCTTGAACTTTCTATACATACTCATGGTCTGCTTCTGATGTTACATCAAGCATACAGTAGTCCATAGTTTGACCTATTGAACGTATTTCAGGCCAAAGAGGCTTTAATCTTGAATTTCACATATAGACTAATTGAGGCCTTCTGAATTCTCGTCAACAATACAGTAGTCCTTATTTGACATGCTGAACTTTTTTCAGGCCAAAGAGTACTTGATCTTGAATTTCCCATATAGACTAATTGAGGCGATGTCTCATCAACCATACAGAAGTCCAATTTTGACCTACTGAACATATTTCAGGCCAAATAGCCCTTGATCTTGAACTTTATATACATACTCATAGACTGCTTCTGATGTTACATCATGCATACAGTTGTCCATAGTTTGACCTATTGAACGTATTTCAGGCCAAAGAGGCTTTAATCTTGAATTTCCTATATAGACTAATTGAGGCCTTCTGATGTCTCATCAACCATACTGTAGTCCAAGTTGGACCTATTGAACATATTTCAGGCCAATGAGGCCTTGATCTTGAATTTCCCATATAGCCTAATTAAGGCCCTCTGATGTCTCATCAATCATACTCTAGTCCAATTTTAACCTATTGAACATATTTCAGGCCAAAGAGGCCTTAATCTTGAATTTCCCATATAGACTAATTGAGGACTTCTGATGTCTCGTCAACAATATAGTAGTCCTTATTTGACATGCTGAACTTTTTTCAGGCCAAAGAGGCCTTGATATTGAATTTCCCATATAGACTAATTGAGGCCTTCTGAATTCTCGTCAACATTATAGTAGTCCGTATTTGGCTGAACTTTTTTCAGGCCAAAGAGTCCTTGATCTTGAATTTCCCATATAGCCTAATTAAGGCCTTCTGATGTCTCATCAACCATACAGAAGTCCAATTTTGACCTACTAAAATATTTCTGGCCAAATAGGCCTTGATCTTGAACTTTATATACATACTCATAGACTGCTTCTGATGTTACATCATGCATACAGTAGTCCATATTTTGACCTATTGAACGTATTTCAGGCCAAAGAGGCTTTAATCTTGAACTTTCTATATATACTCATAGACTGCTTCTGATGTTACATCATGCATACAGTAGACCATAGTTTGACCTATTGATTGTATTTCAGGCCAAAGAGGCTTTAATCTTGAATTTCCTATATAGACTAATTGAGGCCTTCTGATGTCTCATCAACCATACTGTAGTCCAAGTTGGACCTATTGAACATATTTCAGGCCAAAGAGGCCTTGATCTTGAATTTCCCATATAGCCTAATTAAGGCCTTCTGATGTCTCATCAACCATACAGAAGTCCAATTTTGACCTACTAAAAATATTTCTGGCCAAAGAGGCCTTAATTTTGAACTTTCTATACATATTCATGGTCTGCATCTGATGTTACATCAAGCATACAGTAGTCCATATTTTGACCTATTGAACGTATTTCAGGCCAAAGAGGCTTTGATCTTGATCTTTCTATATAGACTAATTGAGGCCTTCTGATGTCTCGTCAACCATACTGTAGTCCAATTTTGACCTATTGAACATATTTCAGGCCAAGGAGGCCTTGATCTTGAATTTCCCATATAGACTAATTGAGGCCTTCTGAATTCTCGTCAACAATATAGTAGTCCTTATTTGACATGCTGAACTTTTTTCAGGCCAAAGAGTCCTTGATCTTGAATTTCCCATATAGACTAATTGAGGCCTTTCAATGTCTTATCAACCATACTCTAGTCCGATTTTGACGTATTGAACATATTTCAGGCCAAAGAGGCTTTGATCTTGAATTTCCCATATAGATTAATTGAGGCCTTCTGATGTCTCGTCAACAATATACTAGTCCTTATTTGACATCCTGAACTTTTTTCAGGCCAAAGAGGCCTTGATCTTGAATTTCCCATAAAGACTAATTGAGGCCTTCTGATGACTCATCAACCATGCAGAAGTCCAATTTTGACCTACTGAACATATTTCAGGCCAAAGAGGCCTTGATCTTGAATTTCCTATATAGACTAATTGAGGCCTTTTGATGTCTGGTCAACCATACTGTAGTCCAAGTTTGACCAATTGAGCATATTTCAGGCCAAAGAGGCCTTGATCTTGAATTTACCATTTAGACTAATTGAGGCCTTTTGATGTCTCATCAACCATACAGAAGTCCAATTTTGCCCTACCTAACATATTTCAGGCCAAAGAGGCCTTAATCTTGAACTTTCTAAATATACTCATAGACTGCTTCTGATGTTACATCAACCATACAGAAGTCCAATTTTAACCTGCTTAACATATTTCAGGCCAAAGAGGCCTTGATATTGAATTTCCCATATAGACTAATTGAGGCCTTCTGATGTCTCATCAACCCTTTTGACCTATTGAACATATTTCAGGCCAAAGAGGCCTTGATCTTGAATTTCCCATACAGACTAATTGAGGCCCTCTGATGTCTCATCAACCATACTCTAGTCCAATTTTGACCTATTGAACATATTTCAGGCCAAAGAGGCCTTGATCTTGAATTTCCCATATAGACTTATTGAGTTCTTCTGATGTCTAGTAAACAATATAGTAGTCCTTATTTGACATGCTGAACTATTTTCAGGCCAAAGAGTTCTTGATCTTGAATTTCCCATATAGACTAATTGAGGGCTTCTGATGTCTCGTCAACCATACTGTAGTCCAATTTTGACCTATTGAACATATTTCAGTTCAAGGAGGCCTTGATCTTGAATTTCCCATATAGACTAATTGAGGCCTTCTGATGTCTCATCAACCATACAATAGTTCAAATTTGAACTTTTGAACATATTTCAGGCCTTGATCTTGAATTTCCCATATAGACTAATTGAGGGCTTCTGATGTCTCGTCAACCATACTGTAGTCCAATTTTGACCTATTGAACATATTTCAGTTCAAGGAGGCCTTGATCTTGAATTTCCCATATAGACTAATTGAGGCCTTCTGATGTCTCGTCAACCATACTGTAGTCCAATTTTGACCTATTGAACACATTTCAGGCCAAGGAGGCCTTGATCTTGAATTTCACATATAGACTACTTGAGGCCTTCTGAATTCTCGTCAACAATATAATAGTCCAATTTTGACCTCTTGAACAAATTTCAGGCCAAATAGGCCTTGATCTTGAATTTCCCATATAGCCTAATTAAGGCCTTCTGATGTCTCATCAACCATACAGAAGTCCAATTTTGACCTACTAAAAATATTTCTGGCCAAAGAGGCCTTAATCTTGAACTTTCTATACATATTCATGGTCTGCTTCTGATGTTACATCAAGCATACAGTAGTCCATATTTTGACCTATTGAACGTATTTCAGGCCAAAGAGGCTTTGATCTTGATCTTACTATATAGACTAATTGAGGCCTTCTGATGTCTCGTCAACCATAATGTAGTCCAATTTTGACCTATTGAACATATTTCAGGCCAAGGAGGCCTTGATCTTGAATTTCCCATATAAACTAATTGAGGCCTTCTGATGTCTCGTCAACAATATAGTAGTTCTTATTTGACATGCTGAACTTTTTTCAGGTAAAGAGGACTTGATCTTGAATTTCCCATATAGACTAATTGAGGCCCTCTGATGTCTCATCAACCATAATCTAGTCCAATTTTGACCTATTGAACATATTTCAGGCAAAATAGGCCTTGATCTTGAACTTTATATACATTCTCATAGACTGCTTTTGATGTTACATCATGCATACAGTAGTTGATATTTTGACCTATTGAACGTATTTCAGGCCAAAGAGACATTGATCTTGAATTTCCTATTTAGACTAATTGAGGCCTTCTGATGTCTCATCAACCATACAATAGTTCAAATTTGAACTTTTGAACATATTTCAGTTCTTGATCTTGAATTTCCAATATAGACTAATTGAGGCCTACTGATGTCTCGTCAACCATACTGTAGTCCAATTTTGACCTATTGAACATATTTCAGGCCAAGGAGGCCTTGATCTTGAATTTCCCATATAGACTAATTGAGGCCTTCTGAATTCTCGTCAACAATATAATAGTCCAATTTTGACCTCTTGAACAAATTTCAGGCCAAATAGGCCTTGATCTTGAATTTCCCATATAGCCTAATTAAGGCCTTCTGATGTCTCATCAACCATACAGAAGTCCATTTTTGACCTACTAAAATATTTCTGGCCAAAGAGGCCTTAATCTTGAACTTTCTATACATACTCATGGTCTGCTTCTGATGTTACATCAAGCATACAGTAGTCCATATTTCGACCTATTGAACGTTTTTCAGGCCAAAGAGGCTTTGATCTTGATCTTTCTATGTAGACTAATTGAGGCCTTCTGATGTCTCATCAACCATACAGAAGTCCAATTTTGACCTATTGAAGAAATTTCAGGCCAAATAGGCCTTGATCTTGAACTTTATATACATACTCATAGACTGCTTCTGATGTTACATCATGCATACAGTAGTCCATATTTTGACCTATTGAACGTATTTCAGGCCAAAGAGGCTTTAATCTTGAACTTTCTATATATACTCATAGACTGCTTCTGATGTTACATCATGCATACAGTAGTCCATAGTTTGACCTATTGATTGTATTTCAGGCCAAAGAGGCTTTAATCTTGAATTTCCTATATAGACTAATTGAGGCCTTCTGATGTCTAATCAACCATACAATAGTTCAAATTTGAACTATTGAACATATTTCAGGCCTTGATCTTGAATTTCCAATATAGACTAATTGAGGCCTTCTGATGTCTCGTCAACCATACTGTAGTCCAATTTTGACCTATTGAACAAATTTCAGGCCAAATAGGCCTTGATCTTGAATTTCCCATATAGCCTAATTAAGGCCTTCTGGTTTCTCATCAACCATACTGTTGTCCAATTTTGACCTATTGAACATATTTCAGGCCAAGGAGGCCTTGATCTTGAATTTCCCGTATAGGAAATTTCCCGTATTGAGGCCTTCTGAATTCTCGTCAACAATATAATAGTCCAATTTTGACCTCTTGAACAAATTTCAGGCCAAATAGGCCTTGATCTTGAATTTCCCATATAGCCTAATTAAGTCTCATCAACAATACAGAAGTCCAATTTTGACCTACTAGAAATATTTCTGGCCAAAGAGGCCTTAATCTTGAACTTTCTATACATACTCATGGACTGCATCTGATGTTACATCAAGCATACAGTAGTCCATATTTTGACCTATTGAACGTATTTCAGGCCAAAGAGGCTTTGTTCTTGAACTTTCTATATAGACTAATTGAGGCCTTCTGATGTCTCATCAACCATACAGAAGTCCAATTTTGACCTATTGAAGAAATTTCAGGCCAAAGAGGCCTTGATCTTGAAATTCCCATATAGACTAATTGAGGCCTTCTGATGTCTCGTCAACAATGTAGTAGTTCTTATTTGACATGCTGAACTTTTTTCAGGCAAAAGAGGCCTTGATCTTGAATTTCCCATATAGCCTAATTAAGGCCTTCTGATGTCTCATCAACCATACAGAAGTCCAATTTTGACCTACTAAAATATTTCTGGCCAAAGAGGCCTTAATCTTGAACTTTCTATACATACTCATGGTCTGCTTCTGATGTTACATCAAGCATACAGTAGTCCATAGTTTGACCTATTGAACGTATTTCAGGCCAAAGAGGCTTTAATCTTGAATTTCACATATAGACTAATTGAGGCCTTCTGAATTCTCGTCAACAATACAGTAGTCCTTATTTGACATGCTGAACTTTTTTCAGGCCAAAGAGTACTTGATCTTGAATTTCCCATATAGACTAATTGAGGCGATGTCTCATCAACCATACAGAAGTCCAATTTTGACCTACTGAACATATTTCAGGCCAAATAGCCCTTGATCTTGAACTTTATATACATACTCATAGACTGCTTCTGATGTTACATCATGCATACAGTTGTCCATAGTTTGACCTATTGAACGTATTTCAGGCCAAAGAGGCTTTAATCTTGAATTTCCTATATAGACTAATTGAGGCCTTCTGATGTCTCATCAACCATACTGTAGTCCAAGTTGGACCTATTGAACATATTTCAGGGCAATGAGGCCTTGATCTTGAATTTCCCATATAGCCTAATTAAGGCCCTCTGATGTCTCATCAATCATACTCTAGTCCAATTTTGACCTATTGAACATATTTCAGGCCAAAGAGGCCTTAATCTTGAATTTCCCATATAGACTAATTGAGGACTTCTGATGTCTCGTCAACAATATAGTAGTCCTTATTTGACATGCTGAACTTTTTTCAGGCCAAAGAGGCCTTGATATTGAATTTCCCATATAGACTAATTGAGGCCTTCTGAATTCTCGTCAACATTATAGTAGTCCGTATTTGGCTGAACTTTTTTCAGGCCAAAGAGTCCTTGATCTTGAATTTCCCATATAGCCTAATTAAGGCCTTCTGATGTCTCATCAACCATACAGAAGTCCAATTTTGACCTACTAAAATATTTCTGGCCAAATAGGCCTTGATCTTGAACTTTATATACATACTCATAGACTGCTTCTGATGTTACATCATGCATACAGAAGTCCATATTTTGACCTATTGAACGTATTTCAGGCCAAAGAGGCTTTAATCTTGAACTTTCTATATATACTCATAGACTGCTTCTGATGTTACATCATGCATACAGTAGACCATAGTTTGACCTATTGATTGTATTTCAGGCCAAAGAGGCTTTAATCTTGACTTTCCTATATAGACTAATTGAGGCCTTCTGATGTCTCATCAACCATACTGTAGTCCAAGTTGGACCTATTGAACTTTTTTCAGGCCAAAGAGGCCTTGATCTTGAATTTCCCATAAAGACTAATTGAGGCCTTCTGATGACTCATCAACCATACAGAAGTCCAATTTTGACCTACTGAACATATTTCAGGCCAAATAGCCCTTGATCTTGAACTTTATATACATACTCATAGACTGCTTCTGATGTTACATCATGCATACAGTTGTCCATAGTTTGACCTATTGAACGTATTTCAGGCCAAAGAGGCTTTAATCTTGAATTTCCTATATAGACTAATTGAGGCCTTCTGATGTCTCATCAACCATACTGTAGTCCAAGTTGGACCTATTGAACATATTTCAGGCCAATGAGGCCTTGATCTTGAATTTCCCATATAGCCTAATTAAGGCCCTCTGATGTCTCATCAATCATACTCTAGTCCAATTTTGACCTATTGAACATATTTCAGGCCAAAGAGGCCTTAATCTTGAATTTCCCATATAGACTAATTGAGGACTTCTGATGTCTCGTCAACAATATAGTAGTCCTTATTTGACATGCTGAACTTTTTTCAGGCCAAAGAGGCCTTGATATTGAATTTCCCATATAGACTAATTGAGGCCTTCTGAATTCTCGTCAACATTATAGTAGTCCGTATTTGGCTGAACTTTTTTCAGGCCAAAGAGTCCTTGATCTTGAATTTCCCATATAGCCTAATTAAGGCCTTCTGATGTCTCATCAACCATACAGAAGTCCAATTTTGACCTACTAAAATATTTCTGGCCAAATAGGCCTTGATCTTGAACTTTATATACATACTCATAGACTGCTTCTGATGTTACATCATGCATACAGTAGTCCATATTTTGACCTATTGAACGTATTTCAGGCCAAAGAGGCTTTAATCTTGAACTTTCTATATATACTCATAGACTGCTTCTGATGTTACATCATGCATACAGTAGACCATAGTTTGACCTATTGATTGTATTTCAGGCCAAAGAGGCTTTAATCTTGACTTTCCTATATAGACTAATTGAGGCCTTCTGATGTCTCATCAACCATACTGTAGTCCAAGTTGGACCTATTGAACATATTTCAGGCCAAAGAGGCCTTGATCTTGAATTTCCCATTTAGCCTAATTAAGGCCTTCTGATGTCTCATCAACCATACAGAAGTCCAATTTTGACCTACTAAAAATATTTCTGGCCAAAGAGGCCTTAATTTTGAACTTTCTATACATATTCATGGTCTGCTTCTGATGTTACATCAAGCATACAGTAGTCCATATTTTGACCTATTGAACGTATTTCAGGCCAAAGAGGCTTTGATCTTGATCTTTCTATATAGACTAATTGAGGCCTTCTGATGTCTCGTCAACCATACTGTAGTCCAATTTTGACCTATTGAACATATTTCAGGCCAAGGAGGCCTTGATCTTGAATTTCCCATATAGACTAATTGAGGCCTTCTGAATTCTCGTCAACAATATAGTAGTCCTTATTTGACATGCTGAACTTTTTTCAGGCCAAAGAGTCCTTGATCTTGAATTTCCCATATAGACTAATTGAGGCCTTTCAATGTCTTATCAACCATACTCTAGTCCGATTTTGACGTATTGAACATATTTCAGGCCAAAGAGGCTTTGATCTTGAATTTCCCATATAGATTAATTGAGGCCTTCTGATGTCTCGTCAACAATATACTAGTCCTTATTTGACATCCTGAACTTTTTTCAGGCCAAAGAGGCCTTGATCTTGAATTTCCCATAAAGACTAATTGAGGCCTTCTGATGACTCATCAACCATGCAGAAGTCCAATTTTGACCTACTGAACATATTTCAGGCCAAAGAGGCCTTGATCTTGAATTTCCTATATAGACTAATTGAGGCCTTTTGATGTCTGGTCAACCATACTGTAGTCCAAGTTTGACCAATTGAGCATATTTCAGGCCAAAGAGGCCTTGATCTTGAATTTACCATTTAGACTAATTGAGGCCTTTTGATGTCTCATCAACCATACAGAAGTCCAATTTTGCCCTACCTAACATATTTCAGGCCAAAGAGGCCTTAATCTTGAACTTTCTAAATATACTCATAGACTGCTTCTGATGTTACATCAACCATACAGAAGTCCAATTTTAACCTGCTTAACATATTTCAGGCCAAAGAGGCCTTGATATTGAATTTCCCATATAGACTAATTGAGGCCTTCTGATGTCTCATCAACCCTTTTGACCTATTGAACATATTTCAGGCCAAAGAGGCCTTGATCTTGAATTTCCCATACAGACTAATTGAGGCCCTCTGATGTCTCATCAACCATACTCTAGTCCAATTTTGACCTATTGAACATATTTCAGGCCAAAGAGGCCTTGATCTTGAATTTCCCATCTAGACTTATTGAGTTCTTCTGATGTCTAGTAAACAATATAGTAGTCCTTATTTGACATGCTGAACTATTTTCAGGCCAAAGAGTTCTTGATCTTGAATTTCCCATATAGACTAATTGAGGGCTTCTGATGTCTCGTCAACCATACTGTAGTCCAATTTTGACCTATTGAACGTATTTCAGGCCAAAGAGGCTTTAATCTTGAACTTTCTATATATACTCATAGACTGCTTCTGATGTTACATCATGCATACAGTAGTCCATAGTTTGACCTATTGATTGTATTTCAGGCCAAAGAGGCTTTAATCTTGAATTTCCTATATAGACTAATTGAGGCCTTCTGATGTCTAATCAACCATACAATAGTTCAAATTTGAACTATTGAACATATTTCAGGCCTTGATCTTGAATTTCCAATATAGACTAATTGAGGCCTTCTGATGTCTCGTCAACCATACTGTAGTCCAATTTTGACCTATTGAACAAATTTCAGGCCAAATAGGCCTTGATCTTGAATTTCCCATATAGCCTAATTAAGGCCTTCTGGTTTCTCATCAACCATACTGTTGTCCAATTTTGACCTATTGAACATATTTCAGGCCAAGGAGGCCTTGATCTTGAATTTCCCGTATAGGAAATTTCCCGTATTGAGGCCTTCTGAATTCTCGTCAACAATATAATAGTCCAATGTTGACCTCTTGAACAAATTTCAGGCCAAATAGGCCTTGATCTTGAATTTCCCATATAGCCTAATTAAGGCCTTCTGATGTCTCATCAACAATACAGAAGTCCAATTTTGACCTACTAGAAATATTTCTGGCCAAAGAGGCCTTAATCTTGAACTTTCTATACATACTCATGGACTGCATCTGATGTTACATCAAGCATACAGTAGTCCATATTTTGACCTATTGAACGTATTTCAGGCCAAAGAGGCTTTGTTCTTGAACTTTCTATATAGACTAATTGAGGCCTTCTGATGTCTCATCAACCATACAGAAGTCCAATTTTGACCTATTGAAGAAATTTCAGGCCAAAGAGGCCTTGATCTTGAAATTCCCATATAGACTAATTGAGGCCTTCTGATGTCTCGTCAACAATGTAGTAGTTCTTATTTGACATGCTGAACTTTTTTCAGGCAAAAGAGGCCTTGATCTTGAATTTCCCATATAGCCTAATTAAGGCCTTCTGATGTCTCATCAACCATACAGAAGTCCAATTTTGACCTACTAAAATATTTCTGGCCAAAGAGGCCTTAATCTTGAACTTTCTATACATACTCATGGTCTGCTTCTGATGTTACATCAAGCATACAGTAGTCCATAGTTTGACCTATTGAACGTATTTCAGGCCAAAGAGGCTTTAATCTTGAATTTCACATATAGACTAATTGAGGCCTTCTGAATTCTCGTCAACAATACAGTAGTCCTTATTTGACATGCTGAACTTTTTTCAGGCCAAAGAGTACTTGATCTTGAATTTCCCATATAGACTAATTGAGGCGATGTCTCATCAACCATACAGAAGTCCAATTTTGACCTACTGAACATATTTCAGGCCAAATAGCCCTTGATCTTGAACTTTATATACATACTCATAGACTGCTTCTGATGTTACATCATGCATACAGTTGTCCATAGTTTGACCTATTGAACGTATTTCAGGCCAAAGAGGCTTTAATCTTGAATTTCCTATATAGACTAATTGAGGCCTTCTGATGTCTCATCAACCATACTGTAGTCCAAGTTGGACCTATTGAACATATTTCAGGGCAATGAGGCCTTGATCTTGAATTTCCCATATAGCCTAATTAAGGCCCTCTGATGTCTCATCAATCATACTCTAGTCCAATTTTGACCTATTGAACATATTTCAGGCCAAAGAGGCCTTAATCTTGAATTTCCCATATAGACTAATTGAGGACTTCTGATGTCTCGTCAACAATATAGTAGTCCTTATTTGACATGCTGAACTTTTTTCAGGCCAAAGAGGCCTTGATATTGAATTTCCCATATAGACTAATTGAGGCCTTCTGAATTCTCGTCAACATTATAGTAGTCCGTATTTGGCTGAACTTTTTTCAGGCCAAAGAGTCCTTGATCTTGAATTTCCCATATAGCCTAATTAAGGCCTTCTGATGTCTCATCAACCATACAGAAGTCCAATTTTGACCTACTAAAATATTTCTGGCCAAATAGGCCTTGATCTTGAACTTTATATACATACTCATAGACTGCTTCTGATGTTACATCATGCATACAGTAGTCCATATTTTGACCTATTGAACGTATTTCAGGCCAAAGAGGCTTTAATCTTGAACTTTCTATATATACTCATAGACTGCTTCTGATGTTACATCATGCATACAGTAGACCATAGTTTGACCTATTGATTGTATTTCAGGCCAAAGAGGCTTTAATCTTGAATTTCCTATATAGACTAATTGAGGCCTTCTGATGTCTCATCAACCATACTGTAGTCCAAGTTGGACCTATTGAACATATTTCAGGCCAAAGAGGCCTTGATCTTGAATTTCCCATTTAGCCTAATTAAGGCCTTCTGATGTCTCATCAACCATACAGAAGTCCAATTTTGACCTACTAAAAATATTTCTGGCCAAAGAGGCCTTAATTTTGAACTTTCTATACATATTCATGGTCTGCTTCTGATGTTACATCAAGCATACAGTAGTCCATATTTTGACCTATTGAACGTATTTCAGGCCAAAGAGGCTTTGATCTTGATCTTTCTATATAGACTAATTGAGGCCTTCTGATGTCTCGTCAACCATACTGTAGTCCAATTTTGACCTATTGAACATATTTCAGGCCAAGGAGGCCTTGATCTTGAATTTCCCATATAGACTAATTGAGGCCTTCTGAATTCTCGTCAACAATATAGTAGTCCTTATTTGACATGCTGAACTTTTTTCAGGCCAAAGAGTCCTTGATCTTGAATTTCCCATATAGACTAATTGAGGCCTTTCAATGTCTTATCAACCATACTCTAGTCCGATTTTGACGTATTGAACATATTTCAGGCCAAAGAGGCTTTGATCTTGAATTTCCCATATAGATTAATTGAGGCCTTCTGATGTCTCGTCAACAATATACTAGTCCTTATTTGACATCCTGAACTTTTTTCAGGCCAAAGAGGCCTTGATCTTGAATTTCCCATAAAGACTAATTGAGGCCTTCTGATGACTCATCAACCATACAGAAGTCCAATTTTGACCTACTGAACATATTTCAGGCCAAATAGCCCTTGATCTTGAACTTTATATACATACTCATAGACTGCTTCTGATGTTACATCATGCATACAGTTGTCCATAGTTTGACCTATTGAACGTATTTCAGGCCAAAGAGGCTTTAATCTTGAATTTCCTATATAGACTAATTGAGGCCTTCTGATGTCTCATCAACCATACTGTAGTCCAAGTTGGACCTATTGAACATATTTCAGGCCAATGAGGCCTTGATCTTGAATTTCCCATATAGCCTAATTAAGGCCCTCTGATGTCTCATCAATCATACTCTAGTCCAATTTTGACCTATTGAACATATTTCAGGCCAAAGAGGCCTTAATCTTGAATTTCCCATATAGACTAATTGAGGACTTCTGATGTCTCGTCAACAATATAGTAGTCCTTATTTGACATGCTGAACTTTTTTCAGGCCAAAGAGGCCTTGATATTGAATTTCCCATATAGACTAATTGAGGCCTTCTGAATTCTCGTCAACATTATAGTAGTCCGTATTTGGCTGAACTTTTTTCAGGCCAAAGAGTCCTTGATCTTGAATTTCCCATATAGCCTAATTAAGGCCTTCTGATGTCTCATCAACCATACAGAAGTCCAATTTTGACCTACTAAAATATTTCTGGCCAAATAGGCCTTGATCTTGAACTTTATATACATACTCATAGACTGCTTCTGATGTTACATCATGCATACAGTAGTCCATATTTTGACCTATTGAACGTATTTCAGGCCAAAGAGGCTTTAATCTTGAACTTTCTATATATACTCATAGACTGCTTCTGATGTTACATCATGCATACAGTAGACCATAGTTTGACCTATTGATTGTATTTCAGGCCAAAGAGGCTTTAATCTTGACTTTCCTATATAGACTAATTGAGGCCTTCTGATGTCTCATCAACCATACTGTAGTCCAAGTTGGACCTATTGAACATATTTCAGGCCAAAGAGGCCTTGATCTTGAATTTCCCATTTAGCCTAATTAAGGCCTTCTGATGTCTCATCAACCATACAGAAGTCCAATTTTGACCTACTAAAAATATTTCTGGCCAAAGAGGCCTTAATTTTGAACTTTCTATACATATTCATGGTCTGCTTCTGATGTTACATCAAGCATACAGTAGTCCATATTTTGACCTATTGAACGTATTTCAGGCCAAAGAGGCTTTGATCTTGATCTTTCTATATAGACTAATTGAGGCCTTCTGATGTCTCGTCAACCATACTGTAGTCCAATTTTGACCTATTGAACATATTTCAGGCCAAGGAGGCCTTGATCTTGAATTTCCCATATAGACTAATTGAGGCCTTCTGAATTCTCGTCAACAATATAGTAGTCCTTATTTGACATGCTGAACTTTTTTCAGGCCAAAGAGTCCTTGATCTTGAATTTCCCATATAGACTAATTGAGGCCTTTCAATGTCTTATCAACCATACTCTAGTCCGATTTTGACGTATTGAACATATTTCAGGCCAAAGAGGCTTTGATCTTGAATTTCCCATATAGATTAATTGAGGCCTTCTGATGTCTCGTCAACAATATACTAGTCCTTATTTGACATCCTGAACTTTTTTCAGGCCAAAGAGGCCTTGATCTTGAATTTCCCATAAAGACTAATTGAGGCCTTCTGATGACTCATCAACCATGCAGAAGTCCAATTTTGACCTACTGAACATATTTCAGGCCAAAGAGGCCTTGATCTTGAATTTCCTATATAGACTAATTGAGGCCTTTTGATGTCTGGTCAACCATACTGTAGTCCAAGTTTGACCAATTGAGCATATTTCAGGCCAAAGAGGCCTTGATCTTGAATTTACCATTTAGACTAATTGAGGCCTTTTGATGTCTCATCAACCATACAGAAGTCCAATTTTGCCCTACCTAACATATTTCAGGCCAAAGAGGCCTTAATCTTGAACTTTCTAAATATACTCATAGACTGCTTCTGATGTTACATCAACCATACAGAAGTCCAATTTTAACCTGCTTAACATATTTCAGGCCAAAGAGGCCTTGATATTGAATTTCCCATATAGACTAATTGAGGCCTTCTGATGTCTCATCAACCCTTTTGACCTATTGAACATATTTCAGGCCAAAGAGGCCTTGATCTTGAATTTCCCATACAGACTAATTGAGGCCCTCTGATGTCTCATCAACCATACTCTAGTCCAATTTTGACCTATTGAACATATTTCAGGCCAAAGAGGCCTTGATCTTGAATTTCCCATCTAGACTTATTGAGTTCTTCTGATGTCTAGTAAACAATATAGTAGTCCTTATTTGACATGCTGAACTATTTTCAGGCCAAAGAGTTCTTGATCTTGAATTTCCCATATAGACTAATTGAGGGCTTCTGATGTCTCGTCAACCATACTGTAGTCCAATTTTGACCTATTGAACATATTTCAGTTCAAGGAGGCCTTGATCTTGAATTTCCCATATAGACTAATTGAGGCCTTCTGATGTCTCATCAACCATACAATAGTTCAAATTTGAACTTTTGAACATATTTCAGGCCTTGATCTTGAATTTCCCATATAGATTAATTGAGGGCTTCTGATGTCTCGTCAACCATACTGTAGTCCAATTTTGACCTATTGAACATATTTCAGTTCAAGGAGGCCTTGATCTTGAATTTCCCATATAGACTAATTGAGGCCTTCTGATGTCTCATCAACCATACAATAGTTCAAATTTGAACTTTTGAACATATTTCAGGCCTTGATCTTGAATTTCCAATATAGACTAATTGAGGCCTTCTGATGTCTCGTCAACCATACTGTAGTCCAATTTTGACCTATTGAACACATTTCAGGCCAAGGAGGCCTTGATCTTGAATTTCACATATAGACTAATTGAGGCCTTCTGAATTCTCGTCAACAATATAATAGTCCAATTTTGACCTCTTGAACAAATTTCAGGCCAAATAGGCCTTGATCTTGAATTTCCCATATAGCCTAATTAAGGCCTTCTGATGTCTCATCAACCATACAGAAGTCCAATTTTGACCTACTAAAAATATTTCTGGCCAAAGAGGCCTTAATCTTGAACTTTCTATACATATTCATGGTCTGCTTCTGATGTTACATCAAGCATACAGTAGTCCATATTTTGACCTATTGAACGTATTTCAGGCCAAAGAGGCTTTGATCTTGATCTTTCTATATAGACTAATTGAGGCCTTCTGATGTCTCGTCAACCATAATGTAGTCCAATTTTGACCTATTGAATATATGTCAGGCCAAGGAGGCCTTGATCTTGAATTTCCCATATAAACTAATTGAGGCCTTCTGATGTCTCGTCAACAATATAGTAGTTCTTATTTGACATGCTGAACTTTTTTCAGGTAAAGGGGCCTTGATCTTGAATTACCCATATAGACTAATTGAGGCCTTCTGATGTCTCATCAACAATACTGTAGTCCAATTTTGACCTATTGAACAAATTTCAGGCCAAAGAGGACTTGATCTTGAATTTCCCATATAGACTAATTGAGGCCCTCTGATGTCTCATCAACCATAATCTAGTCCAATTTTGACCTATTGAACATATTTCAGGCAAAATAGGCCTTGATCTTGAACTTTATATACATTCTCATAGACTGCTTTTGATGTTACATCATGCATACAGTAGTTGATATTTTGACCTATTGAACGTATTTCAGGCCAAAGAGGCATTGATCTTGAATTTCCTATTTAGACTAATTGAGGCCTTCTGATGTCTCATCAACCATACAATAGTTCAAATTTGAACTTTTGAACATATTTCAGTTCTTGATCTTGAATTTCCAATATAGACTAATTGAGGCCTACTGATGTCTCGTCAACCATACTGTAGTCCAATTTTGACCTATTGAACATATTTCAGGCCAAGGAGGCCTTGATCTTGAATTTCCCATATAGACTAATTGAGGCCTTCTGAATTCTCGTCAACAATATAATAGTCCAATTTTGACCTCTTGAACAAATTTCAGGCCAAATAGGCCTTGATCTTGAATTTCCCATATAGCCTAATTAAGGCCTTCTGATGTCTCATCAACCATACAGAAGTCCATTTTTGACCTACTAAAATATTTCTGGCCAAAGAGGCCTTAATCTTGAACTTTCTATACATACTCATGGTCTGCTTCTGATGTTACATCAAGCATACAGTAGTCCATATTTCGACCTATTGAACGTTTTTCAGGCCAAAGAGGCTTTGATCTTGATCTTTCTATGTAGACTAATTGAGGCCTTCTGATGTCTCATCAACCATACAGAAGTCCAATTTTGACCTATTGAAGAAATTTCAAGCCAAATAGGCCTTGATCTTGAACTTTATATACATACTCATAGACTGCTTCTGATGTTACATCATGCATACAGTAGTCCATATTTTGACCTATTGAACGTATTTCAGGCCAAAGAGGCTTTAATCTTGAACTTTCTATATATACTCATAGACTGCTTCTGATGTTACATCATGCATACAGTAGTCCATAGTTTGACCTATTGATTGTATTTCAGGCCAAAGAGGCTTTAATCTTGAATTTCCTATATAGACTAATTGAGGCCTTCTGATGTCTAATCAACCATACAATAGTTCAAATTTGAACTATTGAACATATTTCAGGCCTTGATCTTGAATTTCCAATATAGACTAATTGAGGCCTTCTGATGTCTCGTCAACCATACTGTAGTCCAATTTTGACCTATTGAACAAATTTCAGGCCAAATAGGCCTTGATCTTGAATTTCCCATATAGCCTAATTAAGGCCTTCTGGTTTCTCATCAACCATACTGTTGTCCAATTTTGACCTATTGAACATATTTCAGGCCAAGGAGGCCTTGATCTTGAATTTCCCGTATAGGAAATTTCCCGTATTGAGGCCTTCTGAATTCTCGTCAACAATATAATAGTCCAATTTTGACCTCTTGAACAAATTTCAGGCCAAATAGGCCTTGATCTTGAATTTCCCATATAGCCTAATTAAGGCCTTCTGATGTCTCATCAACAATACAGAAGTCCAATTTTGACCTACTAGAAATATTTCTGGCCAAAGAGGCCTTAATCTTGAACTTTCTATACATACTCATGGACTGCATCTGATGTTACATCAAGCATACAGTAGTCCATATTTTGACCTATTGAACGTATTTCAGGCCAAAGAGGCTTTGTTCTTGAACTTTCTATATAGACTAATTGAGGCCTTCTGATGTCTCATCAACCATACAGAAGTCCAATTTTGACCTATTGAAGAAATTTCAGGCCAAAGAGGCCTTGATCTTGAAATTCCCATATAGACTAATTGAGGCCTTCTGATGTCTCGTCAACAATGTAGTAGTTCTTATTTGACATGCTGAACTTTTTTCAGGCAAAAGAGGCCTTGATCTTGAATTTCCCATATAGCCTAATTAAGGCCTTCTGATGTCTCATCAACCATACAGAAGTCCAATTTTGACCTACTAAAATATTTCTGGCCAAAGAGGCCTTAATCTTGAACTTTCTATACATACTCATGGTCTGCTTCTGATGTTACATCAAGCATACAGTAGTCCATAGTTTGACCTATTGAACGTATTTCAGGCCAAAGAGGCTTTAATCTTGAATTTCACATATAGACTAATTGAGGCCTTCTGAATTCTCGTCAACAATACAGTAGTTCTTATTTGACATGCTGAACTTTTTTCAGGCCAAAGAGTACTTGATCTTGAATTTCCCATATAGACTAATTGAGGCGATGTCTCATCAACCATACAGAAGTCCAATTTTGACCTACTGAACATATTTCAGGCCAAATAGCCCTTGAACTTGAACTTTATATACATACTCATAGACTGCTTCTGATGTTACATCATGCATACAGTAGTCCACAGTTTGACCTATTGAACGTATTTCAGGCCAAAGAGGCTTTAATCTTGAATTTCCTATATAGACTAATTGAGGCCTTCTGATGTCTCATCAACCATACTGTAGTCCAAGTTGGACCTATTGAACATATTTCAGGCCAATGAGGCCTTGATCTTGAATTTCCCATATAGCCTAATTAAGGCCCTCTGATGTCTCATCAATCATACTCTAGTCCAATTTTGACCTATTGAACATATTTCAGGCCAAAGAGGCCTTAATCTTGAATTTCCCATATAGACTAATTGAGGACTTCTGATGTCTCGTCAACAATATAGTTGTCCTTATTTGACATGCTGAACTTTTTTCAGGCCAAAGAGGCCTTGATATTGAATTTCCCATATAGACTAATTGAGGCCTTCTGAATTCTCGTCAACATTATAGTAGTCCGTATTTGGCTGAACTTTTTTCAGGCCAAAGAGTCCTTGATCTTGAATTTCCCATATAGCCTAATTAAGGCCTTCTGATGTCTCATCAACCATACAGAAGTCCAATTTTGACCTACTAAAATATTTCTGGCCAAATAGGCCTTGATCTTGAACTTTATATACATACTCATAGACTGCTTCTGATGTTACATCATGCATACAGTAGACCATAGTTTGACCTATTGATTGTATTTCAGGCCAAAGAGGCTTTAATCTTGAATTTCCTATATAGACTAATTGAGGCCTTCTGATGTCTCATCAACCATACTGTAGTCCAAGTTGGACCTATTGAACATATTTCAGGCCAAAGAGGCCTTGATCTTGAATTTCCCATTTAGCCTAATTAAGGCCTTCTGATGTCTCATCAACCATACAGAAGTCCAATTTTGACCTACTAAAAATATTTCTGGCCAAAGAGGCCTTAATTTTGAACTTTCTATACATATTCATGGTCTGCTTCTGATGTTACATCAAGCATACAGTAGTCCATATTTTGACCTATTGAACGTATTTCAGGCCAAAGAGGCTTTGATCTTGATCTTTCTATATAGACTAATTGAGGCCTTCTGATGTCTCGTCAACCATACTGTAGTCCAATTTTGACCTATTGAACATATTTCAGGCCAAGGAGGCCTTGATCTTGAATTTCCCATATAGACTAATTGAGGCCTTCTGAATTCTCGTCAACAATA
Organism: Gobio gobio; assembly: GCF_949357685.1. Classification (NCBI taxonomy): domain Eukaryota; kingdom Metazoa; phylum Chordata; class Actinopteri; order Cypriniformes; family Gobionidae; genus Gobio; species Gobio gobio. Next base: position 30,621,302 of record NC_137121.1, on the reverse strand, counting down.
TATTAGTCCTTATTTGACATGCTGAACTTTTTTCAGGCCAAAGAGTCCTTGATCTTGAATTTCCCATATAGACTAATTGAGGCCTTTCAATGTCTTATCAACCATACTCTAGTCCGATTTTGACGTATTGAACATATTTCAGGCCAAAGAGGCTTTGATCTTGAATTTCCCATATAGATTAATTGAGGCCTTCTGATGTCTCGTCAACAATATACTAGTCCTTATTTGACATCCTGAACTTTTTTCAGGCCAAAGAGGCCTTGATCTTGAATTTCCCATAAAGACTAATTGAGGCCTTCTGATGACTCATCAACCATGCAGAAGTCCAATTTTGACCTACTGAACATATTTCAGGCCAAAGAGGCCTTGATCTTGAATTTCCTATATAGATTAATTGAGGCCTTTTGATGTCTGGTCAACCATACTGTAGTCCAAGTTTGACCAATTGAGCATATTTCAGGCCAAAGAGGCCTTGATCTTGAATTTACCATTTAGACTAATTGAGGCCTTTTGATGTCTCATCAACCATACAGAAGTCCAATTTTGCCCTACCTAACATATTTCAGGCCAAAGAGGCCTTAATCTTGAACTTTCTAAATATACTCATAGACTGCTTCTGATGTTACATCAACCATACAGAAGTCCAATTTTAACCTGCTTAACATATTTCAGGCCAAAGAGGCCTTGATATTGAATTTCCCATATAGACTAATTGAGGCCTTCTGATGTCTCATCAACCCTTTTGACCTATTGAACATATTTCAGGCCAAAGAGGCCTTGATCTTGAATTTCCCATACAGACTAATTGAGGCCCTCTGATGTCTCATCAACCATACTCTAGTCCAATTTTGACTTATTGAACATATTTCAGGCCAAAGAGGCCTTGATCTTGAATTTCCCATATAGACTTATTGAGTTCTTCTGATGTCTAGTAAACAATATAGTAGTCCTTATTTGACATGCTGAACTATTTTCAGGCCAAAGAGTTCTTGATCTTGAATTTCCCATATAGACTAATTGAGGGCTTCTGATGTCTCGTCAACCATACTGTAGTCCAATTTTGACCTATTGAACATATTTCAGTTCAAGGAGGCCTTGATCTTGAATTTCCCATATAGACTAATTGAGGCCTTCTGATGTCTCATCAACCATACAATAGTTCAAATTTGAACTTTTGAACATATTTCAGGCCTTGATCTTGAATTTCCCATATAGATTAATTGAGGGCTTCTGATGTCTCGTCAACCATACTGTAGTCCAATTTTGACCTATTGAACATATTTCAGTTAAAGGAGGCCTTGATCTTGAATTTCCCATATAGACTAATTGAGGCCTTCTGATGTCTCATCAACCATACAATAGTTCAAATTTGAACTTTTGAACATATTTCAGGCCTTGATCTTGAATTTCCAATATAGACTAATTGAGGCCTTCTGATGTCTCGTCAACCATACTGTAGTCCAATTTTGACCTATTGAACACATTTCAGGCCAAGGAGGCCTTGATCTTGAATTTCACATATAGACTAATTGAGGCCTTCTGAATTCTCGTCAACAATATAATAGTCCAATTTTGACCTCTTGAACAAATTTCAGGCCAAATAGGCCTTGATCTTGAATTTCCCATATAGCCTAATTAAGGCCTTCTGATGTCTCATCAACCATACAGAAGTCCAATTTTGACCTACTAAAAATATTTCTGGCCAAAGAGGCCTTAATCTTGAACTTTCTATACATATTCATGGTCTGCTTCTGATGTTACATCAAGCATACAGTAGTCCATATTTTGACCTATTGAACGTATTTCAGGCCAAAGAGGCTTTGATCTTGATCTTTCTATATAGACTAATTGAGGCCTTCTGATGTCTCGTCAACCATAATGTAGTCCAATTTTGACCTATTGAACATATTTCAGGCCAAGGAGGCCTTGATCTTGAATTTCCCATATAAACTAATTGAGGCCTTCTGATGTCTCGTCAACAATATAGTAGTTCTTATTTGACATGCTGAACTTTTTTCAGGTAAAGGGGCCTTGATCTTGAATTACCCATATAGACTAATTGAGGCCTTCTGATGTCTCATCAACAATACTGTAGTCCAATTTTGACCTATTGAACAAATTTCAGGCCAAAGAGGACTTGATCTTGAATTTCCCATATAGACTAATTGAGGCCCTCTGATGTCTCATCAACCATAATCTAGTCCAATTTTGACCTATTGAACATATTTCAGGCAAAATAGGCCTTGATCTTGAACTTTATATACATTCTCATAGACTGCTTTTGATGTTACATCATGCATACAGTAGTTGATATTTTGACCTATTGAACGTATTTCAGGCCAAAGAGGCATTGATCTTGAATTTCCTATTTAGACTAATTGAGGCCTTCTGATGTCTCATCAACCATACAATAGTTCAAATTTGAACTTTTGAACATATTTCAGTTCTTGATCTTGAATTTCCAATATAGACTAATTGAGGCCTACTGATGTCTCGTCAACCATACTGTAGTCCAATTTTGACCTATTGAACATATTTCAGGCCAAGGAGGCCTTGATCTTGAATTTCCCATATAGACTAATTGAGGCCTTCTGAATTCTCGTCAACAATATAATAGTCCAATTTTGACCTCTTGAACAAATTTCAGGCCAAATAGGCCTTGATCTTGAATTTCCCATATAGCCTAATTAAGGCCTTCTGATGTCTCATCAACCATACAGAAGTCCATTTTTGACCTACTAAAATATTTCTGGCCAAAGAGGCCTTAATCTTGAACTTTCTATACATACTCATGGTCTGCTTCTGATGTTACATCAAGCATACAGTAGTCCATATTTCGACCTATTGAACGTTTTTCAGGCCAAAGAGGCTTTGATCTTGATCTTTCTATGTAGACTAATTGAGGCCTTCTGATGTCTCATCAACCATACAGAAGTCCAATTTTGACCTATTGAAGAAATTTCAGGCCAAATAGGCCTTGATCTTGAACTTTATATACATACTCATAGACTGCTTCTGATGTTACATCATGCATACAGTAGTCCATATTTTGACCTATTGAACGTATTTCAGGCCAAAGAGGCTTTAATCTTGAACTTTCTATATATACTCATAGACTGCTTCTGATGTTACATCATGCATACAGTAGTCCATAGTTTGACCTATTGATTGTATTTCAGGCCAAAGAGGCTTTAATCTTGAATTTCCTATATAGACTAATTGAGGCCTTCTGATGTCTAATCAACCATACAATAGTTCAAATTTGAACTATTGAACATATTTCAGGCCTTGATCTTGAATTTCCAATATAGACTAATTGAGGCCTTCTGATGTCTCGTCAACCATACTGTAGTCCAATTTTGACCTATTGAACAAATTTCAGGCCAAATAGGCCTTGATCTTGAATTTCCCATATAGCCTAATTAAGGCCTTCTGGTTTCTCATCAACCATACTGTTTTCCAATTTTGACCTATTGAACATATTTCAGGCCAAGGAGGCCTTGATCTTGAATTTCCCGTATAGGAAATTTCCCGTATTGAGGCCTTCTGAATTCTCGTCAACAATATAATAGTCCAATTTTGACCTCTTGAACAAATTTCAGGCCAAATAGGCCTTGATCTTGAATTTCCCATATAGCCTAATTAAGGCCTTCTGATGTCTAATCAACAATACAGAAGTCCAATTTTGACCTACTATAAATATTTCTGGCCAAAGAGGCCTTAATCTTGAACTTTCTATACATACTCATGGACTGCATCTGATGTTACATCAAGCATACAGTAGTCCATATTTTGACCTATTGAACGTATTTCAGGCCAAAGAGGCTTTGTTCTTGAACTTTCTATATAGACTAATAGAGGCCTTCTGATGTCTCATCAACCATACAGAAGTCCAATTTTGACCTATTGAAGGAATTTCAGGCCAAAGAGGCCTTGATCTTGAAATTCCCATATAGACTAATTGAGGCCTTCTGATGTCTCGTCAACAATGTAGTAGTTCTTATTTGACATGCTGAACTTTTTTCAGGCAAAAGAGGCCTTGATCTTGAATTTCCCATATAGCCTAATTAAGGCCTTCTGATGTCTCATCAACCATACAGAAGTCCAATTTTGACCTACTAAAATATTTCTGGCCAAAGAGGCCTTAATCTTGAACTTTCTATACATACTCATGGTCTGCTTCTGATGTTACATCAAGCATACAGTAGTCCATAGTTTGACCTATTGAACGTATTTCAGGCCAAAGAGGCTTTAATCTTGAATTTCACATATAGACTAATTGAGGCCTTCTGAATTCTCGTCAACAATACAGTAGTCCTTATTTGACATGCTGAACTTTTTTCAGGCCAAAGAGTACTTGATCTTGAATTTCCCATATAGACTAATTGAGGCGATGTCTCATCAACCATACAGAAGTCCAATTTTGACCTACTGAACATATTTCAGGCCAAATAGCCCTTGATCTTGAACTTTATATACATACTCATAGACTGCTTCTGATGTTACATCATGCATACAGTTGTCCATAGTTTGACCTATTGAACGTATTTCAGGCCAAAGAGGCTTTAATCTTGAATTTCCTATATAGACTAATTGAGGCCTTCTGATGTCTCATCAACCATACTGTAGTCCAAGTTGGACCTATTGAACATATTTCAGGCCAATGAGGCCTTGATCTTGAATTTCCCATATAGCCTAATTAAGGCCCTCTGATGTCTCATCAATCATACTCTAGTCCAATTTTGACCTATTGAACATATTTCAGGCCAAAGAGGCCTTAATCTTGAATTTCCCATATAGACTAATTGAGGACTTCTGATGTCTCGTCAACAATATAGTAGTCCTTATTTGACATGCTGAACTTTTTTCAGGCCAAAAAGGCCTTGATATTGAATTTCCCATATAGACTAATTGAGGCCTTCTGAATTCTCGTCAACATTATAGTAGTCCGTATTTGACATGCTGAACTTTTTTCAGGCCAAAGAGTCCTTGATCTTGAATTTCCCATATAGCCTAATTAAGGCCTTCTGATGTCTCATCAACCATACAGAAGTCCAATTTTAACCTACTAAAATATTTCTGGCCAAATAGGCCTTGATCTTGAACTTTATATACATACTCATAGACTGCTTCTGATGTTACATCATGCATACAGTAGTCCATATTTTGACCTATTGAACGTATTTCAGGCCAAAGAGGCTTTAATCTTGAACTTTCTATATATACTCATAGACTGCTTCTGATGTTACATCATGCATACAGTAGACCATAGTTTGACCTATTGATTGTATTTCAGGCCAAAGAGGCTTTAATCTTGAATTTCCTATATAGACTAATTGAGGCCTTCTGATGTCTCATCAACCATACTGTAGTCCAAGTTGGACCTATTGAACATATTTCAGGCCAAAGAGGCCTTGATCTTGAATTTCCCATTTAGCCTAATTAAGGCCTTCTGATGTCTCATCAACCATACAGAAGTCCAATTTTGACCTACTAAAAATATTTCTGGCCAAAGAGGCCTTAATTTTGAACTTTCTATACATATTCATGGTCTGCTTCTGATGTTACATCAAGCATACAGTAGTCCATATTTTGACCTATTGAACGTATTTCAGGCCAAAGAGGCTTTGATCTTGATCTTTCTATATAGACTAATTGAGGCCTTCTGATGTCTCGTCAACCATACTGTAGTCCAATTTTGACCTATTGAACATATTTCAGGCCAAGGAGGCCTTGATCTTGAATTTCCCATATAGACTAATTGAGGCCTTCTGAATTCTCGTCAACAATATAGTAGTCCTTATTTGACATGCTGAACTTTTTTCAGGCCAAAGAGTCCTTGATCTTGAATTTCCCATATAGACTAATTGAGGCCTTTCAATGTCTTATCAACCATACTCTAGTCCGATTTTGAAGTATTGAACATATTTCAGGCCAAAGAGGCTTTGATCTTGAATTTCCCATATAGATTAATTGAGGCCTTCTGATGTCTCGTCAACAATATACTAGTCCTTATTTGACATCCTGAACTTTTTTCAGGCCAAAGAGGCCTTGATCTTGAATTTCCCATAAAGACTAATTGAGGCCTTCTTATGACTCATCAACCATGCAGAAGTCCAATTTTGACCTACTGAACATATTTCAGGCCAAAGAGGCCTTGATCTTGAATTTCCTATATAGACTAATTGAGGCCTTTTGATGTCTGGTCAACCATACTGTAGTCCAAGTTTGACCAATTGAGCATATTTCAGGCCAAAGAGGCCTTGATCTTGAATTTACCATTTAGACTAATTGAGGCCTTTTGATGTCTGGTCAACCATACTGTAGTCCAAGTTTGACCAATTGAGCATATTTCAGGCCAAAGAGGCCTTGATCTTGAATTTACCATTTAGACTAATTGAGGCCTTTTGATGTCTCATCAACCATACAGAAGTCCAATTTTGCCCTACCTAACATATTTCAGGCCAAAGAGGCCTTAATCTTGAACTTTCTAAATATACTCATAGACTGCTTCTGATGTTACATCAACCATACAGAAGTCCAATTTTAACCTGCTTAACATATTTCAGGCCAAAGAGGCCTTGATATTGAATTTCCCATATAGACTAATTGAGGCCTTCTGATGTCTCATCAACCCTTTTGACCTATTGAACATATTTCAGGCCAAAGAGGCCTTGATCTTGAATTTCCCATACAGACTAATTGAGGCCCTCTGATGTCTCATCAACCATACTCTAGTCCAATTTTGACCTATTGAACATATTTCAGGCTCTAGTCCGATTTTGAAGTATTGAACATATTTCAGGCCAAAGAGGCTTTGATCTTGAATTTCCCATATAGATTAATTGAGGCCTTCTGATGTCTCGTCAACAATATACTAGTCCTTATTTGACATCCTGAACTTTTTTCAGGCCAAAGAGGCCTTGATCTTGAATTTCCCATAAAGACTAATTGAGGCCTTCTGATGACTCATCAACCATGCAGAAGTCCAATTTTGACCTACTGAACATATTTCAGGCCAAAGAGGCCTTGATCTTGAATTTCCTATATAGACTAATTGAGGCCTTTTGATGTCTGGTCAACCATACTGTAGTCCAAGTTTGACCAATTGAGCATATTTCAGGCCAAAGAGGCCTTGATCTTGAATTTACCATTTAGACTAATTGAGGCCTTTTGATGTCTGGTCAACCATACTGTAGTCCAAGTTTGACCAATTGAGCATATTTCAGGCCAAAGAGGCCTTGATCTTGAATTTACCATTTAGACTAATTGAGGCCTTTTGATGTCTCATCAACCATACAGAAGTCCAATTTTGCCCTACCTAACATATTTCAGGCCAAAGAGGCCTTAATCTTGAACTTTCTAAATATACTCATAGACTGCTTCTGATGTTACATCAACCATACAGAAGTCCAATTTTAACCTGCTTAACATATTTCAGGCCAAAGAGGCCTTGATATTGAATTTCCCATATAGACTAATTGAGGCCTTCTGATGTCTCATCAACCCTTTTGACCTATTGAACATATTTCAGGCCAAAGAGGCCTTGATCTTGAATTTCCCATACAGACTAATTGAGGCCCTCTGATGTCTCATCAACCATACTCTAGTCCAATTTTGACCTATTGAACATATTTCAGGCTCTAGTCCGATTTTGAAGTATTGAACATATTTCAGGCCAAAGAGGCTTTGATCTTGAATTTCCCATATAGATTAATTGAGGCCTTCTGATGTCTCGTCAACAATATACTAGTCCTTATTTGACATCCTGAACTTTTTTCAGGCCAAAGAGGCCTTGATCTTGAATTTCCCATAAAGACTAATTGAGGCCTTCTGATGACTCATCAACCATGCAGAAGTCCAATTTTGACCTACTGAACATATTTCAGGCCAAAGAGGCCTTGATCTTGAATTTCCTATATAGACTAATTGAGGCCTTTTGATGTCTGGTCAACCATACTGTAGTCCAAGTTTGACCAATTGAGCATATTTCAGGCCAAAGAGGCCTTGATCTTGAATTTACCATTTAGACTAATTGAGGCCTTTTGATGTCTGGTCAACCATACTGTAGTCCAAGTTTGACCAATTGAGCATATTTCAGGCCAAAGAGGCCTTGATCTTGAATTTACCATTTAGACTAATTGAGGCCTTTTGATGTCTCATCAACCATACAGAAGTCCAATTTTGCCCTACCTAACATATTTCAGGCCAAAGAGGCCTTAATCTTGAACTTTCTAAATATACTCATAGACTGCTTCTGATGTTACATCAACCATACAGAAGTCCAATTTTAACCTGCTTAACATATTTCAGGCCAAAGAGGCCTTGATATTGAATTTCCCATATAGACTAATTGAGGCCTTCTGATGTCTCATCAACCCTTTTGACCTATTGAACATATTTCAGGCCAAAGAGGCCTTGATCTTGAATTTCCCATACAGACTAATTGAGGCCCTCTGATGTCTCATCAACCATACTCTAGTCCAATTTTGACCTATTGAACATATTTCAGGCCAAAGAGGCCTTGATCTTGAATTTCCCATATAGACTTATTGAGTTCTTCTGATGTCTAGTAAACAATATAGTAGTCCTTATTTGACATGCTGAACTATTTTCAGGCCAAAGAGTTCTTGATCTTGAATTTCCCATATAGACTAATTGAGGGCTTCTGATGTCTCGTCAACCATACTGTAGTCCAATTTTGACCTATTGAACATATTTCAGTTCAAGGAGGCCTTGATCTTGAATTTCCCATATAGACTAATTGAGGCCTTCTGATGTCTCATCAACCATACAATAGTTCAAATTTGAACTTTTGAACATATTTCAGGCCTTGATCTTGAATTTCCCATATAGACTAATTGAGGCCTTCTGATGTCTCATCAACCATACAATAGTTCAAATTTGAACTTTTGAACATATTTCAGGCCTTGATCTTGAATTTCCAATATAGACTAATTGAGGCCTTCTGATGTCTCGTCAACCATACTGTAGTCCAATTTTGACCTATTGAACACATTTCAGGCCAAGGAGGCCTTGATCTTGAATTTCACATATAGACTAATTGAGGCCTTCTGAATTCTCGTCAACAATATAATAGTCCAATTTTGACCTCTTGAACAAATTTCAGGCCAAATAGGCCTTGATCTTGAATTTCCCATATAGCCTAATTAAGGCCTTCTGATGTCTCATCAACCATACAGAAGTCCAATTTTGACCTATTGAACATATTTCAGGCCAAATAGGCCTTGATCTTGAACTTTATATACATTCTCATAGACTGCTTCTGATGTTACATCATGCATACAGTAGTTGATATTTTGACCTATTGAACGTATTTCAGGCCAAAGAGGCTTTGATCTTGGATTTCCTAAATAGACTAATTGAGGCCTTCTGATGTCTCATCAACCATACAATAGTTCAAATTTGAACTATTGAACATATTACAGGACTGGATTTTGAATTTCCCATATAGACTATTTGAGGCCTTCTGAATTCTCGTCAACAATATAATAGTCCAATTTTGACCTCTTGAACAAATTTCAGGCCAAATAGGCCTTGATCTTGAATTTCCCGTATAGCCTAGTTAAGGCCTTCTGATGTCTCATCAACCATACAGAAGTCCAATTTTGACCTACTAAAAATATTTCTGGCCAAAGAGGCGTTAATCTTGAACTTTCTATACATACTCATGGACTGCTTCTGATGTTACATCAAGCAAACAGTAGTCCATATTTTGACCTATTGAACATATTTCAGGACTTGATTTTGAATTTCCCATATAGACTAATTGAGGCCTTCTGAATTCTCATCAACCATACAGAAGTCCAATTTTGCCCTACCTAACATATTTCAGGCCAAAGAGGCCTTAATCTTGAACTTTCTAAATATACTCATAGACTGCTTCTGATGTTACATCAACCATACAGAAGTCCAATTTTAACCTGCTTAACATATTTCAGGCCAAAGAGGCCTTGATATTGAATTTCCCATATAGACTAATTGAGGCCTTCTGATGTCTCATCAACCCTTTTGACCTATTGAACATATTTCAGGCCAAAGAGGCCTTGATCTTGAATTTCCCATACAGACTAATTGAGGCCCTCTGATGTCTCATCAACCATACTCTAGTCCAATTTTGACCTATTGAACATATTTCAGGCCAAAGAGGCCTTGATCTTGAATTTCCCATATAGACTTATTGAGTTCTTCTGATGTCTAGTAAACAATATAGTAGTCCTTATTTGACATGCTGAACTATTTTCAGGCCAAAGAGTTCTTGATCTTGAATTTCCCATATAGACTAATTGAGGGCTTCTGATGTCTCGTCAACCATACTGTAGTCCAATTTTGACCTATTGAACATATTTCAGTTCAAGGAGGCCTTGATCTTGAATTTCCCATATAGACTAATTGAGGCCTTCTGATGTCTCATCAACCATACAATAGTTCAAATTTGAACTTTTGAACATATTTCAGGCCTTGATCTTGAATTTCCCATATAGATTAATTGAGGGCTTCTGATGTCTCGTCAACCATACTGTAGTCCAATTTTGACCTATTGAACATATTTCAGTTCAAGGAGGCCTTGATCTTGAATTTCCCATATAGACTAATTGAGGCCTTCTGATGTCTCATCAACCATACAATAGTTCAAATTTGAACTTTTGAACATATTTCAGGCCTTGATCTTGAATTTCCAATATAGACTAATTGAGGCCTTCTGATGTCTCGTCAACCATACTGTAGTCCAATTTTGACCTATTGAACACATTTCAGGCCAAGGAGGCCTTGATCTTGAATTTCACATATAGACTAATTGAGGCCTTCTGAATTCTCGTCAACAATATAATAGTCCAATTTTGACCTCTTGAACAAATTTCAGGCCAAATAGGCCTTGATCTTGAATTTCCCATATAGCCTAATTAAGGCCTTCTGATGTCTCATCAACCATACAGAAGTCCAATTTTGACCTACTAAAAATATTTCTGGCCAAAGAGGCCTTAATCTTGAACTTTCTATACATATTCATGGTCTGCTTCTGATGTTACATCAAGCATACAGTAGTCCATATTTTGACCTATTGAACGTATTTCAGGCCAAAGAGGCTTTGATCTTGATCTTTCTATATAGACTAATTGAGGCCTTCTGATGTCTCGTCAACCATAATGTAGTCCAATTTTGACCTATTGAACATATTTCAGGCCAAGGAGGCCTTGATCTTGAATTTCCCATATAAACTAATTGAGGCCTTCTGATGTCTCGTCAACAATATAGTAGTTCTTATTTGACATGCTGAACTTTTTTCAGGTAAAGGGGCCTTGATCTTGAATTACCCATATAGACTAATTGAGGCCTTCTGATGTCTCATCAACAATACTGTAGTCCAATTTTGACCTATTGAACAAATTTCAGGCCAAAGAGGACTTGATCTTGAATTTCCCATATAGACTAATTGAGGCCCTCTGATGTCTCATCAACCATAATCTAGTCCAATTTTGACCTATTGAACATATTTCAGGCAAAATAGGCCTTGATCTTGAACTTTATATACATTCTCATAGACTGCTTTTGATGTTACATCATGCATACAGTAGTTGATATTTTGACCTATTGAACGTATTTCAGGCCAAAGAGGCATTGATCTTGAATTTCCTATTTAGACTAATTGAGGCCTTCTGATGTCTCATCAACCATACAATAGTTCAAATTTGAACTTTTGAACATATTTCAGTTCTTGATCTTGAATTTCCAATATAGACTAATTGAGGCCTACTGATGTCTCGTCAACCATACTGTAGTCCAATTTTGACCTATTGAACATATTTCAGGCCAAGGAGGCCTTGATCTTGAATTTCCCATATAGACTAATTGAGGCCTTCTGAATTCTCGTCAACAATATAATAGTCCAATTTTGACCTCTTGAACAAATTTCAGGCCAAATAGGCCTTGATCTTGAATTTCCCATATAGCTAATTAAGGCCTTCTGATGTCTCATCAACCATACAGAAGTCAATTTTTGACCTACTAAAATATTTCTGGCCAAAGAGGCCTTAATCTTGAACTTTCTATACATACTCATGGTCTGCTTCTGATGTTACATCAAGCATACAGTAGTCCATATTTCGACCTATTGAACGTTTTTCAGGCCAAAGAGGCTTTGATCTTGATCTTTCTATGTAGACTAATTGAGGCCTTCTGATGTCTCATCAACCATACAGAAGTTCAATTTTGACCTATTGAAGAAATTTCAGGCCAAATAGGCCTTGATCTTGAACTTTATATACATACTCATAGACTGCTTCTGATGTTACATCATGCATACAGTAGTCCATATTTTGACCTATTGAACGTATTTCAGGCCAAAGAGGCTTTAATCTTGAACTTTCTATATATACTCATAGACTGCTTCTGATGTTACATCATGCATACAGTAGTCCATAGTTTGACCTATTGATTGTATTTCAGGCCAAAGAGGCTTTAATCTTGAATTTCCTATATAGACTAATTGAGGCCTTCTGATGTCTAATCAACCATACAATAGTTCAAATTTGAACTATTGAACATATTTCAGGCCTTGATCTTGAATTTCCAATATAGACTAATTGAGGCCTTCTGATGTCTCGTCAACCATACTGTAGTCCAATTTTGACCTATTGAACAAATTTCAGGCCAAATAGGCCTTGATCTTGAATTTCCCATATAGCCTAATTAAGGCCTTCTGGTTTCTCATCAACCATACTGTTGTCCAATTTTGAACTATTGAACATATTTCAGGCCAAGGAGGCCTTGATCTTGAATTTCCCGTATAGGAAATTTCCCGTATTGAGGCCTTCTGAATTCTCGTCAACAATATAATAGTCCAATTTTGACCTCTTGAACAAATTTCAGGCCAAATAGGCCTTGATCTTGAATTTCCCATATAGCCTAATTAAGGCCTTCTGATGTCTCATCAACAATACAGAAGTCCAATTTTGACCTACTAGAAATATTTCTGGCCAAAGAGGCCTTAATCTTGAACTTTCTATACATACTCATGGACTGCATCTGATGTTACATCAAGCATACAGTAGTCCATATTTTGACCTATTGAACGTATTTCAGGCCAAAGAGGCTTTGTTCTTGAACTTTCTATATAGACTAATTGAGGCCTTCTGATGTCTCATCAACCATACAGAAGTCCAATTTTGACCTATTGAAGAAATTTCAGGCCAAAGAGGCCTTGATCTTGAAATTCCCATATAGACTAATTGAGGCCTTCTGATGTCTCGTCAACAATGTAGTAGTTCTTATTTGACATGCTGAACTTTTTTCAGGCAAAAGAGGCCTTGATCTTGAATTTCCCATATAGCCTAATTAAGGCCTTCTGATGTCTCATCAACCATACAGAAGTCCAATTTTGACCTACTAAAATATTTCTGGCCAAAGAGGCCTTAATCTTGAACTTTCTATACATACTCATGGTCTGCTTCTGATGTTACATCAAGCATACAGTAGTCCATAGTTTGACCTATTGAACGTATTTCAGGCCAAAGAGGCTTTAATCTTGAATTTCACATATAGACTAATTGAGGCCTTCTGAATTCTCGTCAACAATACAGTAGTCCTTATTTGACATGCTGAACTTTTTTCAGGCCAAAGAGTACTTGATCTTGAATTTCCCATATAGACTAATTGAGGCGATGTCTCATCAACCATACAGAAGTCCAATTTTGACCTACTGAACATATTTCAGGCCAAATAGCCCTTGATCTTGAACTTTATATACATACTCATAGACTGCTTCTGATGTTACATCATGCATACAGTTGTCCATAGTTTGACCTATTGAACGTATTTCAGGCCAAAGAGGCTTTAATCTTGAATTTCCTATATAGACTAATTGAGGCCTTCTGATGTCTCATCAACCATACTGTAGTCCAAGTTGGACCTATTGAACATATTTCAGGCCAATGAGGCCTTGATCTTGAATTTCCCATATAGCCTAATTAAGGCCCTCTGATGTCTCATCAATCATACTCTAGTCCAATTTTGACCTATTGAACATATTTCAGGCCAAAGAGGCCTTAATCTTGAATTTCCCATATAGACTAATTGAGGACTTCTGATGTCTCGTCAACAATATAGTAGTCCTTATTTGACATGCTGAACTTTTTTCAGGCCAAAGAGGCCTTGATATTGAATTTCCCATATAGACTAATTGAGGCCTTCTGAATTCTCGTCAACATTATAGTAGTCCGTATTTGACATGCTGAACTTTTTTCAGGCCAAAGAGTCCTTGATCTTGAATTTCCCATATAGCCTAATTAAGGCCTTCTGATGTCTCATCAACCATACAGAAGTCCAATTTTGACCTACTAAAATATTTCTGGCCAAATAGGCCTTGATCTTGAACTTTATATACATACTCATAGACTGCTTCTGATGTTACATCATGCATACAGTAGTCCATATTTTGACCTATTGAACGTATTTCAGGCCAAAGAGGCTTTAATCTTGAACTTTCTATATATACTCATAGACTGCTTCTGATGTTACATCATGCATACAGTAGACCATAGTTTGACCTATTGATTGTATTTCAGGCCAAAGAGGCTTTAATCTTGAATTTCCTATATAGACTAATTGAGGCCTTCTGATGTCTCATCAACCATACTGTAGTCCAAGTTGGACCTATTGAACATATTTCAGGCCAAAGAGGCCTTGATCTTGAATTTCCCATTTAGCCTAATTAAGGCCTTCTGATGTCTCATCAACCATACAGAAGTCCAATTTTGACCTACTAAAAATATTTCTGGCCAAAGAGGCCTTAATTTTGAACTTTCTATACATATTCATGGTCTGCTTCTGATGTTACATCAAGCATACAGTAGTCCATATTTTGACCTATTGAACGTATTTCAGGCCAAAGAGGCTTTGATCTTGATCTTTCTATATAGACTAATTGAGGCCTTCTGATGTCTCGTCAACCATACTGTAGTCCAATTTTGACCTATTGAACATATTTCAGGCCAAGGAGGCCTTGATCTTGAATTTCCCATATAGACTAATTGAGGCCTTCTGAATTCTCGTCAACAATATAGTAGTCCTTATTTGACATGCTGAACTTTTTTCAGGCCAAAGAGTCCTTGATCTTGAATTTCCCATATAGACTAATTGAGGCCTTTCAATGTCTTATCAACCATACTCTAGTCCGATTTTGAAGTATTGAACATATTTCAGGCCAAAGAGGCTTTGATCTTGAATTTCCCATATAGATTAATTGAGGCCTTCTGATGTCTCGTCAACAATATACTAGTCCTTATTTGACATCCTGAACTTTTTTCAGGCCAAAGAGGCCTTGATCTTGAATTTCCCATAAAGACTAATTGAGGCCTTCTGATGACTCATCAACCATGCAGAAGTCCAATTTTGACCTACTGAACATATTTCAGGCCAAAGAGGCCTTGATCTTGAATTTCCTATATAGACTAATTGAGGCCTTTTGATGTCTGGTCAACCATACTGTAGTCCAAGTTTGACCAATTGAGCATATTTCAGGCCAAAGAGGCCTTGATCTTGAATTTACCATTTAGACTAATTGAGGCCTTTTGATGTCTGGTCAACCATACTGTAGTCCAAGTTTGACCAATTGAGCATATTTCAGGCCAAAGAGGCCTTGATCTTGAATTTACCATTTAGACTAATTGAGGCCTTTTGATGTCTCATCAACCATACAGAAGTCCAATTTTGCCCTACCTAACATATTTCAGGCCAAAGAGGCCTTAATCTTGAACTTTCTAAATGTACTCATAGACTGCTTCTGATGTTACATCAACCATACAGAAGTCCAATTTTAACCTGCTTAACATATTTCAGGCCAAAGAGGCCTTGATATTGAATTTCCCATATAGACTAATTGAGGCCTTCTGATGTCTCATCAACCCTTTTGACCTATTGAACATATTTCAGGCCAAAGAGGCCTTGATCTTGAATTTCCCATACAGACTAATTGAGGCCCTCTGATGTCTCATCAACCATACTCTAGTCCAATTTTGACCTATTGAACATATTTCAGGCCAAAGAGGCCTTGATCTTGAATTTCCCATATAGACTTATTGAGTTCTTCTGATGTCTAGTAAACAATATAGTAGTCCTTATTTGACATGCTGAACTATTTTCAGGCCAAAGAGTTCTTGATCTTGAATTTCCCATATAGACTAATTGAGGGCTTCTGATGTCTCGTCAACCATACTGTAGTCCAATTTTGACCTATTGAACATATTTCAGTTCAAGGAGGCCTTGATCTTGAATTTCCCATATAGACTAATTGAGGCCTTCTGATGTCTCATCAACCATACAATAGTTCAAATTTGAACTTTTGAACATATTTCAGGCCTTGATCTTGAATTTCCCATATAGACTAATTGAGGCCTTCTGATGTCTCATCAACCATACAATAGTTCAAATTTGAACTTTTGAACATATTTCAGGCCTTGATCTTGAATTTCCAATATAGACTAATTGAGGCCTTCTGATGTCTCGTCAACCATACTGTAGTCCAATTTTGACCTATTGAACACATTTCAGGCCAAGCAGGCCTTGATCTTGAATTTCACATATAGACTAATTGAGGCCTTCTGAATTCTCGTCAACAATATAATAGTCCAATTTTGACCTCTTGAACAAATTTCAGGCCAAATAGGCCTTGATCTTGAATTTCCCATATAGCCTAATTAAGGCCTTCTGATGTCTCATCAACCATACAGAAGTCCAATTTTGACCTATTGAACATATTTCAGGCCAAATAGGCCTTGATCTTGAACTTTATATACATTCTCATAGACTGCTTCTGATGTTACATCATGCATACAGTAGTTGATATTTTGACCTATTGAACGTATTTCAGGCCAAAGAGGCTTTGATCTTGGATTTCCTAAATAGACTAATTGAGGCCTTCTGATGTCTCATCAACCATACAATAGTTCAAATTTGAACTATTGAACATATTACAGGACTGGATTTTGAATTTCCCATATAGACTATTTGAGGCCTTCTGAATTCTCGTCAACAATATAATAGTCCAATTTTGACCTCTTGAACAAATTTCAGGCCAAATAGGCCTTGATCTTGAATTTCCCATATAGCCTAGTTAAGGCCTTCTGATGTCTCATCAACCATACAGAAGTCCAATTTTGACCTACTAAAAATATTTCTGGCCAAAGAGGCGTTAATCTTGAACTTTCTATACATACTCATGGACTGCTTCTGATGTTACATCAAGCAAACAGTAGTCCATATTTTGACCTATTGAACATATTTCAGGACTTGATTTTGAATTTCCCATATAGACTAATTGAGGCCTTCTGAATTCTCATCAACCATACAGAAGTCCAATTTTGACCTATTGAACATATTTCAGGCAAAATAGGCCTTGATCTTGAACTTTACATACATTCTCATAGACTGCTTCTGATGTTACATCATGCATACAGTAGTTGATATTTTGACCTATTGAACGTATTTCAGGCCAAGAGGCTTTGATCTTGAATTTCCTATATAGACTAATTGAGGCCTTCTGATGTCTCATCAACCATACAATAGTTCAAATTTGAACTATTGAACATATTTCAGGCCTTGATCTTGAATTTCCAATATAGACTAATTGAGGCCTTCTGATGTCTCGTCAACCATACTGTAGTCCAATTTTGACCTATTGAACATATTTCAGGCCAAGGAGGCCTTGATCTTGAATTTCCCATATAGACTAATTGAGGCCTTCTGAATTCTCGTCAACAATATAATATTCCAATTTTGACCTCTTGAACAAATTTCAGGCCAAATAGGCCTTGATCTTGAACTTTATATACATTATCATAGACTGCTTCTGATGTTACATCATGCATACAGTAGTTGATATTTTGACCTATTGAACGTATTTCAGGCCAAAGAGGCTTTGATCTTGAATTTCCTAAATAGACTAATTGAGGCCTTCTGATGTCTCATCAACCATACAATAGTTCAAATTTGAACTATTGAACATATTACAGGACTTGATTTTGAATTTCCGATATAGACTAATTGAGGCCTTCTGAATTCTCGTCAACAATATAATAGTCCAATTTTGACCTCTTGAACAAATTTCAGGCCAAATAGGCCTTGATCTTGAATTTCCAGTATATCCTAATTAAGGCCCTCTGATGTCTCATCAACCATACTCTAGTCCAATTTTGACCTATTGAACATATTTCAGGCAAAATAGGCCTTGATCTTGAACTTTATATACATTCTCTTAGAGTGCTTCTGATGTTACATCATGCATACAGTAGTTGATATTTTGACCTATTGAACGTATTTCAGGCCAAAAAGGCTTTGATCTTGAATTTCCTATATAGACTAATTGAGGCCTTATGATGTCTCATCAACCATACAATAGTTCAAATTTGAACTATTGAACATATTTCAGGCCTTGATCTTGAATTTCCAATATAGACTAATTGAGGCCTTCTGATGTCTCGTCAACCATACTGTAGTCCAATTTTGACCTATTGAAAATTTTTCAGGCCAAGGAGGCCTTGATCTTGAATTTCACATATAGACTAATTGAGGCCTTCTGAATTCTCGTCAACGATATAATAGTCAAATTTTGACCTCTTGAACAAATTTCAGGCCAAATAGGCCTTGATCTTGAATTTCCCATATAGCCTAATTAAGGCCTTCTGATGTCTCATCAACCATACCGAAGTCCAATTTTGACCTATTGAACATATTTCAGGCAAAATAGGCCTTGATCTTGAACTTTATATACATTCTCATAGACTGCTTCTGATGTTACATCATGCATACAGTAGTTGATATTTTGACCTATTGAACGTATTTCAGGCCAAGAGGCTTTGATCTTGAATTTCCTATATAGACTAATTGAGGCCTTCTGATGTCTCATCAACCATACAATAGTTCAAATTTGAACTATTGAACATATTTCAGGCCTTGATCTTGAATTTCCAATATAGACTAATTGAGGCCTTCTGATGTCTCGCCAACCATACTGTAGTCCAATTTTGACCTATTGAACATATTTCAGGCCAAGGAGGCCTTGATCTTGAATTTCCCATATAGACTAATTGAGGCCTTCTGAATTCTCGTCAACAATATAATAGTCCAATTTTGACTTCTTGAACAAATTTCAGGCCAAATAGGCCTTGATCTTGAATTTCCCATATAGCCTAATTAAGGCCTTCTGATGTCTCATCAACCATACAGAAGTCCAATTTTGACCTACTAAAAATATTTCTGGCCAAAGAGGCGTTAATCTTGAACTTTCTATACATACTCATGGACTGCTTCTGATGTTACATCAAGCAAACAGTAGTCCTTATTTTGACCTATTGAACATATTTCAGGACTTGATTTTGAATTTCCCATATAGACTAATTGAGGCCTTCTGAATTCTCGTCAACAATATAATAGTCCAATTTTGACCTCTTGAACAAATTTCAGGCCAAAGAGGCTTTGATCTTGAACTTTCTATATAGACTAATTGAGGCCTTCTGATGTCTCATCAACCGTACAGAAGTCCAATTTTGACCTATTGAAGAAATTTCAGGCCAAAGAGGCCTTGATCTTGAATTCCCCATATAGACTAATTGAGGCCTTCTGATGTCTCGTCAACAATATAGTAGTTCTTATTTGACAGCTGAACTTTTTTCAGGTAAAGGGGCCTTGATCTTGAATTTCCCATATAGACTAATTGAGTCCTTCTGATGTCTCATCAACAATACTGTAGTCCAATTTTGACCTATTGAACAAATTTCAGACCAAAGAGGACTTGATCTTGAATTTCCCATATAGACTAATTGAGGCCCTCTGATGTCTCATCAACCATACTCTAGTCCAATTTTGACCTATTGAACATATTTCAGGCAAAATAGGCCTTGATCTTGAACCTTATATACATTCTCATAGACTGCTTCTGATGTTACATCAAGCAAACAGTAGTCCATATTTTGACCTATTGAACATATTTCAGGACTTGATTTTGAATTTCCCATATAGACTAATTGAGGCCTTCTGAATTCTCGTCAACAATATAATAGTCCAATTTTGACCTCTTGAACAAATTTCAGGCCAAAGAGGCTTTGATCTTGAACTTTCTATATAGACTAATTGAGGCCTTCTGATGTCATACAGAAGACCAATTTTGACCTACTAAAAATATTTCTGGCCAAAGAGGCCTTAATCTTGAACTTTCTATACATACTCATGGACTGCTTCTGATGTTACATCAAGCAAACAGTAGTCCATATTTTGACCTATTGAACGTATTTCAGGCCAAAGAGGCATTGATCTTGAATTTCCTATATAGACTAATTGAGGCCTTCTGATGTCTCATCAACCATACAATAGTTCAAATTTGAACTTTTGAACATATTTCAGGCCTTGATCTTGAATTTCCAATATAGACTAATTGAGGCCTTCTGATGTCTCGTCAACCATATTGTAGTCCAATTTTGACCTATTGAACATATTTCAGGCCAAGGAGGCCTTGATCTTGAATTTCCCATATAGACTAATTGAGGCCTTCTGAATTCCCGTCAACAATATAATAGTCAAATTTTGACCTATTGAAAAAATTTCAGGCCAAAGAGGCCTTGATCTTGAATTTCCTATTTAGCCTAATTAAGGCCTTCTGATGTCTCATCAACCATACAGAAGTCCAATTTTGACATGCTGAACTTTTTTCAGGCCAAAGAGTCCTTGATCTTGAATTTCCCATATAGACTAATTGAGGCGATGTCTCATCAACCATACAGAAGTCCAATTTTGACCTACTGAACATATTTCAGGCCAAATAGGCCTTGTTCTTGAACTTTATATACATACTCATAGACTGCTTCTGATGTTACATCATGCATACAGTAGTCCATATTTTGACCTATTGAACGTATTTCAGGCCAAAGAGGCTTTAATCTTGAACTTTCTATATATACTCATAGACTGCTTCTGATGTTACATCATGCATACAGTAGTTCATAGTTTGACCTATTGATTGTATTTCAGGCCAAAGAGGCTTTAATCTTGAATTTCCTATATAGACTAATTGAGGCCTTCTGATGTCTCATCAACCATACTGTAGTCCAAGTTGGACCTATTGAACATATTTCAGGCCAAAGAGGCCTTGATCTTGAATTTCCCATATAGCATAATTAAGGCCTTCTGATGTCTCATCAACCATACAGAAGTCCAATTTTGACCTACTAAAAATATTTCTGGCCAAAGAGGCCTTAATCTTGAACTTTCTATACATATTCATGGTCTGCTTCTGATGTTACATCAAGTATACAGTAGTCCATATTTTGACCTATTGAACGTATTTCAGGCCAAAGAGGCTTTGATCTTGAATTTCCTAGATAGACTAATTGAGGCCTTCTGATGTCTCATTTAGGGATGCACCGAATCCAGATTTTTGGGGTTCGGCCGAATACCGAATCCACTGGTCAAGATTCGGCCGAATCCGAATCCGAATACCGAATCCTACTCCCATCCGCAGTCCATTATCAAAGTAAACACATTAATGAAGTTAACAACGTCCACAGCAGTGTAGGGATGCCATTAACTGTTTTGGTCAAGTTTACTAAAGTAAACATTGTCGTGTATGTTCTTCTCGACGCTATTTCATGATGGTTTATAGAAAAATTACCCCGAGTCGTCCTCTGTTGTTTCAAAGAACAACCCAACGGAGAGCGCAGGAGGCGCGCGCTAGGGTTGTGCCGACATCAAGATGGAGCGCCACCATCGTGATGATGCCACGCCCCCGTTGCGAGTCTGACAGCGTATTAGTTAAACTAAAAACTTAGCAGGGATTGCTCTGTAAATTAAATTGAGAATGTAACTAATGCATATATGCTATTTTAAATACTGTAGTCTATGCCAGATATATAGCCTACATTTTGAAATCATTTGAGGCTGAAACATCCATAAGCATGCGTGTTTATTTTAGCACTTCCGTCAGTGAAACAACACACTACAGCCTATAAAACATCTAAACGATTATCAGTAAATAATGGTAACCTCAAGAATATATGAAAATTAAATATTAGTTAGAAAAATATTTGATTCATACTATTTCCCCGCAAAGATGTGTCATATACCGCTCTGCGCTTTGAGAGGAATGGGACACTGAATAGACACCTTCTTGAATATCTTTGTCATCATATGTTCTACTGATGTTGCAAAGCAACACTTGTTGTAAAAGGTCTGAAGAGTGGATTTTATTTTCCACAGGGTCAAGACATTTAGACAATGTTTGATTATTCACTGCCAGAGAAAACGAAACTAAAATCACCGGCGTGTGTGTGTGTGAAATGCGCTATTCAAATAAACCAAACTTGACGCGCCTTACCAAGTTTAATAACAAGAACAAACTGTGTTAAATAAAATTTGAAGTAAAAGGCTATTCGTCTTACAGTGTTTTTTATACTTTCCCACAGTAAAGGATGTGAAGTTATAATAGACTTAATTATAAGCAAACGAAAGGAAGAAACGTTTATAATCCCCTGCGAACATGGGTGCGACGCAAGTGAAGATTTGGGAAAAGAAACGAGATGTCCATGTCCATTGGGATAAAATGGACTAGGCCTATTGTTCAAATTCACGGAAAATCGAGTGACCAGATACAGATCGCAAAACAGAATTAAAAAGAGCTCTCTGACCATTATTTCCTTTCTAGGCTAAACAAAGCTTTGTGTTTCACTCCTGTGGTATTATTCACGTGAAACAGCATTCACATACAAAACACTGGGTTAGTAAAATAACGAAGTTATTTTTTTAAAGTAGAAAATAGTATTTATGTTAAGAGATATATTAATAAAAAGAGCTCAACTCTTAAGTGGAAGGAACCTATTTTTCCAACCTAGCGGATGAATCATTATTTGGGTTAGTAAAAATAACGAAATGATGGTTTTAAGAGAATAGTATATGTAAAGATATATAGTAGCCTATATTATCTACCTATTTACCTAATTCCGGTTCTTCAAGCTTACGGATTCAGTGTATTTTCGTTTTGTCATCTTAATTTGGTAATTATTTAAGTGAAAAATATTTAGTGTAGGCCTATTTTATTAATTTTATTTATATTTTATCTGATCTATAGATCTATAGGCTGTTTGCAAGGTAAAATAAAATACATTTTGGCTGCTGTCTGTAGATTCCTTCATGCACAACTCGTATTCTCTCGGATGTTTCATATGCAAATGTTATAACAGCGGCTGTTGTTTAGGGTCCTTGTCATCACGAGACAAATCGGGATTGCAAATTGAACGCGTAGCTCAACTTGAATCGCCTTCTTTTGACTTAAAGTATACTGCCACGTTTTCTGTTCATGAGTTCCATTTTCACTTTCAACAGCGGCGTCATTACGTTCGACCAGCGGGGCGCGCATAGTGCAAGCCTAGTGTTCGGGTTCGGTGGAAAAAAATTCTGAGGTTCGGCAGAAACCGAACCCAGTCAAAAAGCCCAATATTCGGCCGAATCCGAACCCGAACCCTGGATTCGGTGCATCCCTAGTCTCATTAACCATACAATAGTTCAAATTTGAACTATTGAACATATTTCAGGACTTGATTTTGAATTTCCCAAATAGACTAATTGAGGCCTTCTGAATTCTCGTCAACAATATAATAGTTCAATTTTGACCTACTAAAAATATTTCTGGCCAAAGAGGCCTTAATTTTGAACTTTCTATACATATTCATG
Source organism: Gobio gobio (assembly GCF_949357685.1). NCBI lineage: Eukaryota > Metazoa > Chordata > Actinopteri > Cypriniformes > Gobionidae > Gobio > Gobio gobio. Next base: position 30,597,569 of record NC_137121.1, on the reverse strand, counting down.
GTCTGCTTCTGATGTTACATCAAGCATACAGTAGTCCATATTTTGACCTATTGAACGTATTTCAGGCCAAAGAGGCTTTGATCTTGATCTTTCTATATAGACTAATTGAGGCCTTCTGATGTCTCGTCAACCATACTGTAGTCCAATTTTGACCTATTGAACATATTTCAGGCCAAGGAGGCCTTGATCTTGAATTTCCCATATAGACTAATTGAGGCCTTCTGAATTCTCGTCAACAATATAGCAGTCCTTATTTGACATGCTGAACTTTTTTCAGGCCAAAGAGTCCTTGATCTTGAATTTCCCATATAGACTAATTGAGGCCTTTCTTTTTTTTTTATACTTTATTTTTTTAATTTTTAACAAGACAGACAAAAAAAAAAAGAAAGAAAACCAGACAGACAGACCAAGGAACAGCAGGCAAAATCGTCATAGATTAACAGAGATGTTCAACATCATGTAAAAACAGGAAAAACAAAACAGGAAAAAAAATAATAATAATCAAAATGAATAGAAAAGGGATAAAATAAAAGACATATACATCTCAATTTGTATTCAGATAAGATATCCAGTTTTTCCAATATGCTTCACATTTCCTCCTGGCATGTCTCAGAGAGAAAGTCAAATGTTCCATAACATATATTTCCTGTACTATTTCTATCCATTCGGCAATTGTCGGGGACTCTTTACTTAGCCATTTCCTAGTTATTGCTTTCTTACTACCTGCTAAAAGTATTTGTAACAAATATCTATCTGTCTTTCTCAGCCCTGTTGGTAGATTTCCTAAATATATAACGCTGAAATTAAACTCAAGCTCTAAGCCAGTTATTGACCTAATTGCCTTCACCACCTCTACCCAGTACAAAGAAATAATAGGACACTCCCAAAAGATATGAAAATGACCGGCAGACATGTTACCACACAATCTCCAGCACTGCCCGTGATCAGGATTGTTACTCTGTGATTTTTTTATATTGGGGGTTATAAAAAATCTTAATGTGTTTTTCCAGATGAATTCCCTCCACAGACCTGAGCTGGAGGTGGTAGATTGCGTCCTGCATATATTCAACCAGTCCTCTTCGCTTATCTTTATGTTAGCTTCTTTCTCCCACCTCATTTTTACATACATTGTTGAAAGTCCTCTGTCCGACTGTAAACATGAATATAACCTGGAAATCAGTTTTCTGTTGGTATTACGTTTATAAGCATCGATGAATATACCAATCAGGTCCGCTCCCCTCTCTCCAATACTTTTAATATGTTTATCAAAGTGGTGTCTCAGTTGAAGGTATCTGAAGAAATCTTCCTTTCCTAAATTGAATGTGTCTATAAGTTTTTTAAAGGTATCCAGACCGTCAGTGGAGGATATTATACAGTATGAGGTGATACCTGAATTTGTCCAATTCTTAAATCTACCATCCAGACCAGCTGGTGTAAAATCTGTATCATATTTCACCCAGCGTAATATTCGTACATTTCTTTCAAAATCTTTGTTTTTAAGTAGTTTGTGCCAGATGTTAAAAGGGACTGCCATCCAATTAGTTAATTTGTTCAAATGTTTCTTCAGAAGAGTTTTTTCACCCAGTATAGATTGGAGAGGTATGTTTATTTGACTTTGCTCTAGTACCTTCCATTTTGCATCACATTCAGGGTCACACCAGCAAACCAGAGAACGTAACTGTGCTGCTCTATAATAATCTTCCAAGCACGGTAGTGCCATACCACCTTCGACCTTGGGGAGTTGTAATGTTTGAAATCTAATCCTTGGTTTTTGTTTTCCCCAAATAAAAGATGAGATAATTCTATTCCATTCACTGAATTGTTTGGGAGGCACTTCAACAGGCAACGATTGAAAGAGAAAAAGCAACCTGGGTAATATATTCATCTTTATAGCGTCGATCCGGTTGTACATGTCCATTGGTAATAATGACCAACGGTTTAAGTCTGCTTTAATATCAACTGTTATAGGAATGTAATTGTGTTCATAAATGGCAGAGATCTCCTTAGGTATGTGTACCCCTAAATATTTTATTGTATTACCTTTCCATTTAAATTGACAAATTTTATAAATGTTTTCTTGTGGTTCGTAATTGAAAGTAAGCGTTTGAGTTTTATGCAGATTTAATTTATAGCCAGAATATGAACCAAATTCTTTAAGAAGAGATAATAATTTGGGTAAACTTGCATTGGGTCTGGTAAGTGTCACGAGTATGTCGTCCGCATACGCACATATTTTATATTGTGTGTCTCCTATTAATACCCCCATTATATCCTTGTCTTCTCTGATTGCCTGCACCAAAGGCTCTATGAAGAGGGCAAAAAGAGTAGGACTCAGGGGGCATCCCTGTCGACATCCCCTTTCAAGAAATATTGTTTTGGATAAGTCCCCATTTATTTTAATTCTAGCCGTAGGAGAGGAGTATAGTGAGTTCAAACATCTTATTACCTGTTCATTAAATCCAAAGCGCCTAAGGACCAAATATAAATATTCCCATCGGACGGAGTCGAATGCCTTTTCGGCATCAAGACTTATCACTACAGATTCCATGTTATTGTTTCTCATATGGTTAATGAGGTGGAGAGCCCGTCTCACATTGTCCTGGGTTTGCCTGTTTTTTACAAAGCCTGTCTGGTCTGTGTCTATCAGATCTGGGATTATGTTTTCCAGTCGTTTCGCTAATATTGATGCATATAATCTATAATCTATGTTTAAAACTGAAATAGGTCTATAAGAGCTGCAATCTGTTTTGTTTTTACCCATTTTAGGAATCACTGAGATTACTGCTTGTCTCCATGAAGGCGGGGTCTCGCCACCTTCCAAAACATAGTTAAAACAATCCTTGAGCATTGGTATTATTGTTTCCCTGAAGGTTTTATACCATTCTGATGGATACCCATCTGCACCTGGCATTTTATTTGCTTTCAATCTTGATATTGCCTTATTAATTTCATAATCTGTTATCTCCTGGGTTATTATTTTGTTTTGCGTTGTGCCTATAGATGGTAAATCCAAAGATGCTAGAAAGGATAATATGACAGCTGGCTCAGTTGTCCGAGGTTGTGCATATAATTTTGTGTAGTACGCTTCAAAGGCGTTTTGTATGTTTTCCAAATTATGATACATCTCATCGGTCCTGGGGTCCTTCACTTTATGTATGAATCTCTCGGCCTGTTGTTTCCTTATTCTCCATGCAAGTATTTTCTTAGACTTAGGGCCATTTTCATAGAAATTTTGTTTAATTAATTTAGCTCTCCTCTCTACTTGGTTTTCATATAGGTCGTTTAATTTTCGTTTAGTCTCCATTACGTCATTTAGAATATTAGCATCCTTATACTCCATATGTTTACTCTCCAGTGATTTTAACTTTTCAGCCAGGTCCTTAATTTGTTTCTCATTTTCCTTTTTTTTCTGGGCAGACCACATCATGAGTTTACCTCTAATAACAGCTTTTGCAGCATCCCATAATGTACTAGAAGAAACTGCTCCATTATCATTATGGGTCATATACTCTTTAAATTCTGTCTTTATATACTTTTGGCATTGAGGGTCATTCAGGAGGCTTGTATTAAGTCTCCACAAAGTCTCTTTGGGCTTGTTGTCTAAATGCAATGTTAAGTACACCCCTGCATGGTCGGATATGTCTCTTACCCCTATGTCACAGTTTATAATCCTATGTCTATCTAAATTTAGCATAAAAAAATAGTCAATTCTTGAGTACGTAGAGTGAGGGTGGGAGAAAAAAGTAAAATGTTTATCATATGGGTGAAGTTCCCTCCATATGTCTATCATTCCTATTTCTTTAAGCAGTTTTTTAACATGCAAAGCTTCAGGTCTTATATTTTTTTTCCTGTTGGAGGAGTCCAAGGTTGGCTTTAGCTGGATATTCCAGTCCCCCCCACATATCAACACACCTGAGGTTTCCATAGAGATCATATTAAAAACTTTCTTGATTAGCTGTTTATCATGTCCTGGTGGTCTATAGACATTCATCAATGTAACTTCTTTGTGGTCGATAAAACCTTTGACCAGTAAGTACCGACCTTCTTTGTCAATAATTTGTGAGGAGAACTGGAAGTTTACCTTATTTGAAATTAGTATAGCTACCCCCCTCGCATTTCCTCTTTCGAAGGAAGAGTAATATAAGTTTTTGAAACCCCTTTTCCGCAACTTTTCATGTTCTATATCTGAGAGATGTGTTTCTTGCCAGAATATTATGTCTTGTTTTTCCCTTTTCATCTTGGCGATTACTTTACTTCTTTTTATAGGATTATGTAATCCGTTTACATTAAGGGTGATTATTCTGTATTTTTGATGAGGCATCTCAGTCAGTAGCGAGTAAAAAAAAAGTTTACTAAGACTTTAAGCATCCCTGTAAGGTCTGAACAAATAAACTTCTGTCTGTGAAACGAAATGAAACTTAACACATAAATACAAACGCTTAACGTTAGTGACTTCCATCTCTGAAGTGTGAATTCTACTTCCAAAACAAGAGGGGAAGCCCTACATCTGGAAGGGGCCCCTCTAAGTGTGGACCTAAATCTCTGACTACATGGAATCAGAACAGTCCACATATAAACAAAAAAGAAAACAGACATAAATTCCCAGATGTGGTCAGTTCAATTTCTCAAGCTTACGTGAATAGGAAAATTCGCCTAGTCTCTTATTACCTCCTGGAAATACGGTCCGATGTAGAAATATGGTAGGTCATACTTCGGCTTTTCAAAAGATACTCAGTCACTCATAGCGCCTTCGTTGCGTCGAAATCTCTTTAGTTTCTCTTGGATGTGTTTCATGCGTGTATCCCAGTGACGACGTGATGTAACACCTGCCGTTTCCCAGGAAGGTTGTTTCCGTCTCGCAGCGATTGTAGCACGGTCGTCCGCCAGAGCCCCGGCTTCACTGTTCGGCATCAATCCTCTTTTCTTCAGGTCATCCATCGCCTCTGATGCGCTGTTGTATATAACTGCACCAGTTTCAAGAAACACTCTGAGTTTTGCTGGGTGAAGAGTCTGAAAACGGAGACCCTGTTCTTTAAGCGTCTTTCTGATGGTTGAGTAAGCCTTTCTTTTCATGACTATTTCGGTTGGGTAGTCTTGCTCGAAAAACACTTTTCTCCCGTCATATTGAATGTTATTCTTTTTCCAGGCGGTGCGGAGCACCAGTTCTTTTGTTTTATACTCCAGAAAGTAGACCACTATTGACCTCGGGTTAGCACCTTGTGGCGGTTTGACTCCAAGGGACCGGTGACAGCGTTGTATGGCGAGGTTGACATCGGGGAGAGACAGCTCCGCTTTAATGAATGTCTCTAAGAACTCCTGTACGTTGTCTCCCTCTGCCCCCTCTGGGACCCCATGGATGCGTATGTTGTTTCTACGCGAGCGCGACTCCAAGTCCGTCAGCTGGGCTTGTAATTTGTCTTGGAGCTCTAAAGTGTGGGAAAGCAACTCACTGTTTTCTGCACCCCGCTCCTCCAAGTCAGCCACTCTCTGCTCCGTCTCCTCAACTCTGTCGGTTATTTCCTTTAAATCAGTAACGATAGTGTTTAGCTTTTGGCTAACATCTTCCCTGAAGTCCACCAGTTCCTTCTTTAGTGGCCCCATTATCTCGGTAAATTCTTTTTTCAAGTCTAAACGAACCGCCTTTATCTCGGCAATAATGTTAGCTTGGATAGCTTCCATAGTCTCGTGGTCCGCTTGCTTGCTAGCACCTTCGTCAGTATTTCCACTTTCAATCGAGGATTTGTCGTCTATCTTCGGGTTTTGTTGCGATCTTCCTTTTTTCATTCTCCTGTTTCCCCTTCTCATACTATAAATGACAACGATTCCTACCTGGATAACCAGTATTTATTTCTGGGGAGTATGACCATCTGGGAGCCTCTAACTTATGCTGCTAAACGCGTCTGCGCCATGCCGGAAGTCCCCAATTGAGGCCTTTCAATGTCTTATCAACCATACTCTAGTCCGATTTTGAAGTATTGAACATATTTCAGGCCAAAGAGGCTTTGATCTTGAATTTCCCATATAGATTAATTGAGGCCTTCTGATGTCTCGTCAACAATATACTAGTCCTTATTTGACATCCTGAACTTTTTTCAGGCCAAAGAGGCCTTGATCTTGAATTTCCCATAAAGACTAATTGAGGCCTTCTGATGACTCATCAACCATGCAGAAGTCCAATTTTGACCTACTGAACATATTTCAGGCCAAAGAGGCCTTGATCTTGAATTTCCTATATAGACTAATTGAGGCCTTTTGATGTCTGGTCAACCATACTGTAGTCCAAGTTTGACCAATTGAGCATATTTCAGGCCAAAGAGGCCTTGATCTTGAATTTACCATTTAGACTAATTGAGGCCTTTTGATGTCTGGTCAACCATACTGTAGTCCAAGTTTGACCAATTGAGCATATTTCAGGCCAAAGAGGCCTTGATCTTGAATTTACCATTTAGACTAATTGAGGCCTTTTGATGTCTCATCAACCATACAGAAGTCCAATTTTGCCCTACCTAACATATTTCAGGCCAAAGAGGCCTTAATCTTGAACTTTCTAAATATACTCATAGACTGCTTCTGATGTTACATCAACCATACAGAAGTCCAATTTTAACCTGCTTAACATATTTCAGGCCAAAGAGGCCTTGATATTGAATTTCCCATATAGACTAATTGAGGCCTTCTGATGTCTCATCAACCCTTTTGACCTATTGAACATATTTCAGGCCAAAGAGGCCTTGATCTTGAATTTCCCATACAGACTAATTGAGGCCCTCTGATGTCTCATCAACCATACTCTAGTCCAATTTTGACCTATTGAACATATTTCAGGCCAAAGAGGCCTTGATCTTGAATTTCCCATATAGACTTATTGAGTTCTTCTGATGTCTAGTAAACAATATAGTAGTCCTTATTTGACATGCTGAACTATTTTCAGGCCAAAGAGTTCTTGATCTTGAATTTCCCATATAGACTAATTGAGGGCTTCTGATGTCTCGTCAACCATACTGTAGTCCAATTTTGACCTATTGAACATATTTCAGTTCAAGGAGGCCTTGATCTTGAATTTCCCATATAGACTAATTGAGGCCTTCTGATGTCTCATCAACCATACAATAGTTCAAATTTGAACTTTTGAACATATTTCAGGCCTTGATCTTGAATTTCCCATATAGACTAAATGAGGGCTTCTGATGTCTCGTCAACCATACTGTAGTCCAATTTTGACCTATTGAAAATTTTTCAGGCCAAGGAGGCCTTGATCTTGAATTTCACATATAGACTAATTGAGGCCTTCTGAATTCTCGTCAACGATATAATAGTCAAATTTTGACCTCTTGAACAAATTTCAGGCCAAATAGGCCTTGATCTTGAATTTCCCATATAGCCTAATTAAGGCCTTCTGATGTCTCATCAACCATACCGAAGTCCAATTTTGACCTATTGAACATATTTCAGGCAAAATAGGCCTTGATCTTGAACTTTATATACATTCTCATAGAGTGCTTCTGATGTTACATCATGCATACAGTAGTTGATATTTTGACCTATTGAACGTATTTCTGGCCAAAGAGGCATTGATCTTGAATTTCCTATATAGACTAATTGAGGCCTTCTGATGTCTCATCAACCATACAATAGTTCAAATTTGAACTTTTGAACATATTTCAGGCCTTGATCTTGAATTTCCAATATAGACTAATTGAGGCCTTCTGATGTCTCTTCAACCATACTGTAGTCCAATTTTGACCTATTGAACATATTTCAGGCCAAGGAGGCCTTGATCTTGAATTTCCCATATAGACTAATTGAGGCCTTCTGAATTCTCGTCAACAATATAATATTCCAATTTTGACCTCTTGAACAAATTTCAGGCCAAATAGGCCTTGATCTTGAACTTTATATACATTCTCATAGACTGCTTCTGATGTTACATCATGCATACAGTAGTTGATATTTTGACCTATTGAACGTATTTCAGGCCAAAGAGGCATTGATCTTGAATTTCCTATTTAGACTAATTGAGGCCTTCTGATGTCTCATCAACCATACAGAAGTCCAATTTTGACCTATTGAAGAAATTTCAGGGCAAAGAGGCCTTGATCTTGAATTTCCCATATAGACTAATTGAGGCCTTCTGATGTCTCGTGAACAATATAGTAGTTCTTATTTGACATGCTGAACTTTTTTCAGGTAAAGGGGCCTTGATCTTGAATTTCCCATATAGACTAATTGAGGCCCTCTGATGTCTCATCAACCATACTCTAGTCCAATTTTGACCTATTGAACATATTTCAGGCAAAATAGGCATTGATCTTGAACTTTATATACATTCTCATAGACTGCTTCTGATGTTACATCATGCATACAGTAGTTGATATTTTGACCTATTGAACGTATTTCTGGCCAAAGAGGCATTGATCTTGAATTTCCTATATAGACTAATTGAGGCCTTCTGATGTCTCATCAACCATACAATAGTTCAAATTTGAACTTTTGAACATATTTCAGGCCTTGATCTTGAATTTCCAATATAGACTAATTGAGGCCTTCTGATGTCTCGTCAACCATACTGTGGTCCAATTTTGACCTATTGAAGAAATTTCAGGCCAAAGAGGCCTTGATCTTGAATTTCCCATATAGCCTAATTAAGGCCTTCTGATGTCTCATCAACCATACAGAAGTCCAAATTTGACATGCTGAACTTTTTTCAGGCCAAAGAGTCCTTGATCTTGAATTTCCCATATAGACTAATTGAGGCGATGTCTCATCAACCATACAGAAGTCCAATTTTGACCTACTGAACATATTTCAGGCCAAATAGGCCTTGATCTTGAACTTTATAAACATACTCATAGACTGCTTCTGATGTTACATCATGCATACAGTAGTCCATATTTTGACCTATTGAACGTATTTCAGGCCAAAGAGGCTTTAATCTTGAACTTTCTATATATACTCATAGACTGCTTCTGATGTTACATCATGCATACAGTAGTCCATAGTTTGACCTATTGATTGTATTTCAGGCCAAAGAGGCTTTAATCTTGAATTTCCTATATAGACTAATTGAGGCCTTCTGATGTCTCATCAACCATACTGTAGTCCAAGTTGGACCTATTGAACATATTTCAGGCCAAGGAGGCCTTGATCTTGAATTTCCCATATAGACTAATTGAGGCCTTCTGAATTCTCGTCAACAATATAATATTCCAATTTTGACCTCTTGAACAAATTTCAGGCCAAATAGGCCTTGATCTTGAACTTTATATACATTCTCAAAGACTGCTTCTGATGTTACATCATGCATACAGTAGTCCATATTTGCCCTATTGAACGTATTTCAGGCCAAAGAGGATTTGATCTTGAATTTCCCATATAGACTAATTGAGGCCTTCTGATGTCTCGTCAAAAATGTAGTAGTCCTTATTTGACATGCTGAACTTTTTTCAGGCAAAAGAGGCCTTGATCTTGAATTTCACATATAGACTAATTTAGGCCCTCTGATGTCTCATCAATCACACTCTAGTCAAATTTTGACCTATTGAACATATTTCAGGCCAAAGAGGCCTTGATCTTGAATTTCCCATATAAACTAATTGAGGCCTTCTGATGTCTTGTCAAAAATATAGTAGTCCTTATTTGACATGCTGATCTTTTTTCAGGCAAAAGAGGCCTTGATCTTGAATTTCCCATATAGACTAATTGAGGCCTTCTGATGTCTCATCAGCAATAATATAGTCCAATTTTGACCTCTTGAACAAATTTCAGGCCAAAGATGCCTTGATCTTGAATTTCCCATATAGACTAATTGAGGCCTTCTTATGTCTCGTAAACCATACAGAAGTCCAATTTTGACCTACTGAACATATTTCAGGCCAAATAGGCCTTGATCTTGAACTTTATATAAATACTCATAGACTGCTTCGATGTTACATCATGCATACAGTAGTTGAAATTTTGACCAATTGAACAGCAAATATGATTGATGAGACATCAGAGGGCCTCAGTTAGTCTATATAGGAAATTCAAGATCAAGGCCTCTTTGGCCTGAAATATGTTCAATAGTTCAAAATTGGACTATTGTATGGTTGATGAGTCATAAGAAGGCCTCAATTATTCTTTATGGGAAATTCAAAATCAAGGCCTCTTTGGACTGAAAAAAGTTTAGCATGTCAAATAAGGACTAGTATATTGTTGACGAGACATCAGAAGGCCTCAATTATTCCATATGGAAAAATCAAGATCAAGGCCTCTTTGGCCTGAAATTTCTTCAATAGGTCAAAAATGGACTTCTGTATGGTTGATGAGACATCAGAAGGCCTTGATTAGGCTATATGGGAAATTCAAGATCAAGGCCTCTTTGGCCTGAAATATGTTCCATAGGTCAAACTTGGAATACAGTACGGTTGACGAGACATCAAAAGGCCTCAATTAGTCCATATAGGAAATTCAAGTTCAAGGCCTCTTTGGCCTGAAATAAGTTCCGAAGGTCAAAATTGGACTTCTACATGGTTGATGAGTTATCAGAAGGCCTCAATTAGTCTTTATGGGAAATTCAAGATCAATGCCTCTTTGGCCTGAAAAAGTTCAGCATGTCAAATAAGGACTAGTATATTGTTGACGAGACATCAGAATGCCTCAATTAGTCTATATGGGATATTCAAGATCAAGGCCTCCTTGGCCTGAAATATGTTCAATAGGTCAAAATTGGACTTCTGTATGGTTGATGAGACATCAGGAGTCCTCAATTAGTCTATATGGGAAATTCAAGATCAAAGCCTCTTTGGCCTGAAATATGTTCAGTACGTCAAAATCGGACTAGAGTATGGTTGATGAGACATTGAAAGGCCTCAATTAGTCTATATGGGAAATTCAAGGTCAAAGACTCTTTGGCCTGAATAAAGTTTAACATTTCAAATAAGGACTACTATATTGTTGACGAGACATCAGAAGGCCTCAATTAGTCTATATCGGAAATTCAAGATCAAGGCTTCTTAGGCCTGAAATATGTTCAATAGGTCAAAATTGGACTAGAGTATGATTGATGAGACATCAGAGGGCCTTAATTAGGCTATATGGGAAATTCAAGATCAAGGCCTCTTTGGCCTGAAATATGTTCAATAGATCAAACTTGGACTACAGTATGGTTGACGAGACATCAGAAGGCCTCAATTTGTCCACATAGGAAATGCAAGATTAAAGCCTCTTTGGCCTGAAATACAATCAATAGGTCAAACTATGGACTACTGTATGCATGATGTAACATCAGAAGCAGTCTATGAGTATATATAGAAAGTTCAAGATTAAAGCCTCTTTGGCCTGAAGTATGTTTAGTAGGTCAAAATTGGACTTCTGTATGGTTGATGAGACATCAGAAGGCCTTAATTAGGCTATATGGGAAATTCAAGATCAAGGCCTCTTTGGCCTGAAATATGTTCAATAGGTCAAACTTGGACTACAGTATGGTTGACGAGACATCAAAAGGCCTCAATTAGTCCATATAGGAAATTCAAGATCAAGGCCTCTTTGGCCTGAAACAAGTTCAGTAGGTAAAATTGGACTTCTGCATGGTTGATGAGTTATCAGAAGGCCTCAATTAGTCTTTATGGGAAATTCAAGATCAAGGCCTCTTTGGCCTGAAAAAAGTTCAGCATGTCAAATAAGGACTAGTATATTGTTGACGAGACATCAGAAGGCCTCAATTAGTCTATATGGGAAATTAAAGATCAAGGCCTCTTTGGCCTGAAATATGTTCAATAGGTCAAAATTAGACTAGAGTATGTTTGATGAGACATCAGAGGGCCTCAATTAGTCTATATGGGAAATTCAAGATCAAGGCCTGAAAGTATGGACTACTGTATGCATGATATAACATCAGAAGCAGTCTATGAGTATGTATTGAAAGTTCAAGATTAAGGCCTCTTTGGCCTGAAATATATTTAGTAGGTCAAAATTGGACTTCTGTATGGTTGATGACACATCATAAGGCCTTGATTAGACTATATAGGAAATTCAAGATCAAGGCCTCGTTGGCCTGAAATATGTTCAGTAGGTCAAAATTGGACTTCTGCATGGTTGATGAGTCATCAGAAGGCCTCAACTAGTCTTTATGGGAAATTCAAGATCAAAGCCTCCTCGGCCTGAAATACGTTCAATACGTCAAAATTGGACTAGAGTATGGTTGATGAGACATTGAAAGGCCTCATTTATTCTATATGGGAAATTCAAGATCAAGGACTCTTTGGCCTGAAAAAAGTTCAGCATGTCAAATAAGGACTACTATATTGGTGACGAGAATTCATAAGGCCTCAATTAGTCTATATGGGAAATTCAAGATGAAGGTCTCCTTGGCTTAAAATATGTTCAGTAGGTCAAACATGGACAACAGTATGGTTGACGAGGCATCAGAAGGCCTCAATTAGTCTATATGGGAAATTAAAGATCAAGGCCTCTTTGGCCTGAAATATGTTCAATAGGTGAAAATTAGACTAGAGCATGGTTGATGAGACATCAGAGGGCCTCAATTAGTCTATATGAGAAATTCAAGATCAAGGCCTCTTTGGCCTGAAATTTTTTAAATCGGTCAATATTGGACTACTGTATGCATGATGTAACATCAGAAGCAGTCTATGAGTATGTATAGAAAGTTCAAGATTAAGGCCTCTTTGGCCTGAAATATGTTTAGAAGGTCAAAATTGGACTTCTGTATGGTTGATGAGACATCAGAAGGCCCTAATTAGGCTATATGGGAAATTCAAGATCAAAGCCTCCTTGACCTGAAATACGTTCAATAGGTCAAAATATGGACTACTGTATGCATGTAACATCAGAAGCAGTATATGAGTATGTATATAAAGTTCAAGATCAAGGCCTATTTGGCCTGAAATATGTTCAGTAGTTCAAATGGGACTTCTGTATGGTTGACGAGACATCAGAAGGCCTCAATTAGTCTATATAGGAAATTCAAGATCAAAGCCTCTTTGGCCTGAAATATGTTCAATAGGTCAAAATATGGACTACTGTATGCATGATGTAACATCAGAAGCAGTCTATGAGTATGTATAGAAAGTTCACGATTAAGGCCTCTTTGGCCTGAAATATGTTCAGAAGGTCAAAATTGGTCTTCTGTATGGTTGACGAGACATCAGAAGGCCTCAATTAGTCTATATAGGAAATTCAAGATCAAGGCCTCTTTAGCCTGAAAAATGTTCAATAGGTAAAATTTGGACTACAATATGGTTGATGAGACATCAGAAGACCTCAATTAGTCTATATGGTAAATGCATGATCAAGGCTTATTTTGCCTGAAATATGTTCAATAGGTCAAAATTGGACTTCTGTATGGTTGACGAGACATCAGAAGGCCTCAATTAGTCTATATAGGAAAATCAAGATCAAAGCCTCTTTGGCCTGAAAAATTTTCAATAGGTCAAATTTGGACTACGGTATGGTTGATGAGACATCAGAAGGCCTCAATTAGTCTATATGGGAGATGCATGATCAAGGCCTTTTGGCCTGAAATATGTTCAATAGGTCAAAATTGGACTACAGTATGGTTGATGAGACATCAGAAGACCTCAATTAATCTATATAGGAAATTCAAGATCAAGGCCTCTTTAGCCTAAAACAAATGTTCAATAGGTCAAATTTGGATTACAGTATGGTTGATGAGACATCAGAAGGTCTCAATTAATCTATATAGGAAATTCAAGATCAAAGCCTCTTTGGCCTGAAATATGTTCAATAGTTCAAAATTGGACTAGTGTATGGTTGATGAGACATCAGAAGGCCACAATTAGTCTATATAGGAAATTCAAGATCAAAGCCTTCTTGGCCTGAAATACATTCAATAGGTCAAAATATGGACTACTGTATGCATGTAACATCAGAAGCAGTATATTTGTATGTATATAAAGTTCAAGATCAAGGCCTATTTGGCCTAAAATATGTTCAGTAGGTCAAAATTGGACTTCTGTATGGTTGATGAGACATCAGAAGGCCTCAATTAATCTATATAGGAAATTCAAGATCAAAGCCTCTTTGGCCTGAAATATGTTCAATAGTTCAAAATTGGACTTCTGTATGGTTGATGAGACATCAGAAGGCCTCATTTAGACTATATAGGAAATTCCAGACCAAAGCCTCTTTGGCCTGAAATATGTTCAAAGTTGGACTACTGTCTGACAGATATAACTTCAGAAGGAGTCTAGTAGGAATGGAATGATAATGTTTGAAAAGTATCAGGCCATAAAGATGTTTAATAGGTAAAATATGGACTACTGTTTAGCTGATATAACATTAGAAGTAGTCTATTGTATATATAGAAACTTCAAAATTGAGAACTCTTTTGGCCTGAAAAAAGTTCAGTATGTCAAATATGGACTACTGTATGGTTGATTAGACATCAGAAGCAATCTATGAGTATGTATAGAAAGTTCAAGTTTAAGGCCTCTTTGGCCGGAAATATGTTCAGTAGGTCAAAATTGGACTTCTGTATGGTTGATGAGACATCAGAAGTCCTCAATTAGTCTATATGGGAAATGCAAGATCAAAGCCTCTTTGGCCTGAAATATGTTCCATACGTCAAAATCGGACTAGAGTATGGTTGATGAGACATTGAAAGGCTTCAATTAGTCTATATGGGAAATTCAAGATCAAAGCCTCTTTGGCCTGAAATACGTTCAATAGGTCAAAATATGGACTACTGTATGCATGATGTAACATCAGAAGCAGTCTATGAGTATGTATAGAAAGTTCAAGATTAAGGCCTCCTTGGCCTGAAATATGTTCAGAAGGTCAAAATTGGACTTCTGTATGGTTGACGAGACATCAGAAGGCCTCAATTAGTCTATATAGGAAATTCAAGATCAAGGCCTCTTTTTGCCTGAAAAATGTTCAATAGGTCAAATTTGGACTACAGTATGGTTGATGAGACATCAGAAGACCTCAATTAGTCTATATGGGAAATGCATGATCAAGGCCTCTTTTGCCTGAAATATGTTCAATAGGTCAAAATTGGACTACAGTATGTTTGATGAGACATCAGAAGACCTCAATTAATCTATATAGGAAATTCTAGATCAAGGCCTCTTTAGCCTAAATTTTTTTTTCAATAGGTCAAATATGGTAGCCTGGCGTGGCCATACTCAATTCTAGTCAGAATTTGAGTCTGGTACCGCTCCATTGAGCTTTGATTATGGGGCGTGTTTCAACCGAGCCAGGAAAGACCTCAATTGGATAGACCCACAACCAATCAGAGCAACGGAGCGACGCGTAACGTTAGTTGTCAAATGTCAACAGAACTCAACTGCACTGTGTTGCCAAGTCCGTGTTTTTCTCCATGTCCGCGGGTTGAAGCGACCCCAATTATGTGATTATATAAACCCAGGAATGCGAATTTTAGCAGGCAGCCTTGCCAAAATAACATATTTTGCCAAACAAACGCCATTTTTGTCCGGAGAACACCCCGGAAAGTTATTGTTTTGGGCTATAGTTTTGAGTAGCAATTGTGCGCGACATTGCAAAAACACTTGGAAACCCTGTCTGCACGCACGCACGCACGCACTGCACGCACGCTGGAGTTTCGGGTAACGTTACAAGAAAAACATGAGTGTAAACGATCTTTGCCAGTAATAAAATTATTTAAGGATACACAGAGTACTTACCAACACGATCATCGTTTCTGAGAGAAATAGTGAAGGTGAATGCATATACGAACAAGTTCTCCGTTTAGGATTAGAACAAACTCAACCCAAGAGCCTTCGATGACGTGGATGATTACGTTACTGTTTATCATCTGTCCATCATCGTCTAAAGCCCGCCCTGACAATTTCATTGGTCCGAACAGTTTCTGTTCGGGCATAATTACTCCTCTATGGAGCGAGTCCAGACCGAATTGCCCGAGCAAAAAAAATTGTGGCCGGGGCTAAATTCGGCTGGCATCCAGGCTACAAATACGGACTACTGTATGGTTGATTAGACATCAGAAGCAATCTATGAGTATGCATAGAAAGTTCAAGATCAAGGCCTCTTTGGCCTGAAATATGTTCAGAAGGTCAAAATTGGACTTCTGTATGGTTGACGAGACATCAGAAGGCCTCAATTAGTCTATATAGGAAATTCAAGATCAAGGCCTCTTTAGCCTGAAAAATGTTTAATAGGTCAAAATTGGACTACAGTATGGTTGATGAGACATCAGAAGACCTCAATTAATCTATATAGGAAATTCAAGATCAAGGCCTCTTTAGCCTGAAATATGTTCAGTAGGTCAAAATTGGACTTCTGTATGGTTGATGAGACATCAGAAGGCCTCAATTAGTCTATCTGGGATATTCAATATCAATGCCTCTTTGGCCTGAAATTTGTTCAGTACGTCAAAATCGGACTAGAGTATGGTTGATGAGACATTGAAAGGCCTCAATTATTCTATATGGGAAATTCAAGATCAAGGACTCTTTGGCCTGAAAAAAGTTCAGCATGTCAAATGAGGACTACTATATTGTTGACGAGAATTCATAAGGCCTAAATTAGTCTATATGGGAAATTCAAGATCAAGGCCTCCATGGCCTAAAATATGTTCAATAGTTCAAAATTGAATTATTGTATGGTTGATGAGACATCAGAAGGCCTCAATTAGTCTATATAGGAAATTCAAGATCAAAGCCTCTTTGGCCTGAAATACGTTCAATAGGTCAAAATATCAGCTACTGTATGCATGATGTAACATCAGAAGCAGTCTATGAGTATGTAAATAAAGTTCAAGATCAAGGCCTATTTTGCCTGAAATATGTTTAGAAGGTCAAAATTGGACTTCTGTATGGTTGATGAGACATCAGAAGGCCTCAATTAGGCTATATGGGAAATTCAAGATCAAGGCCTCTTTGGCCTGAAATATGTTCAATAGGTCAAACTTGGACTACAGTATGGTTGACGAGATATCAAAAGGCCTCAATTAATCTATATAGGAAATTCAAGATCAAAGCCTCTTTGGCCTGACATACGTTCAATAGGTCAACATATTATCTACTGTATGCATGATGTAACATCAGAAGCAGTCATAAAAGAAATGTGCAAAACTCGTTGTGCATTGAAGAGATAAGTGCTTTTGCATGCATTCTAGATCGCGCTGTGCATTGAAGAGATTTATGCTTTGCAATGCATACAAAGCTCCTTGTGCATTAAAGTGATTCGTAATTTTGCAATATAATGCAATGCATAAAAAACCTTGTGCATTAAAGAGATTAGTGTGTTTGCATTTATTGCATGAAATAACTTGTTGTAAATTGAAGAGATTTATGCTTTTGCATTGCATTGCATTCATGAACATTGAAGAGATTTGTGGTTTTGCATTGCAATGCGTACAAAACTCTTGTGCATTGACGAGATTCGTACTTTTGCAATGCATTACACACAAAACTCCTTGTGCATTAAAGAGATTAGTGCGTTTGCATTCATTGTATAAAATAACTCGTGCATTGAAGAGATTAGTGCTTTTGCATTGCATTGTATTGCATTGCATTGCATTGCATTGCATTCAAGAATGCACTGCGAAATTGAAGAGATTTGTGCTTTTGCAATGCGTACAAAACTCCTTGTGCATTGAGGAGATTTGTACTTTTGCATTGCAATGCATACAAAACTCCTTGTGCATTAAAGAGATTCCACAAATTTCATTGTGCATTAATCTGTCAATACGAGATTTGTACTTTTGCAATGCAATGCATACAAAACTCCTTGTGCATTAAAGTGATTCGTAATTTTGCAATGCAATGCAATGCATAAAAAACCTTGTGCATAAAGAGATTAGTGCGTTTGCATTTATTGCATGAAATAACTTGTAAATTGAAGAGATTTATGCTTTTGCATTGCAAAAGTACAAAACTCCTTGTGCATTAAAGAGATTCGTACTTTTGAAATGCAATACAATGCATAAAAAACCTTGTGCATTAAAGAGATTAGTGCGTTTGCATTTATTGCATGAAATAACTTGTAAATTGAAGAGATTTATGCTTTTGCATTGCAAAAGTACAAAACTCCTTGTGCATTGACGAGATTCGTACTTTTGCAATGCAATATATACGAAACTCCTTGTGCATTAAAGAGATTAGTGCGTTTGCATTCATTGTATAAAATAACTTGTGCATTGAAGAGATTAGTGCTTTTGCATTGCATTGCATTGTATTGCATTGCATTCAAGAACATTGAAGAGATTTGTCTTCATTGAAGTGCATTGAAGAGATTTGTGCTTTTGCATTGCAATGCGTATGACACTCCTTGTGCATTAAAGAGATTAGTGCGTTTGCATTCATTGTATAAAATAACTCGTGCATTGAAGAGATTAGTGCTTTTGCATTGCATTGCATTGTATTGTATTGCATTCAAGCATGCACTGTGCATTGAAGAGATTAGTGCTTTTGCATTGCATTGCATTGTATTGTATTGCATTCAAGCATGCACTGTGCATTGAAGAGATTTGTGCTTTTGCATTGCAATGCGTACAAAACTACTTGTGCATTAAATAGATTAGTGCGTTTGCATTCATTGCATAAAAGAAATATGCAAAACTCGTTGTGCATTGAAGAGATTAGGGTTTTTGCATGCATTCAAGAACGCGCTGTGCATTGAAGAGATTTGTGCTTTTGCATTGCATTGTATTGCATTGCATTGCATTCACGAATGCACTGTGAAATTGAAGAGAGTTGTGCTTTTGCAATGCGTACAAAACTCCTTGTGCATTGAGGAGATTTGTACTTTTGCATTGTAATGCATACAAAACTCCTTGTGCATTAAAGAGATTCCACAAATTTCCTTGTGCATTAATCTGTCAATACGAGTTTTCTACTTTTGCAATGCAATGCATACAAAACTCCTTGTGCATTAAAGTGATTCGTAATTTTGCAATGCAATGCAATGCATAAAAAACCTTGTGCTAAAGAGATTAGTGCGTTTGCATTCATTGTATAAAATAACTCGTGCATTGAAGAGATTAGTGCTTTTGCATTGCATTGCATTGTATTGCATTGCATTCAAGAACATTGAAGAGATTTGTCTTCATTGAAGTGCATTGAAGAGATTTGTGCTTTTGCATTGCAATGCGTACAAAACTACTTGTGCATTGACGAGATTCGTACTTCTGCAATGCAATGCATACACATTTCCTTGTGCTTTTAAGAGATTAGTTTTTTTTTGCATACATTCAAGAACGCGCTGTGCATTGAAGAGATTTGTGCTTTTGCAATGCTTACAAAACTCCTTGTGCATTGACGAGATTTGTACTTTTGCATTGCAATGCATACAAAACTCCTTGTGCATTAAAGAAATTCGTACTTTTGAAATGCAATACAATGCATAAAAAACCTTGTGCATTAAAGAGATTAGTGCGTTTGCATTATTGCATGAAATAGCTCGTTGTAAATTGAAGAGATTTATGCTTTTGCATTGCATTGCATTCATGAACATTGAAGAGATTTGTGGTTTTGCATTAAACTGCGTACAAAATTCCTTGTGCATTGTCAAGATTCGTACTTTTGCAATGAAATGCATACAAAACTCCTTGTGCATTAGTGCTTTTGCATCCATTGTATAAAATAAATCGTGCATTGAAGAGATTAGTGCTTTTGCATTGCATGGCATTGCATTGCATTGCATTGCATTCAAGAACGCACTGTGCATTGAAGAGATGTGTGGTTTTGCATTGCAATGCGTATGACACTCCTTGTGCATTAAAGAGATTAGTGCGTTTGCAATCATTGTATAAAATAACTCGTGCATTGACGAGATTCGTACTTTTGCAATGCAATGCATACAAAACTCCTTGTGCTTTTAAGAGATTAGGTTTTTTTTGCATACATTCAAGAACGCGCTGTGCATTGAAGAGATTTGGGCTTTTGCAATGCGTACAAAAGTCCTTGTGCATTGACGAGATTCCTGCTTTTGCAATGCAATGCATACAAAACTCCTTGTGCGTTAAAGAGATTAGTGCGTTTGCATCCATTGTGTAAAATAAATCGTGCATTGAAGAGATTAGTGCTTTTGCATTGAATTGCATTGTATTGCATTGCATTGCATTGCATTGCATTCAAGAACGCACTGTGCATTGAAGAGATTTGTAGTTTTGCATTGCAATGCATACAAAACTCCTTGTGCATTAAATAGATTAGTGCGTTTGCATCCATTGCATAAAAGAAATATGCAAAACTCGTTGTGCATTGAAGAGATTAGGGTTTTTTGCATGCATTCAAGAACGCGCTGTGCATTGAAGAGATTTGTGCTTTTGCAATGCGTACAAAACTCTTTGTGCATTGACGATATTTGTTTTTGCATTGCAATGCATACAAAACTCCTTGTGCGTTAAAGAGATTAGTGCGTTTGCATCCATTGTGTAAAATAAATCGTGCATTGAAGAGATTAGTGCTTTTGCATTGAATTGCATTGTATTGCATTGCATTGCATTGCATTGCATTGCATTGCATTCAAGAACGCACTGTGCATTGAAGAGATTTGTAGTTTTGCATTGCAATGCATACAAAACTCCTTGTGCATTAAATAGATTAGTGCGTTTGCATCCATTGCATAAAAGAAATATGCAAAACTCGTTGTGCATTGAAGAGATTAGGGTTTTTTGCATGCATTCAAGAACGCGCTGTGCATTGAAGAGATTTGTGCTTTTGCAATGCGTACAAAACTCTGTGCATTGACGAGATTTGTACTTTTGCATTGCAATGCATACAAAACTCCTTGTGCATTAAAGAAATTCGTACTTTTGAAATGCAATACAATGCATAAAAAACCTTGTGCATTAAAGAGATTAGTGCGTTTGCAATCATTGTATAAAATAACTCGTGCATTGAAGAGATTAGTGCTTTTGCATTGCATTGCATTATATTGTATTGCATTCAAGCACGCACTGTGCATTGAAGAGATTTGTGCTTTTGCATTGCAATGCGTACAAAACTACTTGTGCATTGACGAGATTCATACTTTTGCAATGCAATGCATACAAATTTCCTTGTGCATTAAAGAGATTAGTGCGTTTGCATCCATTGAATAAAATAACTCGTGCATTGAAGAGATTAGTGCTTTTGCATTGCAATGCATTCATGAACATTGAAGAGATTTGTGGTTTTGCATTGCAATGCGAACAAAACTCCTTGTGCATTGACGAGATTCGTACTTTTGCAATGCAATGCATACAAAACTCCTTGTGCTTTTAAGAGATTAGGTTTTTTTTGCATACATTCAAGAACGCGCTGTGCATTGAAGAGATTTGGGCTTTTGCAATGCGTACAAAAGTCCTTGTGCATTGACGAGATTCCTGCTTTTGCAATGCAATGCATACAAAACTCCTTGTGCGTTAAAGAGATTAGTGCGTTTGCATCCATTGTGTAAAATAAATCGTGCATTGAAGAGATTAGTGCTTTTGCATTGAATTGCATTGTATTGCATTGCATTGCATTGCATTGCATTCAAGAACGCACTGTGCATTGAAGAGATTTGTAGTTTTGCATTGCAATGCATACAAAACTCCTTGTGCATTAAATAGATTAGTGCGTTTGCATCCATTGCATAAAAGAAATATGCAAAACTCGTTGTGCATTGAAGAGATTAGGGTTTTTTGCATGCATTCAAGAACGCGCTGTGCATTGAAGAGATTTGTGCTTTTGCAATGCGTACAAAACTCTTTGTGCATTGACGATATTTGTTTTTGCATTGCAATGCATACAAAACTCCTTGTGCATTAAAGAGATTCGTACTTTTGAAATGCAATACAATGCATAAAAAACCTTTTGCATTAAAGAGATTAGTGCGTTTGCATTATTGCATGAAATAGCTCGTAAATTGAAGAGATTTATGCTTTTGCATTGCATTGCATTCATGAACATTGAAGAGATTTGTCTTCATTGAAGTGCATTGAAGAGATTTGTGCTTTTGCATTGCAATGCGTACAAAACTACTTGTGCATTGACGAGATTCGTACTTCTGCAATGCAATGCATACACATTTCCTTGTGCTTTTAAGAGATTAGTTTTTTTTTGCATACATTCAAGAACGCGCTGTGCATTGAAGAGATTTGTGCTTTTGCAATGCAATGCATACAAAACTCCTTGTGCATTAAAGAAATTCGTACTTTTGAAATGCAATACAATGCATAAAAAACCTTGTGCATTAAAGAGATTAGTGCGTTTGCATTATTGCATGAAATAGCTCGTTGTAAATTGAAGAGATTTATGCTTTTGCATTGCATTGCATTCATGAACATTGAAGAGATTTGTGGTTTTGCATTAAACTGCGTACAAAATTCCCTGTGCATTGTCAAGATTCGTACTTTTGCAATGAAATGCATACAAAACTCCTTGTGCATTAGTGCTTTTGCATCCATTGTATAAAATAAATCGTGCATTGAAGAGATTAGTGCTTTTGCATTGCATGGCATTGCATTGCATTGCATTGCATTGCATTCAAGAACGCACTGTGCATTGAAGAGATGTGTGGTTTTGCATTGCAATGCGTATGACACTCCTTGTGCATTAAAGAGATTAGTGCGTTTGCAATCATTGTATAAAATAACTCGTGCATTGAAGAGATTAGTGCTTTTGCACTGCATTGTATTGTATTGCATTCAAGCACGCACTGTGCATTGAAGAGATTTGTGCTTTTGCATTGCAATGCGTACAAAACTACTTGTGCATTGACGAGATTCATACTTTTGCAATGCAATGCATACAAATTTCCTTGTGCATTAAAGAGATTAGTGCGTTTGCATCCATTGAATAAAATAACTCGTGCATTGAAGAGATTAGTGCTTTTGCATTGCAATGCATTCATGAACATTGAAGAGATTTGTGGTTTTGCATTGCAATGCGAACAAAACTCCTTGTGCATTGACGAGATTCGTACTTTTGCAATGCAATGCATACAAAACTCCTTGTGCTTTTAAGAGATTAGGTTTTTTTTGCATACATTCAAGAACGCGCTGTGCATTGAAGAGATTTGGGCTTTTGCAATGCGTACAAAAGTCCTTGTGCATTGACGAGATTCCTGCTTTTGCAATGCAATGCATACAAAACTCCTTGTGCGTTAAAGAGATTAGTGCGTTTGCATCCATTGTGTAAAATAAATCGTGCATTGAAGAGATTAGTGCTTTTGCATTGAATTGCATTGTATTGCATTGCATTGCATTGCATTCAAGAACGCACTGTGCATTGAAGAGATTTGTAGTTTTGCATTGCAATGCATACAAAACTCCTTGTGCATTAAATAGATTAGTGCGTTTGCATCCATTGCATAAAAGAAATATGCAAAACTCGTTGTGCATTGAAGAGATTAGGGTTTTTTGCATGCATTCAAGAACGCGCTGTGCATTGAAGAGATTTGTGCTTTTGCAATGCGTACAAAACTCTGTGCATTGACGAGATTTGTACTTTTGCATTGCAATGCATACAAAACTCCTTGTGCATTAAAGAAATTCGTACTTTTGAAATGCAATACAATGCATAAAAAACCTTGTGCATTAAAGAGATTAGTGCGTTTGCAATCATTGTATAAAATAACTCGTGCATTGAAGAGATTAGTGCTTTTGCATTGCATTGCATTATATTGTATTGCATTCAAGCACGCACTGTGCATTGAAGAGATTTGTGCTTTTGCATTGCAATGCGTACAAAACTACTTGTGCATTGACGAGATTCATACTTTTGCAATGCAATGCATACAAAACTCCTTGTGCTTTTAAGAGATTAGGTTTTTTTTGCATACATTCAAGAACGCGCTGTGCATTGAAGAGATTTGGGCTTTTGCAATGCGTACAAAAGTCCTTGTGCATTGACGAGATTCCTGCTTTTGCAATGCAATGCATACAAAACTCCTTGTGCGTTAAAGAGATTAGTGCGTTTGCATTATTGCATGAAATAGCTCGTAAATTGAAGAGATTTATGCTTTTGCATTGCATTGCATTCATGAACATTGAAGAGATTTGTGGTTTTGCAATGCAATGCGTACAAAATTCCTTGTGCATTGACGAGATTCGTACTTTTGCAATGCAATGCATACAAAACTCCTTGTGCATTAAAGAGATTAGTGCGTTTGCATCCATTGTATAAAATAAATTGTGCATTGAAGAGTTTAGTGCTTTTGCATTGCATTGTATTGCATTGCATTGTATTGCATTGCATTGCATTGCATTCAAGAACGCACAGTGCATTGAAGAGATTTGTGGTTTTGCATTGCAATGCGTACGAAACTCCTTGTGCATTAAAGAGATTCGTACTTTTGAAATGCAATACAATGCATAAAAAAACCTTGTGCATTAAAGAGATTAGTGCGTTTGCATTTATTGCATGAAATAACTTGTTGTAAATTGAAGAGATTAGTGCTTTTGCATTGCATTGCATTGTATTGCATTGCATTCAAGAACGCATTGTGCATTGACGAGATTCGTGCTTTTGCAATGCAATGTATACGAAACTCCTTGTACATTAAAGAGATTAGTGCGTTTGCATTCATTGTATAAAGTAACTCGTGCATTGAAGAGATTAGTGCTTTTGCATTGCATTGCATTGTATTGCATTGCATTCAAGAACGCATTGTGCATTGAAGAGATTTGTGCTTTTGCATTGCAATGCGTACAAAACTACTCGTGCATTGAAGATATTCATACTTTTGCAATGCAATGCAATGCATAACAAACCTTGTGCAGGAAAGAGATTAGTGCGTTTGCATTTATTGCATAAAAAACTTGTTGTGCATTGAATTGTATATATTTAATATATTTATTTAGTTCTTGCATGCAATGCAGAACATAGTTCAGGCCAAAGAGGCCTTAATCTTGAACTTTCTATACATACTCATAGACTGCTTCTGATGTTACATCATGCATACAATAGTCCATATTTTGACCTATTGAACGTATTTCAGGCCAAAGAGGCTTTGACCTTGAACTTTCTGTATAGACTAATTAAAGTCTTCTTATGTCTCATCAACCATGCAGAAGTCCAATTTTGACCAAATGAAGAAATTACACACTTTGAGGCCTTGAGCTTGAATTTGCCATATAGACTAATTGAGGCCCTCAGATGTCTCGTCAACAATATACTAATCCTTATTTGACACGTTGAACTTTTTTCAGGCCATAAAGTCCTTGATCTTGAACTTCCAATATAGACTAATTGAGGCCTTCTGATGTCTCATCAGCAATAATATAGTCCAATTTTGAACTCTTGAACAAATTTCAGGCCAAAGAGGCCTTGATCTTGATTTTCCCATATAGCCTAATTGAGGCCTTCTGATCTCTCATCAACCACACAGAAGTCCAATTTTGACCTACTAAACATATTTCCGGCCAAAGAGGCTTTAATCTTGAACTTTCTATATATACTCATGGACTGCTTCTGATGTCTCATCAACCATACAGAAGTCCATATTTTGACCTATTGAACGTATTTCAGGCCAAAGAGGCCTTGATCTTGAATTTCCCATATAGACTAATTGAGGCCTTCTAATGTCTAATCAACCATGCAATAGTTCAATTTTGAACTATTGAACATTTTTCAGGCCTTGATCTTGAATTTCCAATATAGACTAATTGAGGCCTTCTGATGTCTCGTCAACCATACTGTAGTCCAATTTTGACCTATTGAACAAATTTCAGGCCAAAGAGGCCTTGATCTTGAATTTCCTATATAGACTAATTGAGGTCTTCTAATGTCTAATCAACCATGCAATAGTTCAATTTTGAACTATTGAACATTTTTCAGGCCTTGATCTTGAATTTCCAATATAGACTAATTGAGGCCTTCTGATGTCTCGTCAACCATACTGTAGTCCAATTTTGACCCATTGAACATATTTCAGGCCAAGGAGGCCTTGATCTTGAATTTCCCATATAGACTAATTGAGGCCTTCAAAATTCTTGTCAACAATATAGTAGTCCTTATTTTACATGCTGAATTTATTTCAGGCCAAAGAGTCCTTGATCTTGAATTTCCCATATAGACTAATTGAGGCCTTCAAAATTCTCGTCAACAATATAGTAGTCCTTATTTTACATGCTGAATTTATTTCAGGCCAAAGAGTCCTTGATTTTGAATTTCCCACATAGACTAATTGAGGCCTTTCAATGTCTCCAACCATACTCTAGTCCGATTTTGACATATTGAACATATTTTAGGCCAAAGAGGCCTTGAAATTGAATTTCCCATATAGGCTAATTGAGGTCTTCTGATGTCTCGTTAACAATATACTAGTCCTTATTTGACATGCTGAACTTTTTTCAGGCCAAAGAGGCCTTGATCTTGAATTTCCCATATAGACTAATTGAGGCCTTTCAATGTCTCATCAACCATACTCTAGTCCATATTTTGACCTATTGAACGAATTTCAGGCCAAAGAGGCTTTGATCTTGAACTTTCTATATAGACTAATTGAGGCCTTCTGATGTCTCATCAACAATATAGAAGTCCAATTTTGACCTATTGAAGAAATTTCAGGCCAAAGAGGCCTTGATCTTGAATTTCCCATAAAGACTAATTGAGGCCTTCTGACGTCTCATCAACAATATAGAAGTCCAATTTTGACCTACTAAACATATTTCCGGCCAAAGAGGCTTTAATCTTGAACTTTCAATACATACTCATGGACTGCTTCTGATGTTACATCAAGCATACAGTAGTCCATATTTTGACCTATTGAACGTATTTCAGGCCAAAGAGGCTTTGATCTTGAACTTTTTATGTAGACTAATTGAGGCCTTCTGATGTCTCATCAACCATACAGAAGTCCAATTTTGACCTATTGAAGACATTTCAGGCCAAAGAGGCCTTGATCTTGAATTTCCCATATAGACTAATTGAGGCCTTCTGACGTCTCGTCAACAATACTGTAGTCCAATTTTGACCTATTGAACAAATTTCAGGCCAAAGAGGCCTTGATCTTGAATTTCCTATATAGACTAATTGAGGCCTTCTGATGTCTCATCAACCATACTGTTGTCCAATTTTGACCTATTGAACATATTTCAGGCCAAGGAGGCCTTGATCTTGAATTTCCCATATAGACTAATTGAGGCCTTCAAAATTCTCATCAACAATATAGTAGTCCTTATTTGACATGCTGAATTTCTTTCAGGCCAAAGAGTCCTTGATCTTGAATTTCCCATATAGACTAAATGAGGCCTTTCATTGTCTCATAAACCATACTCTAGTCCGATTTTGACGTATTGAACATATTTCAGGCCTTGATCTTGAATTTCCAATATAGACTAATTGAGGCCTTCTGATGTCTCGTCAACCATACTGTAGTCCAATTTTGACCTATTGAACATATTTCAGGCCAAGGAGGCCTTGATCTTGAATTTCCCATATAGACTAATTGAGGCCTTCAAAATTCTCGTCAACAATATAGTAGTCCTTATTTTACATGCTGAATTTATTTCAGGCCAAAGAGTCCTTGATCTTGAATTTCCCATATAGACTAATTGAGGCCTTTCAATGTCTCATCAACCACACTCTAGTCCTTATTTGACATGCTGAACTTTTTTCAGGCCAAAGAGGCCTTGATCTTGAATTTCCCATAAAGACTAATTGAGGCCTTCTGATGTCTCATCAACCATACAGAAGTCGAATTTTGACCTACTGAATATATTTCAGGCCAAAGAGGCCTTAATCTTGAACTTTCTATACATACTCATAGACTGCTTCTGATGTTACATCATGCATACAGTAGTCCATATTTTAACCTATTGAACGTATTTCAGGCCAAAGAGACTTTGATCTGGAATTTCCCATATAGGCTAATTGAGGCCTTCTGATGTCTCATTAACAATATACTAGTCCTTATTTGACATGCTGAACTTTTTTCAGGCCAAAGAGGCCTTGATCTTGAATTTCCCATAAAGACTAATTGAGGCCTTCTTATGTCTCATCAACCATACAAAAGTTCAATTTTGACCTATTTAACATGTTTCACGCCAAAGAGGTCTTGATCTTGAACTTTATATACATACTCATAGACTGCTTCTGATGTTACATCATGCATACAGTAGTTCATATTTTGACCTATTGAACGTATTTCAGGCCAAAGAGGCTTTGATCTTGAACTTTTTATAAAGACTATTTGAGGCCTTCTGATGTCTCATCAACCATACAGAAGTCCAATTTTGAACTATTGAACATACTTCAGGCCAAAGAGGCCTTGATCTTGAATTTTCAATATAGACTAATTGAGGCCTTCTGATGTCTCATCAACCATACAGAAGTCGAATTTTGACCTACTGAATATATTTCAGGCCATAGAGGCCTTAATCTTGAACTTTCTATACATACTCATAGACTGCTTCTGATGTTACATCATGCATACAGTAGTCCATATTTTAACCTATTGAACGTATTTCAGGCCAAAGAGGCTTTGATCTGGAATTTCCCATATAGACTAATTGAGGCCTTCAAAATTCTCGTCAACAATATAGTAGTCCTTTTTTGACATGCTGAATTTATTTCAGGCCAAAGAGTCCTTGATCTTGAATTTCCCATAGAGACTAAATGAGGCCTTTCAATGTCTCATAAACCATACTCTAGTCCGATTTTGACGTATTGAACATATTTCAGGCCTTGATCTTGAATTTCCAATATAGACTAATTGAGGCCTTCTGATGTCTAGTCAACCATACTGTAGTCCAATTTTGACCTATTGAACATATTTCAGGCCAAGGAGGCCTTGATCTTGAATTTCCCATATAGACTAATTGAGGCCTTCAAAATTCTCGTCAACAATATAGTAGTCCTTATTTTACATGCTGAATTTATTTCAGGCCAAAGAGTCCTTGATTTTGAATTTCCCACATAGACTAATTGAGGCCTTTCAATGTCTCCAACCATACTCTAGTCCGATTTTGACATATTGAACATATTTTAGGCCAAAGAGGCCTTGAAATTGAATTTCCCATATAGGCTAATTGAGGTCTTCTGATGTCTCGTTAACAATATACTAGTCCTTATTTGACATGCTGAACTTTTTTCAGGCTAAAGAGGCCTTGATCTTGAATTTCCCATATAGACTAATTGAGGCCTTTCAATGTCTCATCAACCATACTCTAGTCCATATTTTGACCTATTGAACGAATTTCAGGCCAAAGAGGCTTTGATCTTGAACTTTCTATATAGACTAATTGAGGCCTTCTGATGTCTCATCAACAATATAGAAGTCCAATTTTGACCAACTAAACATATTTCCGGCCAAAGAGGCTTTAATCTTGAACTTTCAATACATACTCATGGACTGCTTCTGATGTTACATCAAGCATACAGTAGTCCATATTTTGACCTATTGAACGTATTTCAGGCCAAAGAGGCTTTGATCTTGAACTTTTTATGTAGACTAATTGAGGCCTTCTGATGTCTCATCAACCATACAGAAGTCCAATTTTGACCTATTGAAGACATTTCAGGCCAAAGAGGCCTTGATCTTGAATTTCCCATATAGACTAATTGAGGCCTTCTGACGTCTCGTCAACAATACTGTAGTCCAATTTTGACCTATTGAACAAATTTCAGGCCAAAGAGGCCTTGATCGGGAATTTCCTATATAGACTAATTGAGGCCTTCTGATGTCTCGTCAACCATACTGTAGTCCAATTTTGACCTATTGAACATATTTCAGGCCAAGGAGGCCTTGATCTTGAATTTCCCATATAGACTAATTGAGGCCTTCAAAATTCTCGTCAACAATATATTAGTCCTTATTTGACATGCTGAACTTTTTTCAGGCCAAAGAGGCCTTGATCTTGAATTTCCCATAAAGACTAATTGAGTTCTTCTTATGTCTCATAAACCATACTCTAGTCCGATTTTGACGTATTGAACATACATCAGGCCAAAGAGGCCTTGATCTTGAATTTTCAATATAGACTAATTGAGGCCTTCTGATGTCTCATCAACCATACAGAAGTCGAATTTTGACCTACTGAATATATTTCAGGCCAAAGTGGCCTTAATCTTGAACTTTCTATACATACTCATAGACTGCTTCTGATGTTACATCATGCATACAGTAGTCCATATTTTAACCTATTGAACGTATTTCAGGCCAAAGAGGCTTTGATCTGGAATTTCCCGTATAGGCTAATTGAGGCCTTCTGATGTCTCGTAAACCATACAGAAGTCCAATTTTGAACTATTGAACATACTTCAGGCCAAAGAGGCCTTGATCTTGAATTTTCAATATAGACTAATTGAGGCCTTCTGATGTCTCATCAACCATACAGAAGTCGAATTTTGACCTACTGAATATATTTCAGGCCAAAGTGGCCTTAATCTTGAACTTTCTATACATACTCATAGAATGCTTCTGATGTTACATCATGCATACAGTAGTCCATATTTTAACCTATTGAACGTGTTTCAGGCCAAAGAGGCTTTGATCTGGAATTTCCCATATAGGCTAATTGAGGCCTTCTGATGTCTCGTTAACAATATACTAGTCCTTATTTGACATGCTGAACTTTTTTCAGGCCAAAGAGGCCTTGATCTTGAATTTCCCATAAAGACTAATTGAGGCCTTCTTATGTCTCATCAACCATACAAAAGTTAAATTTTGACCTATTGAACATGTTTCAGGCCAAAGAGGTCTTGATCTTGAACTTTATATACATACTCATAGACTGCTTCTGATGTTACATCATGCATACAGTAGTTCATATTTTGACCTATTGAACGTATTTCAGGCCAAAGAGGCTTTGATCTTGAACTTTCTATAAAGACTAATTGAGGCCTTCTGATGTCTCATCAACCATACAGAAGTCCAATTTTGAACTATTGAACATACTTCAGGCCAAAGAGGCCTTGATCTTGAATTTTCAATATAGACTAATTGAGGCCTTCTGATGTCTCATCAACCATACAGAAGTCGAATTTTGACCTACTGAATATATTTCAGGCCAAAGAGGCCTTAATCTTGAACTTTCTATACATACTCATAGACTGCTTCTGATGTTACATCATGCATACAGTAGTCCATATTTTAACCTATTGAACGTATTTCAGGCCAAAGTGGCTTTGATCTGGAATTTCCCATATAGACTAATTGAGGCCTTCAAAATTCTCGTCAACAATATAGTAGTCCTTATTTGACATGCTGAATTTATTTCAGGCCAAAGAGTCCTTGATCTTGAATTTCCCACATAGACTAATTGAGGCCTTTCAATGTCTCCAACCATACTCTAGTCCGATTTTGACATATTGAACATATTTTAGGCCAAAGAGGCTTTGAAATTGAATTTCCCATATAGGCTAATTGAGGCCTTCTGATGTCTCGTTAACAATATACTAGTCCTTATTTGACATGCTGAACTTTTTTCAGGCCAAAGAGGCCTTGATCTTGAATTTCCCATATAGACTAATTGAGGCCTTTCAATGTCTCATCAACCATACTCTAGTCCGATTTTGACGTATTGAACGTATTTCAGGCCAAAGAGGCTTTGATCTTGAATTTCCCATATAGACTAATTGAGGCCTTTCAATGTCTCATCAACCATACTCTAGTCCATATTTTGACCTATTGAACGAATTTCAGGCCAAAGAGGCTTTGATCTTGAACTTTCTATATAGACTAATTGAGGCCTTCTGATGTCTCATCAACCATACAGAAGTCCAATTTTGACCTATTGAAGAAATTTCATGCCAAAGAGGCCTTGATCTTGAATTTCCCATAAAGACTAATTGAGGCCTTCTGATGTCTCATCAACAATATAGAAGTCCAATTTTGACCTACTAAACATATTTCCGGCCAAAGAGGCTTTAATATTGAACTTTCAATACATACTCATGGACTGCTTCTGATGTTACATCAAGCATACAGTAGTCCATTTTTTTGACCTATTGAACGTATTTCAGGCCAAAGAGGCTTTGATCTTGAACTTTTTATGTAGACTAATTGAGGCCTTCTGATGTCTCATCAACCATACAGAAGTCCAATTTTGACCTATTGAAGACATTTCAGGCCAAAGAGGCCTTGATCTTGAATTTCCCATATAGACTAATTGAGGCCTTCTGACGTCTCGTCAATAATACTGTAGTCCAATTTTGACCTATTGAACAAATTTCAGGCCAAAGAGGCCTTGATCGGGAATTTCCTATATAGACTAATTGAGGCCTTCTGATGTCTCGTCAACCATACTGTAGTCCAATTTTGACCTATTGAACATATTTCAGGCCAAGGAGGCCTTGATCTTGAATTTCCCATATAGACTAATTGAGGCCTTCAAAATTCTCGTCAACAATATAGTAGTCCTTATTTGACATGCTGAATTTA
The DNA here is from genome assembly GCF_949357685.1 of Gobio gobio. Lineage (NCBI taxonomy): Eukaryota > Metazoa > Chordata > Actinopteri > Cypriniformes > Gobionidae > Gobio > Gobio gobio. The sequence goes on along the minus strand of NC_137121.1, from coordinate 30,565,274 downwards.
TTTCAGGCCAAAGAGTCCTTGATCTTGAATTTCCCATATAGACTAAATGAGGCCTTTCATTGTCTCATAAACCATACTCTAGTCCGATTTTGACGTATTGAACATATTTCAGGCCTTGATCTTGAATTTCCAATATAGACTAATTGAGGCCTTCTGATGTCTCATCAACCATACAGAAGTCCAATTTTGAACTATTGAACATACATCAGGCCAAAGAGGCCTTGATCTTGAATTTTCAATATAGACTAATTGAGGCCTTCTGATGTCTCATCAACCATACAGAAGTCGAATTTTGACCTACTGAATATATTTCAGGCCAAAGAGGCCTTAATCTTGAACTTTCTATACATACTCATAGACTGCTTCTGATGTTACATCATGCATACAGTAGTCCATATTTTAACCTATTGAACGTATTTCAGGCCAAAGAGGCTTTGATCTGGAATTTCCCATATAGGCTAATTGAGGCCTTCTGATGTCTCGTTAACCATACAGAAGTCCAATTTTGAACTATTGAACATACTTCAGGCCAAAGAGGCCTTGATCTTGAATTTTCAATATAGACTAATTGAGGCCTTCTGATGTCTCATCAACCATACAGAAGTCGAATTTTGACCTACTGAATATATTTCAGGCCAAAGTGGCCTTAATCTTGAACTTTCTATACATACTCATAGAATGCTTCTGATGTTACATCATGCATACAGTAGTCCATATTTTAACCTATTGAACGTATTTCAGGCCAAAGAGGCTTTGATCTGGAATTTCCCATATAGGCTAATTGAGGCCTTCTGATGTCTCGTTAACAATATACTAGTCCTTATTTGACATGCTGAACTTTTTTCAGGCCAAAGAGGCCTTGATCTTGAATTTCCCATAAAGACTAATTGAGGCCTTCTGATGTCTCATCAACCATACAGAAGTCGAATTTTGACCTACTGAATATATTTCAGGCCAAAGAGGCCTTAATCTTGAACTTTCTATACATACTCATAGACTGCTTCTGATGTTACATCATGCATACAGTAGTCCATATTTTAACCTATTGAACGTATTTCAGGCCAAAGTGGCTTTGATCTGGAATTTCCCATATAGACTAATTGAGGCCTTCAAAATTCTCGTCAACAATATAGTAGTCCTTATTTGACATGCTGAATTTATTTCAGGCCAAAGAGTCCTTGATCTTGAATTTCCCACATAGACTAATTGAGGCCTTTCAATGTCTCCAACCATACTCTAGTCCGATTTTGACATATTGAACATATTTTAGGCCAAAGAGGCTTTGAAATTGAATTTCCCATATAGGCTAATTGAGGCCTTCTGATGTCTCGTTAACAATATACTAGTCCTTATTTGACATGCTGAACTTTTTTCAGGCCAAAGAGGCCTTGATCTTGAATTTCCCATATAGACTAATTGAGGCCTTTCAATGTCTCATCAACCATACTCTAGTCCGATTTTGACGTATTGAACGTATTTCAGGCAAAAGAGGCTTTGATCTTGAATTTCCCATATAGACTAATTGAGGCCTTTCAATGTCTCATCAACCATACTCTAGTCCATATTTTGACCTATTGAACGAATTTCAGGCCAAAGAGGCCTTGATCGGGAATTTCCTATATAGACTAATTGAGGCCTTCTGATGTCTCGTCAACCATACTGTAGTCCAATTTTGACCTATTGAACATATTTCAGGCCAAGGAGGCCTTGATCTTGAATTTCCCATATAGACTAATTGAGGCCTTCAAAATTCTCGTCAACAATATAGTAGTCCTTATTTGACATGCTGAATTTATTTCAGGCCAAAGAGTCCTTGATCTTGAATTTCCCATATAGACTAAATGAGGCCTTTCATTGTCTCATAAACCATACTCTAGTCCGATTTTGACGTATTGAACATATTTCAGGCCTTGATCTTGAATTTCCAATATAGACTAATTGAGGCCTTCTGATGTCTCATCAACCATACAGAAGTCCAATTTTGAACTATTGAACATACATCAGGCCAAAGAGGCCTTGATCTTGAATTTTCAATATAGACTAATTGAGGCCTTCTGATGTCTCATCAACCATACAGAAGTCGAATTTTGACCTACTGAATATATTTCAGGCCAAAGAGGCCTTAATCTTGAACTTTCTATACATACTCATAGACTGCTTCTGATGTTACATCATGCATACAGTAGTCCATATTTTAACCTATTGAACGTATTTCAGGCCAAAGAGGCTTTGATCTGGAATTTCCCATATAGGCTAATTGAGGCCTTCTGATGTCTCGTTAACCATACAGAAGTCCAATTTTGAACTATTGAACATACTTCAGGCCAAAGAGGCCTTGATCTTGAATTTTCAATATAGACTAATTGAGGCCTTCTGATGTCTCATCAACCATACAGAAGTCGAATTTTGACCTACTGAATATATTTCAGGCCAAAGTGGCCTTAATCTTGAACTTTCTATACATACTCATAGAATGCTTCTGATGTTACATCATGCATACAGTAGTCCATATTTTAACCTATTGAACGTATTTCAGGCCAAAGAGGCTTTGATCTGGAATTTCCCATATAGGCTAATTGAGGCCTTCTGATGTCTCTTTAAAAATATACTAGTCCTTATTTGACATGCTGAACTTTTTTCAGGCCAAAGAGGCCTTGATCTTGAATTTCCCATAAAGACTAATTGAGGCCTTCTGATGTCTCATCAACCATACAGAAGTCGAATTTTGACCTACTGAATATATTTCAGGCCAAAGAGGCCTTAATCTTGAACTTTCTATACATACTCATAGACTGCTTCTGATGTTACATCATGCATACAGTAGTCCATATTTTAACCTATTGAACGTATTTCAGGCCAAAGTGGCTTTGATCTGGAATTTCCCATATAGACTAATTGAGGCCTTCAAAATTCTCGTCAACAATATAGTAGTCCTTATTTGACATGCTGAATTTATTTCAGGCCAAAGAGTCCTTGATCTTGAATTTCCCACATAGACTAATTGAGGCCTTTCAATGTCTCCAACCATACTCTAGTCCGATTTTGACATATTGAACATATTTTAGGCCAAAGAGGCTTTGAAATTGAATTTCCCATATAGGCTAATTGAGGCCTTCTGATGTCTCGTTAACAATATACTAGTCCTTATTTGACATGCTGAACTTTTTTCAGGCCAAAGAGGCCTTGATCTTGAATTTCCCATATAGACTAATTGAGGCCTTTCAATGTCTCATCAACCATACTCTAGTCCGATTTTGACGTATTGAACGTATTTCAGGCAAAAGAGGCTTTGATCTTGAATTTCCCATATAGACTAATTGAGGCCTTTCAATGTCTCATCAACCATACTCTAGTCCATATTTTGACCTATTGAACGAATTTCAGGCCAAAGAGGCTTTGATCTTGAACTTTCTATATAGACTAATTGAGGCCTTCTTATGTCTCATCAACCATACAGAAGTCCAATTTTGACCTATTGAAGAAATTTCATGCCAAAGAGGCCTTGATCTTGAATTTCCCAGAAAGACTAATTGAGGCCTTCTGATGTCTCATCAACAATATAGAAGTCCAATTTTGACCTACTAAACATATTTCCGGCCAAAGAGGCTTTAATCTTGAACTTTCAATACATACTCATGGACTGCTTCTGATGTTACATCAAGCATACAGTAGTCCATTTTTTTGACCTATTGAACGTATTTCAGGCCAAAGAGGCTTTGATCTTGAACTTTTTATGTAGACTAATTGAGGCCTTCTGATGTCTCATCAACCATACAGAAGTCCAATTTTGACCTATTGAAGACATTTCAGGCCAAAGAGGCCTTGATCTTGAATTTCCCATATAGACTAATTGAGGCCTTCTGACGTCTCGTCAATAATACTGTAGTCCAATTTTGACCTATTGAACAAATTTCAGGCCAAAGAGGCCTTGATCGGGAATTTCCTATATAGACTAATTGAGGCCTTCTGATGTCTCGTCAACCATACTGTAGTCCAATTTTGACCTATTGAACATATTTCAGGCCAAGGAGGCCTTGATCTTGAATTTCCCATATAGACTAATTGAGGCCTTCAAAATTCTCGTCAACAATATAGTAGTCCTTATTTGACATGCTGAATTTATTTCAGGCCAAAGAGTCCTTGATCTTGAATTTCCCATATAGACTAAATGAGGCCTTTCATTGTCTCATAAACCATACTCTAGTCCGATTTTGACGTATTGAACATATTTCAGGCCTTGATCTTGAATTTCCAATATAGACTAATTGAGGCCTTCTGATGTCTCATCAACCATACAGAAGTCCAATTTTGAACTATTGAACATACATCAGGCCAAAGAGGCCTTGATCTTGAATTTTCAATATAGACTAATTGAGGCCTTCTGATGTCTCATCAACCATACAGAAGTCGAATTTTGACCTACTGAATCTATTTCAGGCCAAAGAGGCCTTATTCTTGAACTTTCTATACATACTCATAGACTGCTTCTGATGTTACATCATGCATACAGTAGTCCATATTTTAACCTATTGAACGTATTTCAGGCCAAAGAGGCTTTGATCTGGAATTTCCCATATAGGCTAATTGAGGCCTTCTTATGTCTCGTTAACAATATACTAGTCCTTATTTGACATGCTGAACTTTTTTCAGGCCAAAGAGGCCTTGATCTTGAATTTCCCATAAAGACTAATTGAGGCCTTCTTATGTCTCATCAACCATACAAAAGTTAAATTTTGACCTATTGAACATGTTTCAGGCCAAAGAGGTCTTGATCTTGAACTTTATATACATACTCATAGACTGCTTCTGATGTTACATCATGCATACAGTAGTTCATATTTTGACCTATTGAACGTATTTCAGGCCAAAGAGGCTTTGATCTTGAACTTTCTATAAAGACTAATTGAGGCCTTCTGATGTCTCATCAACCATACAGAAGTCCAATTTTGAACTATTGAACATACTTCAGGCCAAAGAGGCCTTGATCTTGAATTTTCAATATAGACTAATTGAGGCCTTCTGATGTCTCATCAACCATACAGAAGTCGAATTTTGACCTACTGAATATATTTCAGGCCAAAGAGGCCTTAATCTTGAACTTTCTATACATACTCATAGACTGCTTCTGATGTTACATCATGCATACAGTAGTCCATATTTTAACCTATTGAACGTATTTCAGGCCAAAGAGGCTTTGATCTGGAATTTCCCATATAGACTAATTGAGGCCTTCAAAATTCTCGTCAACAATATAGTAGTCCTTATTTGACATGCTGAATTTATTTCAGGCCAAAGAGTCCTTGATCTTGAATTTCCCATATAGACTAAATGAGGCCTTTCATTGTCTCATAAACCATACTCTAGTCCGATTTTGACGTATTGAACATATTTCAGGCCTTGATCTTGAATTTCCAATATAGACTAATTGAGGCCTTCTGATGTCTCATCAACCATACAGAAGTCCAATTTTGAACTATTGAACATACATCAGGCCAAAGAGGCCTTGATCTTGAATTTTCAATATAGACTAATTGAGGCCTTCTGATGTCTCATCAACCATACAGAAGTCGAATTTTGACCTACTGAATATATTTCAGGCCAAAGAGGCCTTAATCTTGAACTTTCTATACATACTCATAGACTGCTTCTGATGTTACATCATGCATACAGTAGTCCATATTTTAACCTATTGAACGTATTTCAGGCCAAAGAGGCTTTGATCTGGAATTTCCCATATAGGCTAATTGAGGCCTTCTGATGTCTCGTTAACCATACAGAAGTCCAATTTTGAACTATTGAACATACTTCAGGCCAAAGAGGCCTTGATCTTGAATTTTCAATATAGACTAATTGAGGCCTTCTGATGTCTCATCAACCATACAGAAGTCGAATTTTGACCTACTGAATATATTTCAGGCCAAAGTGGCCTTAATCTTGAACTTTCTATACATACTCATAGAATGCTTCTGATGTTACATCATGCATACAGTAGTCCATATTTTAACCTATTGAACGTATTTCAGGCCAAAGAGGCTTTGATCTGGAATTTCCCATATAGGCTAATTGAGGCCTTCTGATGTCTCGTTAACAATACACTAGTCCTTATTTGACATGCTGAACTTTTTTCAGGCCAAAGAGGCCTTGATCTTGAATTTCCCATAAAGACTAATTGAGGCCTTCTTATGTCTCATCAACCATACAAAAGTTAAATTTTGACCTATTGAACATGTTTCAGGCCAAAGAGGTCTTGATCTTGAACTTTATATACATACTCATAGACTGCTTCTGATGTTACATCATGCATACAGTAGTTCATATTTTGACCTATTGAACGTATTTCAGGCCAAAGAGGCTTTGATCTTGAACTTTCTATAAAGACTAATTGAGGCCTTCTGATGTCTCATCAACCATACAGAAGTCCAATTTTGAACTATTGAACATACTTCAGGCCAAAGAGGCCTTGATCTTGAATTTTCAATATAGACTAATTGAGGCCTTCTGATGTCTCATCAACCATACAGAAGTCGAATTTTGACCTACTGAATATATTTCAGGCCAAAGAGGCCTTAATCTTGAACTTTCTATACATACTCATAGACTGCTTCTGATGTTACATCATGCATACAGTAGTCCATATTTTAACCTATTGAACGTATTTCAGGCCAAAGAGGCTTTGATCTGGAATTTCCCATATAGACTAATTGAGGCCTTCAAAATTCTCGTCAACAATATAGTAGTCCTTATTTGACATGCTGAATTTATTTCAGGCCAAAGAGTCCTTGATCTTGAATTTCCCATAGAGACTAAATGAGGCCTTTCAATGTCTCATAAACCATACTCTAGTCCGATTTTGACGTATTGAACATATTTCAGGCCTTGATCTTGAATTTCCAATATAGACTAATTGAGGCTTTCTGATGTCTAGTCAACCATACTGTAGTCCAATTTTGACCTATTGAACATATTTCAGGCCAAGGAGGCCTTGATCTTGAATTTCCCATATAGACGAATTGAGGCCTTCAAAATTCTCGTCAACAATATAGTAGTCCTTATTTTACATGCTGAATTTATTTCAGGCCAAAGAGTCCTTGATCTTGAATTTCCCACATAGACTAATTGAGGCCTTTCAATGTCTCCAACCATACTCTAGTCCGATTTTGACATATTGAACATATTTTAGGCCAAAGAGGCTTTGAAATTGAATTTCCCATATAGGCTAATTGAGGCCTTCTGATGTCTCGTTAACAATATACTAGTCCTTATTTGACATGCTGAAATTTTTTCAGGCCAAAGAGGCCTTGATCTTGAATTTCCCATATAGACTAATTGAGGCCTTTCAATGTCTCTTCAACCATACTCTAGTCCGATTTTGACGTATTGACCGTATTTCAGGCCAAAGAGGCTTTGATCTTGAATTTCCCATATAGACTAATTGAGGCCTTTCAATGTCTCATCAACCATACTCTAGTCCATATTTTGACCTATTGAACGAATTTCAGGCCAAAGAGGCTTTGATCTTGAACTTTCTATATAGACTAATTGAGGCCTTCTGATGTCTCATCAACCATACAGAAGTCCAATTTTGACCTATTGAAGAAATTTCAGGCCAAAGAGGCCTTGATCTTGAATTTCCCAGAAAGACTAATTGAGGCCTTCTGATGTCTCATCAACAATATAGAAGTCCAATTTTGACCTACTAAACATATTTCCGGCCAAAGAGGCTTTAATCTTGAACTTTCAATACATACTCATGGACTGCTTCTGATGTTACATCAAGCATACAGTAGTCCATTTTTTTGACCTATTGAACGTATTTCAGGCCAAAGAGGCTTTGATCTTGAACTTTTTATGTAGACTAATTGAGGCCTTCTGATGTCTCATCAACCATACAGAAGTCCAATTTTGACCTATTGAAGACATTTCAGGCCAAAGAGGCCTTGATCTTGAATTTCCCATATAGACTAATTGAGGCCTTCTGACGTCTCGTCAATAATACTGTAGTCCAATTTTGACCTATTGAACAAATTTCAGGCCAAAGAGGCCTTGATCGGGAATTTCCTATATAGACTAATTGAGGCCTTCTGATGTCTCGTCAACCATACTGTAGTCCAATTTTGACCTATTGAACATATTTCAGGCCAAGGAGGCCTTGATCTTGAATTTCCCATATAGACTAATTGAGGCCTTCAAAATTCTCGTCAACAATATAGTAGTCCTTATTTGACATGCTGAATTTATTTCAGGCCAAAGAGTCCTTGATCTTGAATTTCCCATATAGACTAAATGAGGCCTTTCATTGTCTCATAAACCATACTCTAGTCCGATTTTGACGTATTGAACATATTTCAGGCCTTGATCTTGAATTTCCAATATAGACTAATTGAGGCCTTCTGATGTCTCATCAACCATACAGAAGTCCAATTTTGAACTATTGAACATACATCAGGCCAAAGAGGCCTTGATCTTGAATTTTCAATATAGACTAATTGAGGCCTTCTGATGTCTCATCAACCATACAGAAGTCGAATTTTGACCTACTGAATCTATTTCAGGCCAAAGAGGCCTTAATCTTGAACTTTCTATACATACTCATAGACTGCTTCTGATGTTACATCATGCATACAGTAGTCCATATTTTAACCTATTGAACGTATTTCAGGCCAAAGAGGCTTTGATCTGGAATTTCCCATATAGGCTAATTGAGGCCTTCTTATGTCTCGTTAACAATATACTAGTCCTTATTTGACATGCTGAACTTTTTTCAGGCCAAAGAGGCCTTGATCTTGAATTTCCCATAAAGACTAATTGAGGCCTTCTTATGTCTCATCAACCATACAAAAGTTAAATTTTGACCTATTGAACATGTTTCAGGCCAAAGAGGTCTTGATCTTGAACTTTATATACATACTCATAGACTGCTTCTGATGTTACATCATGCATACAGTAGTTCATATTTTGACCTATTGAACGTATTTCAGGCCAAAGAGGCTTTGATCTTGAACTTTCTATAAAGACTAATTGAGGCCTTCTGATGTCTCATCAACCATACAGAAGTCCAATTTTGAACTATTGAACATACTTCAGGCCAAAGAGGCCTTGATCTTGAATTTTCAATATAGACTAATTGAGGCCTTCTGATGTCTCATCAACCATACAGAAGTCGAATTTTGACCTACTGAATATATTTCAGGCCAAAGAGGCCTTAATCTTGAACTTTCTATACATACTCATAGACTGCTTCTGATGTTACATCATGCATACAGTAGTCCATATTTTAACCTATTGAACGTATTTCAGGCCAAAGAGGCTTTGATCTGGAATTTCCCATATAGACTAATTGAGGCCTTCAAAATTCTCGTCAACAATATAGTAGTCCTTATTTGACATGCTGAATTTATTTCAGGCCAAAGAGTCCTTGATCTTGAATTTCCCATATAGACTAAATGAGGCCTTTCATTGTCTCATAAACCATACTCTAGTCCGATTTTGACGTATTGAACATATTTCAGGCCTTGATCTTGAATTTCCAATATAGACTAATTGAGGCCTTCTGATGTCTCATCAACCATACAGAAGTCCAATTTTGAACTATTGAACATACATCAGGCCAAAGAGGCCTTGATCTTGAATTTTCAATATAGACTAATTGAGGCCTTCTGATGTCTCATCAACCATACAGAAGTCGAATTTTGACCTACTGAATATATTTCAGGCCAAAGAGGCCTTAATCTTGAACTTTCTATACATACTCATAGACTGCTTCTGATGTTACATCATGCATACAGTAGTCCATATTTTAACCTATTGAACGTATTTCAGGCCAAAGAGGCTTTGATCTGGAATTTCCCATATAGGCTAATTGAGGCCTTCTGATGTCTCGTTAACCATACAGAAGTCCAATTTTGAACTATTGAACATACTTCAGGCCAAAGAGGCCTTGATCTTGAATTTTCAATATAGACTAATTGAGGCCTTCTGATGTCTCATCAACCATACAGAAGTCGAATTTTGACCTACTGAATATATTTCAGGCCAAAGTGGCCTTAATCTTGAACTTTCTATACATACTCATAGAATGCTTCTGATGTTACATCATGCATACAGTAGTCCATATTTTAACCTATTGAACGTATTTCAGGCCAAAGAGGCTTTGATCTGGAATTTCCCATATAGGCTAATTGAGGCCTTCTGATGTCTCGTTAACAATACACTAGTCCTTATTTGACATGCTGAACTTTTTTCAGGCCAAAGAGGCCTTGATCTTGAATTTCCCATAAAGACTAATTGAGGCCTTCTTATGTCTCATCAACCATACAAAAGTTAAATTTTGACCTATTGAACATGTTTCAGGCCAAAGAGGTCTTGATCTTGAACTTTATATACATACTCATAGACTGCTTCTGATGTTACATCATGCATACAGTAGTTCATATTTTGACCTATTGAACGTATTTCAGGCCAAAGAGGCTTTGATCTTGAACTTTCTATAAAGACTAATTGAGGCCTTCTGATGTCTCATCAACCATACAGAAGTCCAATTTTGAACTATTGAACATACTTCAGGCCAAAGAGGCCTTGATCTTGAATTTTCAATATAGACTAATTGAGGCCTTCTGATGTCTCATCAACCATACAGAAGTCGAATTTTGACCTACTGAATATATTTCAGGCCAAAGAGGCCTTAATCTTGAACTTTCTATACATACTCATAGACTGCTTCTGATGTTACATCATGCATACAGTAGTCCATATTTTAACCTATTGAACGTATTTCAGGCCAAAGAGGCTTTGATCTGGAATTTCCCATATAGACTAATTGAGGCCTTCAAAATTCTCGTCAACAATATAGTAGTCCTTATTTGACATGCTGAATTTATTTCAGGCCAAAGAGTCCTTGATCTTGAATTTCCCATAGAGACTAAATGAGGCCTTTCAATGTCTCATAAACCATACTCTAGTCCGATTTTGACGTATTGAACATATTTCAGGCCTTGATCTTGAATTTCCAATATAGACTAATTGAGGCTTTCTGATGTCTAGTCAACCATACTGTAGTCCAATTTTGACCTATTGAACATATTTCAGGCCAAGGAGGCCTTGATCTTGAATTTCCCATATAGACGAATTGAGGCCTTCAAAATTCTCGTCAACAATATAGTAGTCCTTATTTTACATGCTGAATTTATTTCAGGCCAAAGAGTCCTTGATCTTGAATTTCCCACATAGACTAATTGAGGCCTTTCAATGTCTCCAACCATACTCTAGTCCGATTTTGACATATTGAACATATTTTAGGCCAAAGAGGCTTTGAAATTGAATTTCCCATATAGGCTAATTGAGGCCTTCTGATGTCTCGTTAACAATATACTAGTCCTTATTTGACATGCTGAAATTTTTTCAGGCCAAAGAGGCCTTGATCTTGAATTTCCCATATAGACTAATTGAGGCCTTTCAATGTCTCTTCAACCATACTCTAGTCCGATTTTGACGTATTGACCGTATTTCAGGCCAAAGAGGCTTTGATCTTGAATTTCCCATATAGACTAATTGAGGCCTTTCAATGTCTCATCAACCATACTCTAGTCCATATTTTGACCTATTGAACGAATTTCAGGCCAAAGAGGCTTTGATCTTGAACTTTCTATATAGACTAATTGAGGCCTTCTGATGTCTCATCAACCATACAGAAGTCCAATTTTGACCTATTGAAGAAATTTCAGGCCAAAGAGGCCTTGATCTTGAATTTCCCATAAAGACTAATTGAGGCCTTCTGATGTCTCATCAACAATATAGAAGTCCAATTTTGACCTACTAAACATATTTCCGGCCAAAGAGGCTTTAATCTTGAACTTTCAATACATACTCATGGACTGCTTCTGATGTTACATCAAGCATACAGTAGTCCATATTTTGACCTATTGAACGTATTTCAGGCCAAAGAGGCTTTGATCTTGAACTTTTTATGTAGACTAATTGAGGCCTTCTGATGTCTCATCAACCATACAGAAGTCCAATTTTGACCTATTGAAGACATTTCAGGCCAAAGAGGCCTTGATCTTGAATTTCCCATATAGACTAATTGAGGCCTTCTGACGTCTCGTCAACAATACTGTAGTCCAATTTTGACCTATTGAACAAATTTCAGGCCAAAGAGGCCTTGATCTTGAATTTCCTATATAGACTAATTGAGGCCTTCTGATGTCTCGTCAACCATACTGTAGTCCAATTTTGACCTATTGAACATATTTCAGGCCAAGGAGGCCTTGATCTTGAATTTCCCATATAGACTAATTGAGGCCTTCAAAATTCTCGTCAACAATATAGTAGTCCTTATTTTACATGCTGAATTTATTTCAGGCCAAAGAGTCCTTGATCTTGAATTTCCCATATAGACTAATTGAGGCCTTTCAATGTCTCATCAACCATACTCTAGTCCGATTTTGACATATTGAACATATTTTAGGCCAAAGAGGCTTTGAAATTGAATTTCCCATATAGGCTAATTGAGGCCTTCTGATGTCTCGTTAACAATATACTAGTCCTTATTTGACATGCTGAACTTTTTTCAGGCCAAAGAGGCCTTGATCTTGAATTTCCCATATAGACTAATTGAGGCCTTTCAATGTCTCATCAACCATACTCTAGTCCGATTTTGACGTATTGAACGTATTTCAGGCCAAAGAGGCTTTGATTTTGAATTTCCCATATAGACTAATTGAGGCCTTTCAATGTCTCATCAACCATACTCTAGTCCATATTTTGACCCATTGAACGAATTTCAGGCCAAAGAGGCTTTGATCTTGAACTTTCTATATAGACTAATTGAGGCCTTCTGATGTCTCATCAACCATACAGAAGTCCAATTTTGACCTATTGAAGAAATTTCAGGCCAAAGAGGCCTTGATCTTGAATTTCCCATAAAGACTAATTGAGGCCTTCTGATGTCTCATCAACAATATAGAAGTCCAATTTTGACCTACTAAACATATTTCCGGCCAAAGAGGCTTTAATCTTGAACTTTCAATACATACTCATGGACTGCTTCTGATGTTACATCAAGCATACAGTAGTCCATATTTTGACCTATTGAACGTATTTCAGGCCAAAGAGGCTTTGATCTTGAACTTTTTATGTAGACTAATTGAGGCCTTCTGATGTCTCATCAACCATACAGAAGTCCAATTTTGACCTATTGAACAAATTTCAGGCCAAAGAGGCCTTGATCTTGAATTTCGTATATAGACTAATTGAGGCCTTCTGATGTCTCGTCAACCATACTGTAGTCCAATTTTGACCTATTGAACATATTTCAGGCCAAGGAGGCCTTGATCTTGAATTTCCCATATAGACTAATTGAGGCCTTCAAAATTCTCGTCAACAATATAGTAGTCCTTATTTGACATGCTGAATTTATTTCAGGCCAAAGAGTCCTTGATCTTGAATTTCCCATATAGACTAAATGAGGCCTTTCATTGTCTCATAAACCATACTCTAGTCCGATTTTGACGTATTGAACATATTTCAGGCCTTGATCTTGAATTTCCAATACAGACTAATTGAGGCCTTCTGATGTCTCGTCAACCATACTGTAGTCCAATTTTGACCTATTGAACATATTTCAGGCCAAGGAGGCCTTGATCTTGAATTTCCCATATAGACTAATTGAGGCCTTCAAAATTCTCGTCAACAATATAGTAGTCCTTATTTTACATGCTGAATTTATTTCAGGCCAAAGAGTCCTTGATCTTGAATTTCCCATATAGACTAATTGAGGCCTTTCAATGTCTCATCAACCATACTCTAGTCCTTATTTGACATGCTGAACTTTTTTCAGGCCAAAGAGGCCTTGATCTTGAATTTCCCATAAAGACTAATTGAGGCCTTCTGATGTCTCATCAACCATACAGAAGTCGAATTTTGACCTACTGAATATATTTCAGGCCAAAGAGGCCTTAATCTTGAACTTTCTATACATACTCATAGAATGCTTCTGATGTTACATCATGCATACAGTAGTCCATATTTTAACCTATTGAACGTATTTCAGGCCAAAGAGGCTTTGATCTGGAATTTCCCATATAGGCTAATTGAGGCCTTCTGATGTCTCGTTAACAATATACTAGTCCTTATTTGACAAGCTGAACTTTTTTCAGGCCAAAGAGGCCTTGATCTTAATTTTCCCATAAAGACTAATTGAGGCCTTCTTATGTCTCATCAACCATACAAAAGTTAAATTTTGACCTATTGAACATGTTTCAGGCCAAAGAGGTCTTGATCTTGAACTTTATATACATACTCATAGACTGCTTCTGATGTTACATCATGCATACAGTAGTTCATATTTTGACCTATTGAACGTATTTCAGGCCAAAGAGGCTTTGATCTTGAACTTTCTATAAAGACTAATTGAGGCCTTCTGATGTCTCATCAACCATACAGAAGTCCAATTTTGAACTATTGAACATACTTCAGGCCAAAGAGGCCTTGATCTTGAATTTTCAATATAGACTAATTGAGGCCTTCTGATGTCTCATCAACCATACAGAAGTCGAATTTTGACCTACTGAATATATTTCAGGCCAAAGAGGCCGTAATCTTGAACTTTCTATACATACTCATAGACTGCTTCTGATGTTACATCATGCATACAGTAGTCCATATTTTAACCTATTGAACGTATTTCAGGCCAAAGAGGCTTTGATCTGGAATTTCCCATATAGACTAATTGAGGCCTTCAAAATTCTCGTCAACAATATAGTAGTCCTTATTTGACATGCTGAATTTATTTCAGGCCAAAGAGTCCTTGATCTTGAATTTCCCATATAGACTAAATGAGGCCTTTCAATGTCTCATAAACCATACTCTAGTCCGATTTTGACGTATTGAACATATTTCAGGCCTTGATCTTGAATTTCCAATATAGACTAATTGAGGCCTTCTGATGTCTAGTCAACCATACTGTAGTCCAATTTTGACCTATTGAACATATTTCAGGCCAAGGAGGCCTTGATCTTGAATTTCCCATATAGACTAATTGAGGCCTTCAAAATTCTCGTCAACAATATAGTAGTCCTTATTTTACATGCTGAATTTATTTCAGGCCAAAGAGTCCTTGATCTTGAATTTCCCACATAGACTAATTGAGGCCTTTCAATGTCTCCAACCATACTCTAGTCCGATTTTGACATATTGAACATATTTTAGGCCAAAGAGGCTTTGAAATTGAATTTCCCATATAGGCTAATTGAGGCCTTCTGATGTCTCGTTAACAATATACTAGTCCTTATTTGACATGCTGAACTTTTTTCAGGCCAAAGAGGCCTTGATCTTGAATTTCCCATATAGACTAATTGAGGCCTTTCAATGTCTCATCAACCATACTCTAGTCCGATTTTGACGTATTGAATGTATTTCAGAACAAAGAGGCTTTGATCTTGAATTTCCCATATAGACTAATTGAGGCCTTTCAATGTCTCATCAACCATACTCTAGTCCATATTTTGACCTATTGAACGAATTTCAGGCCAAAGAGGCTTTGATCTTGAACTTTCTATATAGACTAATTGAGGCCTTCTGATGTCTCATCAACCATACAGAAGTCCAATTTTGACCTATTGAAGAAATTTCAGGCCAAAGAGGCCTTGATCTTGAATTTCCCATAAAGACTAATTGAGGCCTTCTGATGTCTCATCAAAAATATAGAAGTCCAATTTTGACCTACTAAACATATTTCCGGCCAAAGAGGCTTTAATCTTGAACTTTCAATACATACTCATGGACTGCTTCTGATGTTACATCAAGCATACAGTAGTCCATATTTTGACCTATTGAACGTATTTCAGGCCAAAGAGGCTTTGATCTTGAACTTTTTATGTAGACTAATTGAGGCCTTCTGATGTCTCATCAACCATACAGAAGTCCAATTTTGACCTATTGAAGACATTT
The DNA here is from genome assembly GCF_949357685.1 of Gobio gobio. Lineage (NCBI taxonomy): Eukaryota > Metazoa > Chordata > Actinopteri > Cypriniformes > Gobionidae > Gobio > Gobio gobio. Next base: position 30,549,329 of record NC_137121.1, on the reverse strand, counting down.
CAGGACAAAGAGGCCTTGATCTTGAATTTCCCATATAGACTAATTGAGGCCTTCTGACGTCTCGTCAACAATACTGTAGTCCAATTTTGACCTATTGAACAAATTTCAGGCCAAAGAGGCCTTGATCTTGAATTTCCTATATAGACTAATTGAGGCCTTCTGATGTCTCGTCAACCATACTGTAGTCCAATTTTGACCTATTGAACATATTTCAGGCCAAGGAGGCCTTGATCTTGAATTTCCCATATAGACTAATTGAGGCCTTCAAAATTCTCGTCAACAATATAGTAGTCCTTATTTGACATGCTGAATTTATTTCAGGCCAAAGAGTCCTTGATCTTGAATTTCCCATATAGACTAATTGAGGCCTTTCAATGTCTCATCAACCATACTCTAGTCCGATTTTGACGTATTGAACGTATTTCAGGCCAAAGAGGCTTTGATCTTGAATTTCCCATATAGACTAATTGAGGCCTTTCAATGTCTCATCAACCATACTCTAGTCCATATTTTGACCTATTGAACGAATTTCAGGCCAAAGAGGCTTTGATCTTGAACTTTCTATATAGACTAATTGAGGCCTTCTGATGTCTCATCAACCATACAGAAGTCCAATTTTGACCTATTGAAGAAATTTCAGGCCAAAGAGGCCTTGATCTTGAATTTCCCATAAAGACTAATTGAGGCCTTCTGATGTCTCATCAACAATATAGAAGTCCAATTTTGACCTACTAAACATATTTCCGGCCAAAGAGGCTTTAATCTTGAACTTTCAATACATACTCATGGACTGCTTCTGATGTTACATCAAGCATACAGTAGTCCATATTTTGACCTATTGAACGTATTTCAGGCCAAAGAGGCTTTGATCTTGAACTTTTTATGTAGACTAATTGAGGCCTTCTGATGTCTCATCAACCATACAGAAGTCCAATTTTGACCTATTGAAGACATTTCAGGACAAAGAGGCCTTGATCTTGAATTTCCCATATAGACTAATTGAGGCCTTCTGACGTCTCGTCAACAATACTGTAGTCCAATTTTGACCTATTGAACAAATTTCAGGCCAAAGAGGCCTTGATCTTGAATTTCCTATATAGACTAATTGAGGCCTTCTGATGTCTCGTCAACCATACTGTAGTCCAATTTTGACCTATTGAACATATTTCAGGCCAAGGAGGCCTTGATCTTGAATTTCCCATATAGACTAATTGAGGCCTTCAAAATTCTCGTCAACAATATAGTAGTCCTTATTTGACATGCTGAATTTATTTCAGGCCAAAGAGTCCTTGATCTTGAATTTCCCATATAGACTAATTGAGGCCTTTCAATGTCTCATCAACCATACTCTAGTCCGATTTTGACGTATTGAACGTATTTCAGGCCAAAGAGGCTTTGATCTTGAATTTCCCATATAGACTAATTGAGGCCTTTCAATGTCTCATCAACCATACTCTAGTCCATATTTTGACCTATTGAACGAATTTCAGGCCAAAGAGGCTTTGATCTTGAACTTTCTATATAGACTAATTGAGGCCTTCTGATGTCTCATCAACCATACAGAAGTCCAATTTTGACCTATTGAAGAAATTTCAGGCCAAAGAGGCCTTGATCTTGAATTTCCCATAAAGACTAATTGAGGCCTTCTGATGTCTCATCAACAATATAGAAGTCCAATTTTGACCTACTAAACATATTTCCGGCCAAAGAGGCTTTAATCTTGAACTTTCAATACATACTCATGGACTGCTTCTGATGTTACATCAAGCATACAGTAGTCCATATTTTGACCTATTGAACGTATTTCAGGCCAAAGAGGCTTTGATCTTGAACTTTTTATGTAGACTAATTGAGGCCTTCTGATGTCTCATCAACCATACAGAAGTCCAATTTTGACCTATTGAAGACATTTCAGGACAAAGAGGCCTTGATCTTGAATTTCCCATATAGACTAATTGAGGCCTTCTGACGTCTCGTCAACAATACTGTAGTCCAATTTTGACCTATTGAACAAATTTCAGGCCAAAGAGGCCTTGATCTTGAATTTCCTATATAGACTAATTGAGGCCTTCTGATGTCTCGTCAACCATACTGTAGTCCAATTTTGACCTATTGAACATATTTCAGGCCAAGGAGGCCTTGATCTTGAATTTCCCATATAGACTAATTGAGGCCTTCAAAATTCTCGTCAACAATATAGTAGTCCTTATTTGACATGCTGAATTTATTTCAGGCCAAAGAGTCCTTGATCTTGAATTTCCCATATAGACTAATTGAGGCCTTTCAATATCTCATCAACCATACTCTAGTCCGATTTTGACGTATTGAACGTATTTCAGGCCAAAGAGGCTTTGATCTTGAATTTCCCATATAGACTAATTGAGGCCTTTCAATGTCTCATCAACCATACTCTAGTCCATATTTTGACCTATTGAACGAATTTCAGGCCAAAGAGGCTTTGATCTTGAACTTTCTATATAGACTAATTGAGGCCTTCTGATGTCTCATCAACCATACAGAAGTCCAATTTTGACCTATTGAAGAAATTTCAGGCCAAAGAGGCCTTGATCTTGAATTTCCCATAAAGACTAATTGAGGCCTTCTGATGTCTCATCAACAATATAGAAGTCCAATTTTGACCTACTAAACATATTTCCGGCCAAAGAGGCTTTAATCTTGAACTTTCAATACATACTCATGGACTGCTTCTGATGTTACATCAAGCATACAGTAGTCCATATTTTGACCTATTGAACGTACTTCAGGCCAAAGAGGCTTTGATCTTGAACTTTTTATGTAGACTAATTGAGGCCTTCTGATGTCTCATCAACCATACAGAAGTCCAATTTTGACCTATTGAAGACATTTCAGGCCAAAGAGGCCTTGATCTTGAATTTCCCATATAGACTAATTGAGGCCTTCTGACGTCTCGTCAACAATACTGTAGTCCAATTTTGACCTATTGAACAAATTTCAGGCCAAAGAGGCCTTGATCTTGAATTTCCTATATAGACTAATTGAGGCCTTCTGATGTCTCGTCAACCATACTGTAGTCCAATTTTGACCTATTGAACATATTTCAGGCCAAGGAGGCCTTGATCTTGAATTTCCCATATAGACTAATTGAGGCCTTCAAAATTCTCATCAACAATATATTAGTCCTTATTTGATATGCTGAATTTATTTCAGGCCAAAGAGTCCTTGATCTTGAATTTCCCATATAGACTAAATGAGGCCTTTCATTGTCTCATAAACCATACTCTAGTCCGATTTTGACGTATTGAACATATTTCAGGCCTTGATCTTGAATTTCCAATATAGACTAATTGAGGCCTTCTGATGTCTCGTCAACCATACTGTAGTCCAATTTTGACCTATTGAACATATTTCAGGCCAAGGAGGCCTTGATCTTGAATTTCCCATATAGACTAATTGAGGCCTTCAAAATTCTCGTCAACAATATAGTAGTCCTTATTTTACATGCTGAATTTATTTCAGGCCAAAGAGTCCTTGATCTTGAATTTCCCATATAGACTAATTGAGGCCTTTCAATGTCTCATCAACCATACTCTAGTCCTTATTTGACATGCTGAACTTTTTTCAGGCCAAAGAGGCCTTGATCTTGAATTTCCCATAAAGACTAATTGAGGCCTTCTGATGTCTCATCAACCATACAGAAGTCGAATTTTGACCTACTGAATATATTTCAGGCCAAAGAGGCCTTAATCTTGAACTTTCTATACATACTCATAGACTGCTTCTGATTTTACATCATGCATACAGTAGTCCATATTTTAACCTATTGAACGTACTTCAGGCCAAAGAGGCTTTGATCTGTAATTTCCCATATAGGCTAATTGAGGCCTTCTGATGTCTCGTTAACAATACACTAGTCCTTATTTGACATGCTGAACTTTTTTCAGGCCAAAGAGGCCTTGATCTTGAATTTCCCATAAAGACTAATTGAGGCCTTCTCATGTCTCATCAACCATACAAAAGTTCAATTTTGACCTATTGAACATGTTTCAGGCCAAAAAGTTCTTGATCTTGAACTTTATATACATACTCATAGACTGCTTCTGATGTTACATCATGCATACAGTAGTTCATATTTTGACCTATTGAACGTATTTCAGGCCAAAGAGGCTTTGATCTTGAACTTTTTATAAAGACTAATTGAGGCCTTCTGATGTCTCATCAACCATACAGAAGTCCAATTTTGAACTATTGAACATACTTCAGGCCAAAGAGGCCTTGATCTTGAATTTTCAATATAGACTAATTGAGGCCTTCTGATGTCTCATCAACCATACAGAAGTCGAATTTTGACCTACTGAATATATTTCAGGCCATAGAGGCCTTAATCTTGAACTTTCTATACATACTCATAGACTGCTTCTGATGTTACATCATGCATACAGTAGTCCATATTTTAACCTATTGAACGTATTTCAGGCCAAAGAGGCTTTGATCTGGAATTTCCCATATAGACTAATTGAGGTCTTCAAAATTCTCGTCAACAATATAGTAGTCCTTATTTGACATGCTGAATTTATTTCAGGCCAAAGAGTCCTTGATCTTGAATTTCCCATAGAGACTAAATGAGGCCTTTCAATGTCTCATAAACCATACTCTAGTCCGATTTTGACGTATTGAACATATTTCAGGCCTTGATCTTGAATTTCCAATATAGACTAATTGAGGCCTTCTGATGTCTCATCAACCATACAGAAGTCCAATTTTGAACTATTGAACATACATCAGGCCAAAGAGGCCTTGATCTTGAATTTTCAATATAGACTAATTGAGGCCTTCTGATGTCTCATCAACCATACAGAAGTCGAATTTTGACCTATTGAAGACATTTCAGGCCAAAGAGGCCTTGATCTTGAATTTCCCATATAGACTAATTGAGGCCTTCTGACGTCTCGTCAACAATACTGTAGTCCAATTTTGACCTATTGAACAAATTTCAGGCCAAAGAGGCCTTGATCTTGAATTTCCTATATAGACTAATTGAGGCCTTCTGATGTCTCGTCAACCATACTGTAGTCCAATTTTGACCTATTGAACATATTTCAGGCCATGGAGGCCTTGATCTTGAATTTCCCATATAGACTAATTGAGGCCTTCAAAATTCTCGTCAACAATATAGTAGTCCTTATTTTACATGCTGAATTTATTTCAGGCCAAAGAGTCCTTGATCTTGAATTTCCCATATAGACTAATTGAGGCCTTTCAATGTCTCATCAACCATACTCTAGTCCGATTTTGACATATTGAACATATTTTAGGCCAAAGAGGCTTTGAAATTGAATTTCCCATATAGGCTAATTGAGGCCTTCTGATGTCTCGTTAACAATATACTAGTCCTTATTTGACATGCTGAACTTTTTTCAGGCCAAAGAGGCCTTGATCTTGAATTTCCCATAAAGACTAATTGAGGCCTTCTGATGTCTCATCAACAATATAGAAGTCCAATTTTGACCTACTAAACATATTTCCGGCCAAAGAGGCTTTAATCTTGAACTTTCAATACATACTCATGGACTGCTTCTGATGTTACATCAAGCATACAGTAGTCCATATTTTGACCTATTGAACGTATTTCAGGCCAAAGAGGCTTTGATCTTGAACTTTTTATGTAGACTAATTGAGGCCTTCTGATGTCTCATCAACCATACAGAAGTCCAATTTTGACCTATTGAAGACATTTCAGGCCAAAGAGGCCTTGATCTTGAATTTCCCATATAGACTAATTGAGGCCTTCTGACGTCTCGTCAACAATACTGTAGTCCAATTTTGACCTATTGAACAAATTTCAGGCCAAAGAGGCCTTGATCTTGAATTTCGTATATAGACTAATTGAGGCCTTCTGATGTCTCGTCAACCATACTGTAGTCCAATTTTGACCTATTGAACATATTTCAGGCCAAGGAGGCCTTGATCTTGAATTTCCCATATAGACTAATTGAGGCCTTCAAAATTCTCGTCAACAATATAGTAGTCCTTATTTGACATGCTGAATTTATTTCAGGCCAAAGAGTCCTTGATCTTGAATTTCCCATATAGACTAAATGAGGCCTTTCATTGTCTCATAAACCATACTCTAGTCCGATTTTGACGTATTGAACATATTTCAGGCCTTGATCTTGAATTTCCAATACAGACTAATTGAGGCCTTCTGATGTCTCGTCAACCATACTGTAGTCCAATTTTGACCTATTGAACATATTTCAGGCCAAGGAGGCCTTGATCTTGAATTTCCCATATAGACTAATTGAGGCCTTCAAAATTCTCGTCAACAATATAGTAGTCCTTATTTTACATGCTGAATTTATTTCAGGCCAAAGAGTCCTTGATCTTGAATTTCCCATATAGACTAATTGAGGCCTTTCAATGTCTCATCAACCATACTCTAGTCCTTATTTGACATGCTGAACTTTTTTCAGGCCAAAGAGGCCTTGATCTTGAATTTCCCATAAAGACTAATTGAGGCCTTCTGATGTCTCATCAACAGGGCCGTGCAGAGAGTTCGTCAGGGGCAGGGGCTCAAATGTAAAAAAGGGGCAATATGTAAATATATATATATATATATATGTTTATATATCCTTATGCTCATCAAGCCTACATTTATTTAATCAAAAATACAGAAAAAAACAGTAGCCTAATATTGTGAAATATTATTACATTGTGTTCTTTTTAACTTTTTATTAATCAAAGAATCTTGAAAAGAGTATCACAGTTTCCATCATTGACATTAAATCCTCATATTAGAATGATTTCTGAATGATCATGTGACACTGAAGTGTGGAGTAATGATGCTGAAAATCCCGCTGTGATCACAGGAATAAATTATATTTTAAATTATTTTAAAATAGAAAACCATTATTTTGATATATTTCGCAATATTGCAGTTTTTTATCAAATAAATGCAGGCTTGATGAACATAAGAGACTTATTTCATAATGCTGCATAATATTCAAAAATAGTATAATAAAGTCCTTTCACGTAACCATTTCGCCAGTCTACACTTCACATAATAGGCCTGTAGGTGCCGGTGGCACTTGGGTTTTGTTAACTTTGATAGTTTCATGAAATAGTAAATTATGTAGGCCTATCAATATAGGCTACATAAATACAAGTGAAATTAACACTACTTACCATTAATGCGACTTTTGATGCTGTGGTTTTGTGCAGGAATTTGTTTGTTGTCTGTTAAAATCCATTTTGTCAGTGATGCAATTTATAAAATGAGCCAAACCGCAGGAAATTGTTCCACAAACGTTAGTTTGTCAGAAAATTACGAAAAGAACAGAACAGAAAATTACCGCTTCACATCGCCCAATGGAATTTGAACTTGCTTTGCCAGATCACGATTGGTTGGTGTAAAGCCTATACATGACAAACGGACATTGGTGAATTGTGTAATACTTTCAAATATATAGCTAATATATAGCTTTGTAATTAAATCAACACACTAGCTCTGATTATGGATGAAAAAAAATATTGGTTTACTTTTTTCCCGTGAGGCCACACACTCTCTGAAAGGACCATATTTGGCTCGAGAGCCGTTTCCGAACAGTGGAAAATCAGCTGTCAATCAAAACGCACGCGACCCATAGCAACGCGTTATGGCAACGCCTCAACAGAAATTGTCCGACTTTTGAGCCGTCCGTTACTATTGTATGCATTTTCATGTTATAATAATCACATTTATTTAGTTTTATTGACCACGATATTATCATTGATATTTGTCTGAGAGGGGCACTTTTGATTCATTTTGAAAAAGGGCAGGGGCTCGAGCACCCAAAGCCCCCCCCTCTGCACGTGCCTGCTCATCAACCATACAGAAGTCGAATTTTGACCTACTGAATATATTTCAGGCCAAAGAGGCCTTAATCTTGAACTTTCTATACATACTCATAGAATGCTTCTGATGTTACATCATGCATACAGTAGTTCATATTTTGACCTATTGAACGTATTTCAGGCCAAAGAGGCTTTGATCTTGAACTTTCTATAAAGACTAATTGAGGCCTTCTGATGTCTCATCAACCATACAGAAGTCCAATTTTGAACTATTGAACATACTTCAGGCCAAAGAGGCCTTGATCTTGAATTTTCAATATAGACTAATTGAGGCCTTCTGATGTCTCATCAACCATACAGAAGTCGAATTTTGACCTACTGAATATATTTCAGGCCAAAGAGGCCGTAATCTTGAACTGTCTATACATACTCATAGACTGCTTCTGATGTTACATCATGCATACAGTAGTCCATATTTTAACCTATTGAACGTATTTCAGGCCAAAGAGGCTTTGATCTGGAATTTCCCATATAGACTAATTGAGGCCTTCAAAATTCTCGTCAACAATATAGTAGTCCTTATTTGACATGCTGAATTTATTTCAGGCCAAAGAGTCCTTGATCTTGAATTTCCCATATAGACTAAATGAGGCCTTTCAATGTCTCATAAACCATACTCTAGTCCGATTTTGACGTATTGAACATATTTCAGGCCTTGATCTTGAATTTCCAATATAGACTAATTGAGGCCTTCTGATGTCTAGTCAACCATACTGTAGTCCAATTTTGACCTATTGAACATATTTCAGGCCAAGGAGGCCTTGATCTTGAATTTCCCATATAGACTAATTGAGGCCTTCAAAATTCTCGTCAACAATATAGTAGTCCTTATTTTACATGCTGAATTTATTTCAGGCCAAAGAGTCCTTGATCTTGAATTTCCCACATAGACTAATTGAGGCCTTTCAATGTCTCCAACCATACTCTAGTCCGATTTTGACATATTGAACATATTTTAGGCCAAAGAGGCTTTGAAATTGAATTTCCCATATAGGCTAATTGAGGCCTTCTGATGTCTCGTTAACAATATACTAGTCCTTATTTGACATGCTGAACTTTTTTCAGGCCAAAGAGGCCTTGATCTTGAATTTCCCATATAGACTAATTGAGGCCTTTCAATGTCTCATCAACCATACTCTAGTCCGATTTTGACGTATTGAACGTATTTCAGGCCAAAGAGGCTTTGATCTTGAATTTCCCATATAGACTAATTGAGGCCTTTCAATGTCTCATCAACCATACTCTAGTCCATATTTTGACCTATTGAACGAATTTCAGGCCAAAGAGGCTTTGATCTTGAACTTTCTATATAGACTAATTGAGGCCTTCTGATGTCTCATCAACCATACAGAAGTCCAATTTTGACCTATTGAAGAAATTTCAGGCCAAAGAGGCCTTGATCTTGAATTTCCCATAAAGACTAATTGAGGCCTTCTGATGTCTCATCAAAAATATAGAAGTCCAATTTTGACCTACTATACATATTTCCGGCCAAAGAGGCTTTAATCTTGAACTTTCAATACATACTCATGGACTGCTTCTGATGTTACATCAAGCATACAGTAGTCCATTTTTTTGACCTATTGAACGTATTTCAGGCCAAAGAGGCTTTGATCTTGAACTTTTTATGTAGACTAATTGAGGCCTTCTGATGTCTCATCAACCATACAGAAGTCCAATTTTGACCTATTGAAGACATTTCAGGACAAAGAGGCCTTGATCTTGAATTTCCCATATAGACTAATTGAGGCCTTCTGACGTCTCGTCAACAATACTGTAGTCCAATTTTGACCTATTGAACAAATTTCAGGCCAAAGAGGCCTTGATCTTGAATTTCCTATATAGACTAATTGAGGCCTTCTGATGTCTCGTCAACCATACTGTAGTCCAATTTTGACCTATTGAACATATTTCAGGCCAAGGAGGCCTTGATCTTGAATTTCCCATATAGACTAATTGAGGCCTTCAAAATTCTCGTCAACAATATAGTAGTCCTTATTTGACATGCTGAATTTATTTCAGGCCAAAGAGTCCTTGATCTTGAATTTCCCATATAGACTAATTGAGGCCTTTCAATGTCTCATCAACCATACTCTAGTCCGATTTTGACGTATTGAACGTATTTCAGGCCAAAGAGGCTTTGATCTTGAATTTCCCATATAGACTAATTGAGGCCTTTCAATGTCTCATCAACCATACTCTAGTCCATATTTTGACCTATTGAACGAATTTCAGGCCAAAGAGGCTTTGATCTTGAACTTTCTATATAGACTAATTGAGGCCTTCTGATGTCTCATCAACCATACTCTAGTCCGATTTTGACGTATTGAACGTATTTCAGGCCAAAGAGGCTTTGATTTTGAATTTCCCATATAGACTAATTGAGGCCTTTCAATGTCTCATCAACCATACTCTAGTCCATATTTTGACCTATTGAACGAATTTCAGGCCAAAGAGGCTTTGATCTTGAACTTTCTATATAGACTAATTGAGGCCTTCTGATGTCTCATCAACCATACAGAAGTCCAATTTTGACCTATTGAAGAAATTTCAGGCCAAAGAGGCCTTGATCTTGAATTTCCCATAAAGACTAATTGAGGCCTTCTGATGTCTCATCAACAATATAGAAGTCCAATTTTGACCTACTAAACATATTTCCGGCCAAAGAGGCTTTAATCTTGAACTTTCAATACATACTCATGGACTGCTTCTGATGTTACATCAAGCATACAGTAGTCCATATTTTGACCTATTGAACGTATTTCAGGCCAAAGAGGCTTTGATCTTGAACTTTTTATGTAGACTAATTGAGGCCTTCTGATGTCTCATCAACCATACAGAAGTCCAATTTTGACCTATTGAAGACATTTCAGGCCAAAGAGGCCTTGATCTTGAATTTCCCATATAGACTAATTGAGGCCTTCTGACGTCTCGTCAACAATACTGTAGTCCAATTTTGACCTATTGAACAAATTTCAGGCCAAAGAGGCCTTGATCTTGAATTTCGTATATAGACTAATTGAGGCCTTCTGATGTCTCGTCAACCATACTGTAGTCCAATTTTGACCTATTGAACATATTTCAGGCCAAGGAGGCCTTGATCTTGAATTTCCCATATAGACTAATTGAGGCCTTCAAAATTCTCGTCAACAATATAGTAGTCCTTATTTGACATGCTGAATTTATTTCAGGCCAAAGAGTCCTTGATCTTGAATTTCCCATATAGACTAAATGAGGCCTTTCATTGTCTCATAAACCATACTCTAGTCCGATTTTGACGTATTGAACATATTTCAGGCCTTGATCTTGAATTTCCAATACAGACTAATTGAGGCCTTCTGATGTCTCGTCAACCATACTGTAGTCCAATTTTGACCTATTGAACATATTTCAGGCCAAGGAGGCCTTGATCTTGAATTTCCCATATAGACTAATTGAGGCCTTCAAAATTCTCGTCAACAATATAGTAGTCCTTATTTTACATGCTGAATTTATTTCAGGCCAAAGAGTCCTTGATCTTGAATTTCCCATATAGACTAATTGAGGCCTTTCAATGTCTCATCAACCATACTCTAGTCCTTATTTGACAAGCTGAACTTTTTTCAGGCCAAAGAGGCCTTGATCTTAATTTTCCCATAAAGACTAATTGAGGCCTTCTTATGTCTCATCAACCATACAAAAGTTAAATTTTGACCTATTGAACATGTTTCAGGCCAAAGAGGTCTTGATCTTGAACTTTATATACATACTCATAGACTGCTTCTGATGTTACATCATGCATACAGTAGTTCATATTTTGACCTATTGAACGTATTTCAGGCCAAAGAGGCTTTGATCTTGAACTTTCTATAAAGACTAATTGAGGCCTTCTGATGTCTCATCAACCATACAGAAGTCCAATTTTGAACTATTGAACATACTTCAGGCCAAAGAGGCCTTGATCTTGAATTTTCAATATAGACTAATTGAGGCCTTCTGATGTCTCATCAACCATACAGAAGTCAAATTTTGACCTACTGAATATATTTCAGGCCAAAGAGGCCGTAATCTTGAACTTTCTATACATACTCATAGACTGCTTCTGATGTTACATCATGCATACAGTAGTCCATATTTTAACCTATTGAACGTATTTCAGGCCAAAGAGGCTTTGATCTGGAATTTCCCATATAGACTAATTGAGGCCTTCAAAATTCTCGTCAACAATATAGTAGTCCTTATTTGACATGCTGAATTTATTTCAGGCCAAAGAGTCCTTGATCTTGAATTTCCCATATAGACTAAATGAGGCCTTTCAATGTCTCATAAACCATACTCTAGTCCGATTTTGACGTATTGAACATATTTCAGGCCTTGATCTTGAATTTCCAATATAGACTAATTGAGGCCTTCTGATGTCTAGTCAACCATACTGTAGTCCAATTTTGACCTATTGAACATATTTCAGGCCAAGGAGGCCTTGATCTTGAATTTCCCATATAGACTAATTGAGGCCTTCAAAATTCTCGTCAACAATATAGTAGTCCTTATTTTACATGCTGAATTTATTTCAGGCCAAAGAGTCCTTGATCTTGAATTTCCCACATAGACTAATTGAGGCCTTTCAATGTCTCCAACCATACTCTAGTCCGATTTTGACATATTGAACATATTTTAGGCCAAAGAGGCTTTGAAATTGAATTTCCCATATAGGCTAATTGAGGCCTTCTGATGTCTCGTTAACAATATACTAGTCCTTATTTGACATGCTGAACTTTTTTCAGGCCAAAGAGGCCTTGATCTTGAATTTCCCATATAGACTAATTGAGGCCTTCTGACGTCTCGTCAACAATACTGTAGTCCAATTTTGACCTATTGAACAAATTTCAGGCCAAAGAGGCCTTGATCGGGAATTTCCTATATAGACTAATTGAGGCCTTCTGATGTCTCGTCAACCATACTGTAGTCCAATTTTGACCTATTGAACATATTTCAGGCCAAGGAGGCCTTGATCTTGAATTTCCCATATAGACTAATTGAGGCCTTCAAAATTCTCGTCAACAATATAGTAGTCCTTATTTGACATGCTGAATTTATTTCAGGCCAAAGAGTCCTTGATCTTGAATTTCCCATATAGACTAATTGAGGCCTTTCAATGTCTCATCAACCATACTCTAGTCCGATTTTGACGTATTGAACGTATTTCAGGCCAAAGAGGCTTTGATCTTGAATTTCCCATATAGACTAATTGAGGCCTTTCAATGTCTCATCAACCATACTCTAGTCCATATTTTGACCTATTGAACGAATTTCAGGCCAAAGAGGCTTTGATCTTGAACTTTCTATATAGACTAATTGAGGCCTTCTGATGTCTCATCAACCATACAGAAGTCCAATTTTGACCTATTGAAGAAATTTCAGGCCAAAGAGGCCTTGATCTTGAATTTCCCATAAAGACTAATTGAGGCCTTCTGATGTCTCATCAACAATATAGAAGTCCAATTTTGACCTACTAAACATATTTCCGGCCAAAGAGGCTTTAATCTTGAACTTTCAATACATACTCATGGACTGCTTATGATGTTACATCAAGCATACAGTAGTCCATATTTTGACCTATTGAACGTACTTCAGGCCAAAGAGGCTTTGATCTTGAACTTTTTATGTAGACTAATTGAGGCCTTCTGATGTCTCATCAACCATACAGAAGTCCAATTTTGACCTATTGAAGACATTTCAGGCCAAAGAGGCCTTGATCTTGAATTTCCCATATAGACTAATTGAGGCCTTCTGACGTCTCGTCAACAATACTGTAGTCCAATTTTGACCTATTGAACAAATTTCAGGCCAAAGAGGCCTTGATCTTGAATTTCCTATATAGACTAATTGAGGCCTTCTGATGTCTCGTCAACCATACTGTAGTCCAATTTTGACCTATTGAACATATTTCAGGCCAAGGAGGCCTTGATCTTGAATTTCCCATATAGACTAATTGAGGCCTTCAAAATTCTCATCAACAATATATTAGTCCTTATTTGATATGCTGAATTTATTTCAGGCCAAAGAGTCCTTGATCTTGAATTTCCCATATAGACTAAATGAGGCCTTTCATTGTCTCATAAACCATACTCTAGTCCGATTTTGACGTATTGAACATATTTCAGGCCTTGATCTTGAATTTCCAATATAGACTAATTGAGGCCTTCTGATGTCTCGTCAACCATACTGTAGTCCAATTTTGACCTATTGAACATATTTCAGGCCAAGGAGGCCTTGATCTTGAATTTCCCATATAGACTAATTGAGGCCTTCAAAATTCTCGTCAACAATATAGTAGTCCTTATTTTACATGCTGAATTTATTTCAGGCCAAAGAGTCCTTGATCTTGAATTTCCCATTTAGACTAATTGAGGCCTTTCAATGTCTCATCAACCATACTCTAGTCCTTATTTGACATGCTGAACTTTTTTCAGGCCAAAGAGGCCTTGATCTTGAATTTCCCATAAAGACTAATTGAGGCCTTCTGATGTCTCATCAACCATACAGAAGTCGAATTTTGACCTACTGAATATATTTCAGGCCAAAGAGGCCTTAATCTTGAACTTTCTATACATACTCATAGACTGCTTCTGATTTTACATCATGCATACAGTAGTCCATATTTTAACCTATTGAACGTATTTCAGGCCAAAGAGGCTTTGATCTGTAATTTCCCATATAGGCTAATTGAGGCCTTCTGATGTCTCGTTAACAATACACTAGTCCTTATTTGACATGCTGAACTTTTTTCAGGCCAAAGAGGCCTTGATCTTGAATTTCCCATAAAGACTAATTGAGGCCTTCTCATGTCTCATCAACCATACAAAAGTTCAATTTTGACCTATTGAACATGTTTCAGACCAAAAAGGTCTTGATCTTGAACTTTATATACATACTCATAGACTGCTTCTGATGTTACATCATGCATACAGTAGTTCATATTTTGACCTATTGAACGTATTTCAGGCCAAAGAGGCTTTGATCTTGAACTTTTTATAAAGACTAATTGAGGCCTTCTGATGTCTCATCAACCATACAGAAGTCCAATTTTGAACTATTGAACATACTTCAGGCCAAAGAGGCCTTGATCTTGAATTTTCAATATAGACTAATTGAGGCCTTCTGATGTCTCATCAACCATACAGAAGTCGAATTTTGACCTACTGAATATATTTCAGGCCATAGAGGCCTTAATCTTGAACTTTCTATACATACTCATAGACTGCTTCTGATGTTACATCATGCATACAGTAGTCCATATTTTAACCTATTGAACGTATTTCAGGCCAAAGAGGCTTTGATCTGGAATTTCCCATATAGACTAATTGAGGTCTTCAAAATTCTCGTCAACAATATAGTAGTCCTTATTTGACATGCTGAATTTATTTCAGGCCAAAGAGTCCTTGATCTTGAATTTCCCATAGAGACTAAATGAGGCCTTTCAATGTCTCATAAACCATACTCTAGTCCGATTTTGACGTATTGAACATATTTCAGGCCTTGATCTTGAATTTCCAATATAGACTAATTGAGGCCTTCTGGTGTCTAGTCAACCATACTGTAGTCCAATTTTGACCTATTGAACATATTTCAGGCCAAGGAGGCCTTGATCTTGAATTTCCCATATAGACTAATTGAGGCCTTCAAAATTCTCGTCAACAATATAGTAGTCCTTATTTTACATGCTGAATTTATTTCAGGCCAAAGAGTCCTTGATCTTGAATTTCCCACATAGACTAATTGAGGCCTTTCAATGTCTCCAACCATACTCTAGTCCGATTTTGACATATTGAACATATTTTAGGCCAAAGAGGCTTTGAAATTGAATTTCCCATATAGGCTAATTGAGGCCTTCTGATGTCTCGTTAACAATATACTAGTCCTTATTTGACATGCTGAACTTTTTTCAGGCCAAAGAGGCCTTGATCTTGAATTTCCCATATAGACTAATTGAGGCCTTTCAATGTCTCATCAACCATACTCTAGTCCATATTTTGACCTATTGAACGAATTTCAGGCCAAAGAGGCTTTAATCTTGAACTTTCAATACATACTCATGGACTGCTTCTGATGTTACATCAAGCATACAGTAGTCCATATTTTGACCTATTGAACGTATTTCAGGCCAAAGAGGCTTTGATCTTGAACTTTTTATGTAGACTAATTGAGGCCTTCTGATGTCTCATCAACCATACAGAAGTCCAATTTTGACCTATTGAAGACATTTCAGGCCAAAGAGGCCTTGATCTTGAATTTCCCATATAGACTAATTGAGGCCTTCTGACGTCTCGTCAACAATACTGTAGTCCAATTTTGACCTATTGAACAAATTTCAGGCCAAAGAGGCCTTGATCGGGAATTTCCTATATAGACTAATTGAGGCCTTCTGATGTCTCGTCAACCATACTGTAGTCCAATTTTGACCTATTGAACATATTTCAGGCCAAGGAGGCCTTGATCTTGAATTTCCCATATAGACTAATTGAGGCCTTCAAAATTCTCGTCAACAATATAGTAGTCCTTATTTTACATGCTGAATTTATTTCAGGCCAAAGAGTCCTTGATCTTGAATTTCCCATATAGACTAATTGAGGCCTTTCAATGTCTCATCAACCATACTCTAGTCCGTTTTTGACGTATTTAACATATTTTAGGCCAAAGAGATTTTGAAATTGAATTTCCCATATAGGCTAATTGAGGCCTTCTGATGTCTCGTTAACAATATACTAGTCCTTATTTGACATGCTGAACTTTTTTCAGGCCAAAGAGGCTTTGATCTTGAATTTCCCATAAAGACTAATTGAGGCCTTCTTATGTCTCATCAACCATACAAAAGTTCAATTTTGACCTATTGAACATGTTTCAGGCCAAAGAGGTCTTGATCTTGAACTTTATATACATACTCATAGACTGCTTCTGATGTTACATCATGCATACAGTAGTTCATATTTTGACCTATTGAACGTATTTCAGGCCAAAGAGGCTTTGATCTTGAACTTTCTATAAAGACTAATTGAGGCCTTCTGATGTCTCATCAACCATCCAGAAGTCGAATTTTGACCTACTGAATATATTTCAGGCCAAAGAGGCCTTAATCTTGAACTTTCTATACATACTCATAGAATGCTTCTGATGTTACATCATGCATACAGTAGTCCATATTTTAACCTATTGAACGTATTTCAGGCCAAAGAGGCTTTGATCTGGAATTTCCCATATAGGCTAATTGAGGCCTTCTGATGTCTCGTTAACAATATACTAGTCCTTATTTGACATGCTGAACTTTTTTCAGGCCAAAGAGGCCTTGATCTTGAATTTCCCATAAAGACTAATTGAGGCCTTCTTATGTCTCATCAACCATACAAAAGTTAAATTTTGACCTATTGAACATGTTTCAGGCCAAAGAGGTCTTGATCTTGAACTTTATATACATACTCATAGACTGCTTCTGATGTTACATCATGCATACAGTAGTTCATATTTTGACCTATTGAACGTATTTCAGGCCAAAGAGGCTTTGATCTTGAACTTTCTATAAAGACTAATTGAGGCCTTCTGATGTCTCATCAACCATACAGAAGTCCAATTTTGAACTATTGAACATACTTCAGGCCAAAGAGGCCTTGATCTTGAATTTTCAATATAGACTAATTGAGGCCTTCTGATGTCTCATCAACCATACAGAAGTCGAATTTTGACCTACTGAATATATTTCAGGCCAAAGAGGCCTTAATCTTGAACTTTCTATACATACTCATAGACTGCTTCTGATGTTACATCATGCATACAGTAGTCCATATTTTAACCTATTGAACGTATTTCAGGCCAAAGAGGCTTTGATCTGGAATTTCCCATATAGACTAATTGAGGCCTTCAAAATTCTCGTCAACAATATAGTAGTCCTTATCTGACATGCTGAATTTATTTCAGGCCAAAGAGTCCTTGATCTTGAATTTCCCATATAGACTAAATGAGGCCTTTCAATGTCTCATAAACCATACTCTAGTCCGATTTTGACGTATTGAACATATTTCAGGCCTTGATCTTGAATTTCCAATATAGACTAATTGAGGCCTTCTGATGTCTAGTCAACCATACTGTAGTCCAATTTTGACCTATTGAACATATTTCAGGCCAAGGAGGCCTTGATCTTGAATTTCCCATATAGGCTAATTGAGGCCTTCTGATGTCTCGTTAACAATATACTAGTCCTTATTTGACATGCTGAACTTTTTTCAGGCCAAAGAGGCCTTGATCTTGAATTTTCAATATAGACTAATTGAGGCCTTCTGATGTCTCATCAACCATACAGAAGTCGAATTTTGACCTACTGAATATATTTCAGGCCAAAGAGGCCTTAATCTTGAACTTTCTATACATACTCATAGACTGCTTCTGATGTTACATCATGCATACAGTAGTCCATATTTTAACCTATTGAACGTATTTCAGGCCAAAGAGGCTTTGATCTGGAATTTCCCATATAGACTAATTGAGGCCTTCAAAATTCTCGTCAACAATATAGTAGTCCTTATCTGACATGCTGAATTTATTTCAGGCCAAAGAGTCCTTGATCTTGAATTTCCCATATAGACTAAATGAGGCCTTTCAATGTCTAATAAACCATACTCTAGTCCGATTTTGACGTATTGAACATATTTCAGGCCTTGATCTTGAATTTCCAATATAGACTAATTGAGGCCTTCTGATGTCTAGTCAACCATACTGTAGTCCAATTTTGACCTATTGAACATATTTCAGGCCAAGGAGGCCTTGATCTTGAATTTCCCATATAGGCTAATTGAGGCCTTCTGATGTCTCGTTAACAATATACTAGTCCTTATTTGACATGCTGAACTTTTTTCAGGCCAAAGAGGCTTTGATCTTGAATTTCCCATAAAGACTAATTGAGGCCTTCTTATGTCTCATCAACCATACAAAAGTTCAATTTTGACCTATTGAACATGTTTCAGGCCAAAGAGGTCTTGATCTTGAACTTTATATACATACTCATAGACTGCTTCTGATGTTACATCATGCATACAGTAGTTCATATTTTGACCTATTGAACGTATTTCAGGCCAAAGAGGCTTTGATCTTGAACTTTCTATAAAGACTAATTGAGGCCTTCTGATGTCTCATCAACCATCCAGAAGTCGAATTTTGACCTACTGAATATATTTCAGGCCAAAGAGGCCTTAATCTTGAACTTTCTATACATACTCATAGACTGCTTCTGATGTTACATCATGCATACAGTAGTCCATATTTTAACCTATTGAACGTATATCAGGCCAAAGAGGCTTTGATCTGGAATTTCCCATATAGGCTAATTGAGGCCTTCTGATGTCTCGTTAACCATACAGAAGTCCAATTCTGAACTATTGAACATACTTCAGGCCAAAGAGGCCTTGATCTTGAATTTTCAATATAGACTAATTGAGGCCTTCTGATGTCTCATCAACCATACAGAAGTCGAATTTTGACCTACTGAATATATTTCAGGCCAAAGAGGCCTTAATCTTGAACTTTCTATACATACTCATAGAATGCTTCTGATGTTACATCATGCATACAGTAGTCCATATTTTAACCTATTGAACGTATTTCAGGCCAAAGAGGCTTTGATCTGGAATTTCCCATATAGGCTAATTGAGGCCTTCTGATGTCTCGTTAACAATATACTAGTCCTTATTTGACATGCTGAACTTTTTTCAGGCCAAAGAGGCCTTGATCTTGAATTTCCCATAAAGACTAATTGAGGCCTTCTTATGTCTCATCAACCATACAAAAGTTAAATTTTGACCTATTGAACATGTTTCAGGCCAAAGAGGTCTTGATCTTGAACTTTATATACATACTCATAGACTGCTTCTGATGTTACATCATGCATACAGTAGTTCATATTTTGACCTATTGAACGTATTTCAGGCCAAAGAGGCTTTGATCTTGAACTTTCTATAAAGACTAATTGAGGCCTTCTGATGTCTCATCAACCATACAGAAGTCCAATTTTGAACTATTGAACATACTTCAGGCCAAAGAGGCCTTGATCTTGAATTTTCAATATAGACTAATTGAGGCCTTCTGATGTCTCATCAACCATACAGAAGTCGAATTTTGACCTACTGAATATATTTCAGGCCAAAGAGGCCTTAATCTTGAACTTTCTATACATACTCATAGACTGCTTCTGATGTTACATCATGCATACAGTAGTCCATATTTTAACCTATTGAACGTATTTCAGGCCAAAGAGGCTTTGATCTGGAATTTCCCATATAGACTAATTGAGGCCTTCAAAATTCTCGTCAACAATATAGTAGTCCTTATCTGACATGCAGAATTTATTTCAGGCCAAAGAGTCCTTGATCTTGAATTTCCCATATAGACTAAATGAGGCCTTTCAATGTCTCATAAACCATACTCTAGTCCGATTTTGACGTATTGAACATATTTCAGGCCTTGATCTTGAATTTCCAATATAGACTAATTGAGGCCTTCTGATGTCTAGTCAACCATACTGTAGTCCAATTTTGACCTATTGAACATATTTCAGGCCAAGGAGGCCTTGATCTTGAATTTCCCATATAGGCTAATTGAGGCCTTCTGATGTCTCGTTAACAATATACTAGTCCTTATTTGACATGCTGAACTTTTTTCAGGCCAAAGAGGCCTTGATCTTGAATTTTCAATATAGACTAATTGAGGCCTTCTGATGTCTCATCAACCATACAGAAGTCGAATTTTGACCTACTGAATATATTTCAGGCCAAAGAGGCCTTAATCTTGAACTTTCTATACATACTCATAGACTGCTTCTGATGTTACATCATGCATACAGTAGTCCATATTTTAACCTATTGAACGTATTTCAGGCCAAAGAGGCTTTGATCTGGAATTTCCCATATAGACTAATTGAGGCCTTCAAAATTCTCGTCAACAATATAGTAGTCCTTATCTGACATGCTGAATTTATTTCAGGCCAAAGAGTCCTTGATCTTGAATTTCCCATATAGACTAAATGAGGCCTTTCAATGTCTAATAAACCATACTCTAGTCCGATTTTGACGTATTGAACATATTTCAGGCCTTGATCTTGAATTTCCAATATAGACTAATTGAGGCCTTCTGATGTCTAGTCAACCATACTGTAGTCCAATTTTGACCTATTGAACATATTTCAGGCCAAGGAGGCCTTGATCTTGAATTTCCCATATAGGCTAATTGAGGCCTTCTGATGTCTCGTTAACAATATACTAGTCCTTATTTGACATGCTGAACTTTTTTCAGGCCAAAGAGGCCTTGATCTTGAATTTCCCATAAAGACTAATTGAGGCCTTCTTATGTCTCATCAACCATACAAAAGTTCAATTTTGACCTATTGAACATGTTTCAGGCCAAAGAGGTCTTGATCTTGAACTTTATATACATACTCATAGACTGCTTCTGATGTTACATCATGCATACAGTAGTTCATATTTTGACCTATTGAACGTATTTCAGGCCAAAGAGGCTTTGATCTTGAACTTTCTATAAAGACTAATTGAGGCCTTCTGATGTCTCATCAACCATACAGAAGTCCAATTTTGAACTATTGAAAATACTTCAGGCCAAAGAGGCCTTGATCTTGAATTTTCAATATAGACTAATTGAGGCCTTCTGATGTCTCATCAACCATCCAGAAGTCGAATTTTGACCTACTGAATATATTTCAGGCCAAAGAGGCCTTAATCTTGAACTTTCTATACATACTCATAGACTGCTTCTGATGTTACATCATGCATACAGTAGTCCATATTTTAACCTATTGAACGTATTTCAGGCCAAAGAGGCTTTGATCTGGAATTTCCCATATAGACTAATTGAGGCCTTCAAAATTCTCGTCAACAATATAGTAGTCCTTATCTGACATGCTGAATTTATTTCAGGCCAAAGAGTCCTTGATCTTGAATTTCCCATATAGACTAAATGAGGCCTTTCAATGTCTCATAAACCATACTCTAGTCCGATTTTGACGTATTGAACATATTTCAGGCCTTGATCTTGAATTTCCAATATAGACTAATTGAGGCCTTCTGATGTCTAGTCAACCATACTGTAGTCCAATTTTGACCTATTGAACATATTTCAGGCCAAGGAGGCCTTGATCTTGAATTTCCCATATAGGCTAATTGAGGCCTTCTGATGTCTCGTTAACAATATACTAGTCCTTATTTGACATGCTGAACTTTTTTCAGGCCAAAGAGGCCTTGATCTTGAATTTTCAATATAGACTAATTGAGGCCTTCTGATGTCTCATCAACCATACAGAAGTCGAATTTTGACCTACTGAATATATTTCAGGCCAAAGAGGCCTTAATCTTGAACTTTCTATACATACTCATAGACTGCTTCTGATGTTACATCATGCATACAGTAGTCCATATTTTAACCTATTGAACGTATTTCAGGCCAAAGAGGCTTTGATCTGGAATTTCCCATATAGACTAATTGAGGCCTTCAAAATTCTCGTCAACAATATAGTAGTCCTTATCTGACATGCTGAATTTATTTCAGGCCAAAGAGTCCTTGATCTTGAATTTCCCATATAGACTAAATGAGGCCTTTCAATGTCTCATAAACCATACTCTAGTCCGATTTTGATGTATTGAACATATTTCAGGCCTTGATCTTGAATTTCCAATATAGACTAATTGAGGCCTTCTGATGTCTAGTCAACCATACTGTAGTCCAATTTTGACCTATTGAACATATTTCAGGCCAAGGAGGCCTTGATCTTGAATTTCCCATATAGGCTAATTGAGGCCTTCTGATGTCTCGTTAACAATATACTAGTCCTTATTTGACATGCTGAACTTTTTTCAGGCCAAAGAGGCCTTGATCTTGAATTTCCCATAAAGACTAATTGAGGCCTTCTTATGTCTCATCAACCATACAAAAGTTCAATTTTGACCTATTGAACATGTTTCAGGCCAAAGAGGTCTTGATCTTGAACTTTATATACATACTCATAGACTGCTTCTGATGTTACATCATGCATACAGTAGTTCATATTTTGACCTATTGAACGTATTTCAGGCCAAAGAGGCTTTGATCTTGAACTTTCTATAAAGACTAATTGAGGCCTTCTGATGTCTCATCAACCATACAGAAGTCCAATTTTGAACTATTGAAAATACTTCAGGCCAAAGAGGCCTTGATCTTGAATTTTCAATATAGACTAATTGAGGCCTTCTGATGTCTCATCAACCATCCAGAAGTCGAATTTTGTCCAACTGAATATATTTCAGGCCAAAGAGGCCTTAATCTTGAACTTTCTATACATACTCATAGACTGCTTCTTATGTTACATCATGCATACAGTAGTCCATATTTTAACCTATTGAACGTATATCAGGCCAAAGAGGCTTTGATCTGGAATTTCCCATATAGGCTAATTGAGGCCTTCTGATGTCTCGTTAACCATACAGAAGTCCAATTCTGAACTATTGAACATACTTCAGGCCAAAGAGGCCTTGATCTTGAATTTTCAATATAGACTAATTGAGGCCTTCTGATGTCTCATCAACCATACAGAAGTCGAATTTTGACCTACTGAATATATTTCAGGCCAAAGAGGCCTTAATCTTGAACTTTCTATACATACTCATAGAATGCTTCTGATGTTACATCATGCATACAGTAGTCCATATTTTAACCTATTGAACGTATTTCAGGCCAAAGAGGCTTTGATCTGGAATTTCCCATATAGGCTAATTGAGGCCTTCTGATGTCTCGTTAACAATATACTAGTCCTTATTTGACATGCTGAACTTTTTTCAGGCCAAAGAGGCCTTGATCTTGAATTTCCCATAAAGACTAATTGAGGCCTTCTTATGTCTCATCAACCATACAAAAGTTAAATTTTGACCTATTGAACATGTTTCAGGCCAAAGAGGTCTTGATCTTGAACTTTATATACATACTCATAGACTGCTTCTGATGTTACATCATGCATACAGTAGTCCATATTTTAACCTATTGAACGTATTTCAGGCCAAAGAGGCTTTGATCTGGAATTTCCCATATAGACTAATTGAGGCCTTCAAAATTCTCGTCAACAATATAGTAGTCCTTATCTGACATGCTGAATTTATTTCAGGCCAAAGAGTCCTTGATCTTGAATTTCCCATATAGACTAAATGAGGCCTTTCAATGTCTCATAAACCATACTCTAGTCCGATTTTGACGTATTGAACATATTTCAGGCCTTGATCTTGAATTTCCAATATAGACTAATTGAGGCCTTCTGATGTCTAGTCAACCATACTGTAGTCCAATTTTGACCTATTGAACATATTTCAGGCCAAGGAGGCCTTGATCTTGAATTTCCCATATAGACTAATTGAGGCCTTCAAAATTCTCGTCAACAATATAGTAGTCCTTATTTTACATGCTGAATTTATTTCAGGCCAAAGAGTCCTTGATCTTGAATTTCCCACATAGACTAATTGAGGCCTTTCAATGTCTCCAACCATACTCTAGTCCGATTTTGACATATTGAACATATTTTAGGCCAAAGAGGCTTTGAAATTGAATTTCCCATATAGGCTAATTGAGGCCTTCTGATGTCTCGTTAACAATATACTAGTCCTTATTTGACATGCTGAACTTTTTTCAGGCCAAAGAGGCCTTGATCTTGAATTTCCCATATAGACTAATTGAGGCCTTTCAATGTCTCATCAACCATACTCTAGTCCATTTTTGACCTATTGAACGAATTTCAGGCCAAAGAGGCTTTGATCTTGAATTTCCCATATAGACTAATTGAGGCCTTTCAATGTCTCATCAACCATACTCTAGTCCACATTTTGACCTATTGAACGAATTTCAGGCCAAAGAGGCTTTGATCTTGAACTTTCTATATAGACTAATTGAGGCCTTCTGATGTCTCATCAACCATACAGAAGTCCAATTTTGACCTATTGAAGAAATTTCAGGCCAAAGAGGCCTTGATCTTGAATTTCCCATATAGACTAATTGAGGCCTTCTGACGTCTCGTCAACAATACTGTAGTCCAATTTTGACCTATTGAACAAATTTCAGGCCAAAGAGGCCTTGATCTTGAATTTCAATAGGTCAAACTTGGACTACAGTATGGTTGACGAGACATCAAAAGGCCTCTATTAGTCTATATAGAAAATTCAAGATCAAGGCCTCTTTGGCCTGAAGTATGTTCAATAGTTCAAAATTGGACTTGTGTATGGTTGATGAGACATCAGAAGGCCTCAAATTAGTCTATATAGAAAGATCAAGATCAAAGCCTCTTTGGCCTGAAATACCTTCAATTGGTCAAAATATGGACTACTCTATGCATGATGTAACATCAGAAGCAGTCTATGAGTATGTATAGAAAGTTCAAGATCAAGGCCTTTTTGGCCTGAAATATGTTCAGTGGGTCAAAATTGGACTTCTGTATGGTTGATGAGACAACAGAAGGCCTCAATTAGTCTATATGGGAAATTCAAGATCAAAGCCTCTTTGGCCTGAAATATGATCAATACGTCAAAATTGGACTAGAGTATGATTGATGAGACATAAGAGGGCCTCAATTAGTCTATATGGGAAATTCAAGATCAAGGACTCTTTGGCCTGAAAAAAGTTCAGCATGTCAAATAAGGACTACTATATTGTTGACAAGACATAAGAAGTCCTCAAATAGTCTATATGGAAAATTCAAGATCAAGGCCTCTTTGGCCTGAAATATGTTCAATAGGTCAAACTTGGACTACAGTATGGTTGACGAGACATCAAAAGGCCTCAATTAGTCTTTATAGGAAATTCAAGATCAAGGCCTATTTGGCCTGATATATGTTCAGCAGGTCACAATTGGAATTCTGCATGGTTGATGAGTCATCAGAAGGCCTCAATTTATCTTTATGGGAAATTCAAGATCAAGGCCTCTTTGGCCTGAAAAAAGTTCAGCATGTCAAATAAGGACTAGTATATTGTTGACGAAATATCAGAAGGCCTCAATTAGTCTATATGGGAAATTCAAGATCAAGGACTCTTTGGCCTGAAAAAAGTTCAGCATGTCAAATAAGGACTACTATATTGTTGACAAGACATAAGAAGTCCTCAAATAGTCTATATGGAAAATTCAAGATCAAGGCCTCTTTGGCCTGAAATATGTTCAATAGGTCAAACTTGGACTACAGTATGGTTGACGAGACATCAAAAGGCCTCAATTAGTCTTTATAGGAAATTCAAGATCAAGGCCTATTTGGCCTGATATATGTTCAGCAGGTCACAATTGGAATTCTGCATGGTTGATGAGTCATCAGAAGGCCTCAATTTATCTTTATGGGAAATTCAAGATCAAGGCCTCTTTGGCCTGAAAAAAGTTCAGCATGTCAAATAAGGACTAGTATATTGTTGACGAAATATCAGAAGGCCTCAATTAGTCTATATGGGAAATTCAAGATCAAGGACTCTTTGGCCTGAAAAAAGTTCAGCATGTCAAATAAGGACTA
Organism: Gobio gobio; assembly: GCF_949357685.1. Classification (NCBI taxonomy): domain Eukaryota; kingdom Metazoa; phylum Chordata; class Actinopteri; order Cypriniformes; family Gobionidae; genus Gobio; species Gobio gobio. The sequence goes on along the minus strand of NC_137121.1, from coordinate 30,522,924 downwards.
ATATATTGTTGACAAGACATAAGAATTCCTCAATTAGTCTATATAGGAAATTCAAGATCAAGGCCTCTTTGGCCTGAAATATGTTCAATAGGTCAAACTTGGACTACAGTATGGTTGACGAGACATCAAAAGGCCTCAATAAGTCTTTATAGGAAATTCAAGATCAAGGCCTCTTTGTCCTGAAATACGTTCAATAGGTCAAAATATGGACTACTGTATGCATGATGTAACATCAGAAGCAGTCTATGAGTATGTATAGAAAGTTCAAGATCAAGGCCTCTTTGGCCTGAAATTTCTTCAATAGGTCAAAATGGGACTAGAGTATGATTGATGAGACATCAGAGGGCCTCAATTAGTCTATATAGAAAGTTCAAGATCAAAGACTCTTTGGCCTGAAAAAAGTTCAGCATGTCAAATAAGGACTAATATATTGTTGACAAGACATAAGAAGTCCTCAATTAGTCAATATGGGAAATTCAAGATCAAGGCCTCTTTGGCCTGAAATATGTTCAATAGGTCAAACTTGGACTACAGTATGGTTGACGAGACATCAAAGGCCTCAATTAGTCTATATAGGAAATTCAAGATCAAGGCCTCTTTGGCCTGAAATATGTTCAATAGTTCAAAATTTGACTATTTTATGATTGATGAGACATCAGAGGGCCTCAATTAGTCTATATGGGAAATTCAAGATCAAGGACTCTTTGGCCTGAAAAAAGTTCAGCATGTCAAATAAGGACTACTATATTGTTGACGAGACATCAAAAGGCCTCAATTAGTCTATGTAGAAAGCTCAAGATCAAAGCCTCATTGGCCTGAAATACGTTCAATAGGTTAAAATATGGACTACTGTATGCATGATGTAACATCAGAAGCAGTCTATGAGTATGTATAGAAAGTTCAAGATTAAGGCCTCTTTGGCGCGAAATATATTCAGTAGGTCAAAATTCGACTTTTGTATGGTTGATGAGACATCAGAAGGACTCAATTAGTCTAAATGGGAAATTCAAGATCAAGGCCTCTTTTGCCTGAAAAAAGTTCATTATATCAAATAAGGACTACTATATTTTTGACGAGACATCAGAAGGCCTCAATTAGTCTATATTGAAAATTCAAGATCAAGGCCTCTTTGGCCTGAAATATGTTCAGTAGTTCAAAATTGGACTTCTGTATGGTTGATGAGACATCAGAAGGCCTCAATTAGTCTATATAGAAAGTTCAAGATCAAAGCCTATTGGGCCTGAAATACCTTCAATTGGTCAAAATATGGACTACTGTATGCATGATGTAACATCAGAAGCAGTCTATGAGTATGTATAGAAAGTTCAAGATCAAAGCCTTTTTGGCCTGAAATATGTTCAGTTGGTAAAAAATTGGACTTATGTATGGTTGATGAGACAACAGAAGGCCTCAATCAGGCTATATGAGAAATTCAAGATCAAGGCCTCCTTGGCCTGAAATATGTTCAATAGTTCAAAATTGGACTTCTGTATGGTTGATGAGACATCAGAAGGCCTCAATTAGTCTTTATAAAAAGTTCAAGATCAAAGCCTCTTTGGCCTGAAATACCTTCAATAGGTCAAAATATGGACTACTGTATTCATGATGTAACATCAGAAGCAGTCTATGAGTATGTATAGAAAGTTCAAGATCAAAGCCTCTTTGGCCTGAAATATGTTCAATAGGTCAAACTTGGACAAAAGTATGGTTGACGAGACCTCAAAAGGCCTCAATTAGTCTATATGGGAAATTCAAGATCAAGGACTCTTTTGGCTGAAAAAAGTTCAGCATGTCAAATAAGGACTACTATATTTTTGACGAGACATCAGAAGGCCTCAATTAGTCTATATTGAAAATTCAAGATCAAGGCCTCTTTGGCCTGAAATATGTTCAATAGTTAAAAATTGGACTATTGTATGATTGATGAGACATCAGAGGGCCTCAATTAGTCTATATGGGAAATTCAAGATCAAAGCCTCTTTGGCCTGAAATACGTTCAATAGGTTAAAATATGGACTACTGTATGCATGATGTAACATCAGAAGCAGTCTATGAGTATGTATAGAAAGTTCAAGATTAAGGCCTCTTTGGCCTGAAATATATTCAGTAGGTCAAAATTCGACTTCTGTATGGTTGATGAGACATCAGAAGGCCTCAATTAGTCTATATTGAAAATTCAAGATCAAGGCCTCTTTGGCCTGAAAAAAGTTCAGTAGTTCAAAATTGGACTTCTGTATGGTTGATGAGACATCAGAAGGCCTCAATTAGTCTATGTAGAAAGTTCAAGATCAAAGCCTCTTTGGCCTGAAATACCTTCAATAGGTCAAAATATGGACTACTGTATGCATGATGTAACATCAGAAGCAGTCTATGAGTATGTATAGAAAGTTCAATATCAAGGCCTCTTTGGCCTGAAATATGTTCAATAGGTCAAACTTGGACAAAATTATGGTTGACGAGACATCAAAAGGCCTCAATTAGTCTATATAGGAAATTCAAGATCAAGGCCTCTTTGGCCTGAAATATGTTCAGCAGTTCAAAATTGGACTTCTGTATGGTTGATGAGACATCAGAAGGCCTCAATTAGTCTATATAGAAAGTTCAATATCAAAGCCTCTTTGGCCTGAAATACGTTCAATAGGTCAAAATATGGACTACTGTATGCATGATGTAACATCAGAAGCAGTCTATGAGTATGTATAGAAAGTTCAAGATCAAGGCCTCTTTGGCCTGAAATATTTTCAATAGGTCAAACTTGGACAAAATTATGGTTGACGAGACCTCAAAAGGCCTCAATTTGTCTATATAGGAAATTCAAGATCAAAGCCTCTTTGGCCTGAAATACGTTCAATAGGTCAAAATATGAACTACTGTATGCATGATGTAATATCAGACGCAGTCTATGAGTATGTATATAAAGTTCAAGATCAAGGCCTATTTGGCCTGAAATATGTTCAGCAGGTCAAAATTGGACTTCTGCATGGTTGATGAGTCATCAAAAGGCCTCAATTTGTCTTCATGGAAAATTCAAGATCAAGGCCTCTTTGGCCTGAAAAATGTTCAGCATGTCAAATAAGGACTAATATATTGTTGACAAGACATAAGAAGTCCTCAATTAGTCTATATGGGAAATTCAAGATCAAGGCCTCTTTGGCCTGAAATATGTTCAATAGGTCAAACTTGGACTACAGTATGGTTGACGAGACATCAAAAGGCCTCAATTAGTCTTTATAGGAAATTCAAGATCAAGGCCTATTTGGCCTGAAATATGTTCAATAGTTCAAAATTGGACTTCTGTATGGTTGATGAGACATCAGAAGGCCTCAATTAGTCTTTATAGAAAGTTCAAGATCAAAGCCTCTTTGGCCTGAAATACGTTCAATAGGTCAAAATATGGAATACTGTATGCATGATGTAACATCAAAAGCAGTCTATGAGTGTGTATAGAAACTTCAAGATCAAGTTCTCTTTGGCCTGAAATATGTTCAATAGGTCAAACTTGGACAAAAGTATGGTTGATGAGACTTCAAAAGGCCTCAATTAGTCTATATAGGAAATTCAAGATCAAGGCCTCTTTGGCCTGAAATATGTTCAATAGTTCAAAATTGGACTTCTGTATGGTTGATGAGACATCAGAAGGCCTCAATTAGTCTATATTGAAAATTCAAGATCAAGGCCTCTTTGGCCTGAAATATGTTCAATAGTTCAAAATTGGACTTCTGTATGGTTTATGAGACATCAGAAGGCCTCAATTAGTCTATATGGGAAATTCCAGATCAAAGCCTCTTTGGCCTGAAATACCTTCAATTGGTCAAAATATGGACTACTGTATGCATGATGTAACATCAGAAGCAGTCTATGAGTATGTATAGAAAGTTCAAGATTACGGCCTCTTTGGCCTGAAATATATTCAGTAGGTCAAAATTCGACTTCTGTATGGTTGATGAGACATCAGAAGGCCTCAATTAGTCTATATTGAAAATTCAAGATCAAGGCCTCTTTGGCCTGAAGTATGTTCAATAGTTCAAAATTGGACTTCTGTATGGTTGATGAGACATCAGAAGGCCTCAATTAGTCTTTATAGAAAGTTCAAGATCAAAGCCTCTTTGGCCTGAAATATGTTCAATAGGTCAAAATATGAACTACTGTATGCATGATGTAACATCAGAAGCAGTCTATGAGTATGTATATAAAGTTCAAGATCAAGACCTCTTTGGCCTGAAATATGTTTAGTAGGTCAAAATTGGACTTCTATATTGTTGATGAGACATCAGAAGGCCTCAATTAGTCTTTATTAGAAAGTTCAAGATCAAAGCCTCTTTGGCCTGAAATACGTTCAATAGGTCAAAATATGGACTACTGTATGCTTGATGTAACATCAGAAGCAGTCCATGAGTATGTATTGAAAGTTCAAGATTAAAGCCTCTTTGGCCGGAAATATGTTTAGTAGGTCAAAATTGGACTTCTATATTGTTGATGAGACATCAGAAGGCCTCAATTAGTCTTTATGGGAAATTCAAGATCAAGGCCTCTTTGGTCTGAAATTTCTTCAATAGGTCAAAATTGGACTTCTGTATGGTTGATGAGACATCAGAAGGCCTCAATTAGTCTATATAGAAAGTTCAAGATCAAAGCCTCTTTTTCCTGAAATTCGTTCAATAGGTCAAAAATGGACTAGAGTATGGTTGATGAGACATTGAAAGGCCTCAATTAGTCTATATGGGAAATTCAAGATCAAAGCCTCTTTGGCCTGAAATACGTTCAATACGTCAAAATCGGACTAGAGTATGGTTGATGAGACATTGAAAGGCCTCAATTAGTCTATATGGGAAATTCAAGATCAAGGCCTCTTTGGCCTGAAAAAAGTTCAGCATGTCAAATAAGGACTAGTATATTGTTAACGAGACATCAGAAGGCCTCAATTAGCCTATATGGGAAATTCAATTTCAAAGCCTCTTTGGCCTAAAATATGTTCAATATGTCAAAATCGGACTAGAGTATGGTTGGAGACATTGAAAGGCCTCAATTAGTCTATGTGGGAAATTCAAGATCAAGGACTCTTTGGCCTGAAATAAATTCAGCATGTAAAATAAGGACTACTATATTGTTGACGAGAATTTTGAAGGCCTCAATTAGTCTATATGGGAAATTCAAGATCAAGGCCTCCTTGGCCTGAAATATGTTCAATAGGTAAAAATTGGACTACAGTATGGTTGACTAGACATCAGAAGGCCTCAATTAGTCTATATTGGAAATTCAAGATCAAGGCCTGAAATATGTTCAATATGTCAAAATCGGACTAGAGTATGGTTTATGAGACATTGAAAGGCCTCATTTAGTCTATATGGGAAATTCAAGATCAAGGACTCTTTGGCCTGAAATAAATTCAGCATGTCAGATAAGGACTACTATATTGTTGACGAGAATTTTGAAGGCCTCAATTAGTCTATATGGGAAATTCCAGATCAAAGCCTCTTTGGCCTGAAATACGTTCAATAGGTTAAAATATGGACTACTGTATGCATGATGTAACATCAGAAGCAGTCTATGAGTATGTATAGAAAGTTCAAGATTAAGGCCTCTTTGGCCTGAAATATATTCAGTAGGTCAAAATTCGACTTCTGTATGGTTGATTAGACATCAGAAGGCCTCAATTAGTCTATATTGAAAATTCAAGATCAAGGCCTCTTTGGCCTGAAGTATGTTCAATAGTTCAAAATTGGACTTCTGTATGGTTGATGAGACATCAGAAGGCCTCAATTAGTCTTTATAGAAAGTTCAAGATCAAAGCCTCTTTGGCCTGAAATACGTTCAATAGGTCAAAATATGAACTACTGTATGCATGATGTAACATCAGAAGCAGTCTATGAGTATGTATATAAAGTTCAAGATCAAGACCTCTTTGCCCTGAAACATGTTCAATAGGTCAAAATTTAACTTTTGTATGGTTGATGAGACATAAGAAGGCCTCAATTAGTCTTTATGGGAAAATCAAGATCAAGGCCTCTTTGGCCTGAAAAAAGTTCAGCATGTCAAATAAGGACTAGTATATTGTTAACGAGACATCAGAAGGCCTCAATTAGCCTATATGGGAAATTCCAGATCAAAGCCTCTTTGGCCTGAAATACGTTCAATAGGTTAAAATATGGACTACTGTATGCATGATATAACATTGGAAGCATTCTATGAGTATGTTTAGAAAGTTCAAGATTAAGGCCTCTTTGGCCTGAAATATATTCAGTAGGTCAAAATTCGACTTCTGTATGGTTGATGAGACATCAGAAGGCCTCAATTAGTCTATATTGAAAATTCAAGATCAAGGCCTCTTTGGCCTGAAGTATGTTCAATAGTTCAGAATTGGACTTCTGTATGGTTAACGAGACATCAGAAGGCCTCAATTAGCCTATATGGGAAATTCCAGATCAAATTCTCTTTGGCCTGAAATACGTTCAATAGGTTAAAATATGGACTACTGTATGCATGATGTAACATCAGAAGCATTCTATGAATATGTATAGAAAGTTCAAGATTAAGGCCTCTTTGGCCTGAGATATATTCAGTAGGTCAAAATTCGACTTCTGTATGGTTGATGAGACATCAGAAGGCCTCAATTAGTCTATATTGAAAATTCAAGATCAAGGCCTCTTTGGCCTGAAGTATGTTCAATAGTTCAGAATTGGACTTCTGTATGGTTAACGAGACATCAGAAGGCCTCAATTAGCCTATATGGGAAATTCCAGATCAAAGCCTCTTTGGCCTGATATACGTTCAATAGGTTAAAATATGGACTACTGTATGCATGATGTAACATCAGAAGCAGTCTATGAGTATGTATAGAAAGTTCAAGATTAAGGCCTCTTTGGCCTGAAATATATTCAGTAGGTCAAAATTCGACTTCTGGATGGTTGATGAGACATCAGAAGGCCTCAATTAGTCTATATTGAAAATTCAAGATCAAGGCCTCTTTGGCCTGAAGTATTTTCAATAGTTCAAAATTGGACTTCTGTATGGTTGATGAGACATCAGAAGGCCTCAATTAGTCTTTATAGAAAGTTCAAGATCAAAGCCTCTTTGGCCTGAAATACGTTCAATAGGTCAAAATATGAACTACTGTATGCATGATGTAACATCAGAAGCAGTCTATGAGTATGTATATAAAGTTCAAGATCAAGACCTCTTTGGCCTGAAACATGTTCAATAGGTCAAAATTGAACTTTTGTATGGTTGATGAGACATAAGAAGGCCTCAATTAGTCTTTATGGGAAATTCAAGATCAAGGCCTCTTTGGCCTGAAAAAAGTTCAGCATGTCAAATAAGGACTAGTATATTGTTAACGAGACATCAGAAGGCCTCAATTAGCCTATATGGGAAATTCCAGATCAAAGCCTCTTTGGCCTGAAATACGTTCAATAGGTTAAAATATGGACTACTGTATGCATGATGTAACATCAGAAGCATTCTATGAGTATGTATAGAAAGTTCAAGATTAAGGCCTCTTTGGCCTGAAATATATTCAGTAGGTCAAAATTCGACTTCTGTATGGTTGATGAGACATCAGAAGGCCTCAATTAGTCTATATTGAAAATTCAAGATCAAGGCCTCTTTGGCCTGAAGTATGTTCAATAGTTCAAAATTGGACTTCTGTATGGTTAACGAGACATCAGAAGGCCTCAATTAGCCTATATGGGAAATTCCAGATCAAAGCCTCTTTGGCCTGAAATACGTTCAATAGGTTAAAATATGGACTACTGTATGCATGATGTAACATCAGAAGCAGTCTATGAGTATGTATAGAAAGTTCAAGATTAAGGCCTCTTTGGCCTGAAATATATTCAGTAGGTCAAAATTCGACTTCTGGATGGTTGATGAGACATCAGAAGGCCTCAATTAGTCTATATTGAAAATTCAAGATCAAGGCCTCTTTGGCCTGATGTATGTTCAATAGTTCAAAATTGGACTTCTGTATGGTTGATGAGACATCAGAAGGCCTCAATTAGTCTATATTGGAAATTCAAGATCAAGGCCTGAAATATGTTCAATACGTCAAAATCGGACTAGAGTATGGTTTATGAGACAATGAAAGGCCTCATTTAGTCTATATGGGAAATTCAAGATCAAGGACTCTTTGGCCTGAAATAAATTCAGCATGTCAAATAAGCACTACTATATTGTTGACGAGAATTTTGAAGGCCTCAATTAGTCTATATGGGAAATTCAAGATCAAGGCCTCTTTTGCCTGAAAAAAGTTCAGCATGTCAAATAAGGACTACTATATTTTTGACGAGACATCAGAAGGCCTCAATTAGTCTATATTGAAAATTCAAGATCAAGGCCTCTTTGGCCTGAAATATGTTCAATAGTTCAAAATTGGACTTCTGTATGATTGATGAGACAACAGATGGCCTCAATTAGTCTATATGAGAAATTCAAGATCAAATTCTCCTTGGCCTGAAATATGTTCAATAGTTCAAAATTGGACTTCTGTATGGTTGATGAGACATCAGAAGGCCTCAGTTAGTCTTTATAGAAAGTTCAAGATCAAAGCCTCTTTGGCCTGAAATACGTTCAATAGGTCAAAATATGGACTACTGTATGCATGATGTAACATCATAAGCAGTCTATGAGTATGTATAGAAAGTTCAAGATCAAGGCCTCTTTGGCCTGAAATATGTTCAATAGGTCAAACTTGGACAAAAGTATGGTTGACGAGACCTAAAAAGGCCTCAATTAGTCTATATAGAAAGTTCAAGATCAAAGCCTCTTTGGCCTGAAATACCTTCAATTGGTCAAAATTTGGACTACTGTATGTATGATGTAACATCAGAAGCAGTCTATGAGTATGTATATAAAGTTCAAGATCAAGGCCTATTTGGCCTGAAACATGTTCAGCAGGTCAAAATTGGACTTCTGCATGGTTGATGAGTCATCAGAAGGCCGCAATTTATCTTTATGGGAAATTCAAGATCGAGGCCTCTTTGGCCTGAAAAATGTTCAGCATGTCAAATAAGGACTAATATATTGTTGACAAGACATAAGAAGTCCTCAATTAGTCTATATGGGAAATTCAAGATCAAGGCCTCTTTGGCCTGAAATTTCTTCAATAGGTCAAAATTGGACTAGAGTATGATTGATGAGACATCAGAGGGCCTCAATTAGTCTATATAGAAAGTTCAAGATCAAGGACTCTTTGGCCTGAAAAAAGTTCAGCATGTCAAATAAGGACTACCGTGTTGTTGAAAAGACATCAGAAGGCCTCAATTAGTCTTCATGGGAAATTCAAGATCAAGGCCTCTTTTGCCTGAAATGTGTTCAATACGTCAAAATTGAACTAGAGTATGGTTGATGAGACATCAGAAGGCCTCAATTAGTCTATATAGAAAGTTCAAGATCAAAGCCTCTTTGGCCTGAAATTTGTTCAATAGTTCAAAATTGGACTACTTTATTGTTGGTGAGACATCAGAAGGCCTCACTTAGTCTATATGGGAAATTCAAGATCAAGGCCTCTTCGGCCTGAAATATGTTCAATAGGTCAAACTTGGACTACAGTATGGTTGAGGAGTCATCAAAAGACCTAAATTAGTCTATATAGGAAATTCAAGATCAAGGCCTCTTTGGCCTGAAATATGTTCAATAGTTCAAAATTGGACTATTGTATGGTTGATGAGTCATCAGAAGGCCTCAATTAGTCTATATGGGAAATTCAAGATCAAGGCCTCTTTGGCCTGAAATATGTTCAATAGTTCAAAATTGGACTATTGTATGGTTGATGAGTCATAAGAAGTCCTCAATTAGTCTATATGGGAAATTCAAGATAAAGGCCTCTTTGGCCTGAAATATGTTCAATAGGTCAAACTTGGACTACAGTATGGTTTACGAGACATCAAAAGGCCTCAATTAGTCTTTATAGGAAATTCAAGATCAAGGCCTCTTTGGCCTGAAATATGTTCAATAGGTCAAACTTGGACTACAGTATGGTTGACGAGACATCAAAAGGCCTCAATTTGTCTATATAGGAAATTCAAGATCAAAGCCTCTTTGGCCTGAAATACGTTCAATAGGTCAAAATATGAACTACTGTATGCATGATGTAATATCAGACGCAGTCTATGAGTATGTATATAAAGTTCAAGATCAAGGCCTATTTGGCCTGAAATATGTTCAGCAGGTCAAAATTGGACTTCTGCATGGTTGATGAGTCATCAAAAGGCCTCAATTTGTCTTCATGGAAAATTCAAGATCAAGGCCTCTTTGGCCTGAAAAATGTTCAGCATGTCAAATAAGGACTAATATATTGTTGACAAGACATAAGAAGTCCTCAATTAGTCTATATGGGAAATTCAAGATCAAGGCCTCTTTGGCCTGAAATATGTTCAATAGGTCAAACTTGGACTACAGTATGGTTGACGAGACATCAAAAGGCCTCAATTAGTCTTTATAGGAAATTCAAGATCAAGGCCTATTTGGCCTGAAATATGTTCAATAGTTCAAAATTGGACTTCTGTATGGTTGATGAGACATCAGAAGGCCTCAATTAGTCTTTATAGAAAGTTCAAGATCAAAGCCTCTTTGGCCTGAAATACGTTCAATAGGTCAAAATATGGAATACTGTATGCATGATGTAACATCAAAAGCAGTCTATGAGTGTGTATAGAAACTTCAAGATCAAGTTCTCTTTGGCCTGAAATATGTTCAATAGGTCAAACTTGGACAAAAGTATGGTTGATGAGACTTCAAAAGGCCTCAATTAGTCTATATAGGAAATTCAAGATCAAGGCCTCTTTGGCCTGAAATATGTTCAATAGTTCAAAATTGGACTTCTGTATGGTTGATGAGACATCAGAAGGCCTCAATTAGTCTATATTGAAAATTCAAGATCAAGGCCTCTTTGGCCTGAAATATGTTCAATAGTTCAAAATTGGACTTCTGTATGGTTTATGAGACATCAGAAGGCCTCAATTAGTCTATATGGGAAATTCCAGATCAAAGCCTCTTTGGCCTGAAATACCTTCAATTGGTCAAAATATGGACTACTGTATGCATGATGTAACATCAGAAGCAGTCTATGAGTATGTATAGAAAGTTCAAGATTACGGCCTCTTTGGCCTGAAATATATTCAGTAGGTCAAAATTCGACTTCTGTATGGTTGATGAGACATCAGAAGGCCTCAATTAGTCTATATTGAAAATTCAAGATCAAGGCCTCTTTGGCCTGAAGTATGTTCAATAGTTCAAAATTGGACTTCTGTATGGTTGATGAGACATCAGAAGGCCTCAATTAGTCTTTATAGAAAGTTCAAGATCAAAGCCTCTTTGGCCTGAAATATGTTCAATAGGTCAAAATATGAACTACTGTATGCATGATGTAACATCAGAAGCAGTCTATGAGTATGTATATAAAGTTCAAGATCAAGACCTCTTTGGCCTGAAATATGTTTAGTAGGTCAAAATTGGACTTCTATATTGTTGATGAGACATCAGAAGGCCTCAATTAGTCTTTATTAGAAAGTTCAAGATCAAAGCCTCTTTGGCCTGAAATACGTTCAATAGGTCAAAATATGGACTACTGTATGCTTGATGTAACATCAGAAGCAGTCCATGAGTATGTATTGAAAGTTCAAGATTAAAGCCTCTTTGGCCGGAAATATGTTTAGTAGGTCAAAATTGGACTTCTATATTGTTGATGAGACATCAGAAGGCCTCAATTAGTCTTTATGGGAAATTCAAGATCAAGGCCTCTTTGGTCTGAAATTTCTTCAATAGGTCAAAATTGGACTTCTGTATGGTTGATGAGACATCAGAAGGCCTCAATTAGTCTATATAGAAAGTTCAAGATCAAAGCCTCTTTTTCCTGAAATTCGTTCAATAGGTCAAAAATGGACTAGAGTATGGTTGATGAGACATTGAAAGGCCTCAATTAGTCTATATGGGAAATTCAAGATCAAAGCCTCTTTGGCCTGAAATACGTTCAATACGTCAAAATCGGACTAGAGTATGGTTGATGAGACATTGAAAGGCCTCAATTAGTCTATATGGGAAATTCAAGATCAAGGCCTCTTTGGCCTGAAAAAAGTTCAGCATGTCAAATAAGGACTAGTATATTGTTAACGAGACATCAGAAGGCCTCAATTAGCCTATATGGGAAATTCAATTTCAAAGCCTCTTTGGCCTAAAATATGTTCAATATGTCAAAATCGGACTAGAGTATGGTTGGAGACATTGAAAGGCCTCAATTAGTCTATGTGGGAAATTCAAGATCAAGGACTCTTTGGCCTGAAATAAATTCAGCATGTAAAATAAGGACTACTATATTGTTGACGAGAATTTTGAAGGCCTCAATTAGTCTATATGGGAAATTCAAGATCAAGGCCTCCTTGGCCTGAAATATGTTCAATAGGTAAAAATTGGACTACAGTATGGTTGACTAGACATCAGAAGGCCTCAATTAGTCTATATTGGAAATTCAAGATCAAGGCCTGAAATATGTTCAATATGTCAAAATCGGACTAGAGTATGGTTTATGAGACATTGAAAGGCCTCATTTAGTCTATATGGGAAATTCAAGATCAAGGACTCTTTGGCCTGAAATAAATTCAGCATGTCAGATAAGGACTACTATATTGTTGACGAGAATTTTGAAGGCCTCAATTAGTCTATATGGGAAATTCCAGATCAAAGCCTCTTTGGCCTGAAATACGTTCAATAGGTTAAAATATGGACTACTGTATGCATGATGTAACATCAGAAGCAGTCTATGAGTATGTATAGAAAGTTCAAGATTAAGGCCTCTTTGGCCTGAAATATATTCAGTAGGTCAAAATTCGACTTCTGTATGGTTGATTAGACATCAGAAGGCCTCAATTAGTCTATATTGAAAATTCAAGATCAAGGCCTCTTTGGCCTGAAGTATGTTCAATAGTTCAAAATTGGACTTCTGTATGGTTGATGAGACATCAGAAGGCCTCAATTAGTCTTTATAGAAAGTTCAAGATCAAAGCCTCTTTGGCCTGAAATACGTTCAATAGGTCAAAATATGAACTACTGTATGCATGATGTAACATCAGAAGCAGTCTATGAGTATGTATATAAAGTTCAAGATCAAGACCTCTTTGCCCTGAAACATGTTCAATAGGTCAAAATTTAACTTTTGTATGGTTGATGAGACATAAGAAGGCCTCAATTAGTCTTTATGGGAAAATCAAGATCAAGGCCTCTTTGGCCTGAAAAAAGTTCAGCATGTCAAATAAGGACTAGTATATTGTTAACGAGACATCAGAAGGCCTCAATTAGCCTATATGGGAAATTCCAGATCAAAGCCTCTTTGGCCTGAAATACGTTCAATAGGTTAAAATATGGACTACTGTATGCATGATATAACATTGGAAGCATTCTATGAGTATGTATAGAAAGTTCAAGATTAAGGCCTCTTTGGCCTGAAATATATTCAGTAGGTCAAAATTCGACTTCTGTATGGTTGATGAGACATCAGAAGGCCTCAATTAGTCTATATTGAAAATTCAAGATCAAGGCCTCTTTGGCCTGAAGTATGTTCAATAGTTCAGAATTGGACTTCTGTATGGTTAACGAGACATCAGAAGGCCTCAATTAGCCTATATGGGAAATTCCAGATCAAATTCTCTTTGGCCTGAAATACGTTCAATAGGTTAAAATATGGACTACTGTATGCATGATGTAACATCAGAAGCATTCTATGAATATGTATAGAAAGTTCAAGATTAAGGCCTCTTTGGCCTGAGATATATTCAGTAGGTCAAAATTCGACTTCTGTATGGTTGATGAGACATCAGAAGGCCTCAATTAGTCTATATTGAAAATTCAAGATCAAGGCCTCTTTGGCCTGAAGTATGTTCAATAGTTCAGAATTGGACTTCTGTATGGTTAACGAGACATCAGAAGGCCTCAATTAGCCTATATGGGAAATTCCAGATCAAAGCCTCTTTGGCCTGATATACGTTCAATAGGTTAAAATATGGACTACTGTATGCATGATGTAACATCAGAAGCAGTCTATGAGTATGTATAGAAAGTTCAAGATTAAGGCCTCTTTGGCCTGAAATATATTCAGTAGGTCAAAATTCGACTTCTGGATGGTTGATGAGACATCAGAAGGCCTCAATTAGTCTATATTGAAAATTCAAGATCAAGGCCTCTTTGGCCTGAAGTATTTTCAATAGTTCAAAATTGGACTTCTGTATGGTTGATGAGACATCAGAAGGCCTCAATTAGTCTTTATAGAAAGTTCAAGATCAAAGCCTCTTTGGCCTGAAATACGTTCAATAGGTCAAAATATGAACTACTGTATGCATGATGTAACATCAGAAGCAGTCTATGAGTATGTATATAAAGTTCAAGATCAAGACCTCTTTGGCCTGAAACATGTTCAATAGGTCAAAATTGAACTTTTGTATGGTTGATGAGACATAAGAAGGCCTCAATTAGTCTTTATGGGAAATTCAAGATCAAGGCCTCTTTGGCCTGAAAAAAGTTCAGCATGTCAAATAAGGACTAGTATATTGTTAACGAGACATCAGAAGGCCTCAATTAGCCTATATGGGAAATTCCAGATCAAAGCCTCTTTGGCCTGAAATACGTTCAATAGGTTAAAATATGGACTACTGTATGCATGATGTAACATCAGAAGCATTCTATGAGTATGTATAGAAAGTTCAAGATTAAGGCCTCTTTGGCCTGAAATATATTCAGTAGGTCAAAATTCGACTTCTGTATGGTTGATGAGACATCAGAAGGCCTCAATTAGTCTATATTGAAAATTCAAGATCAAGGCCTCTTTGGCCTGAAGTATGTTCAATAGTTCAAAATTGGACTTCTGTATGGTTAACGAGACATCAGAAGGCCTCAATTAGCCTATATGGGAAATTCCAGATCAAAGCCTCTTTGGCCTGAAATACGTTCAATAGGTTAAAATATGGACTACTGTATGCATGATGTAACATCAGAAGCAGTCTATGAGTATGTATAGAAAGTTCAAGATTAAGGCCTCTTTGGCCTGAAATATATTCAGTAGGTCAAAATTCGACTTCTGGATGGTTGATGAGACATCAGAAGGCCTCAATTAGTCTATATTGAAAATTCAAGATCAAGGCCTCTTTGGCCTGATGTATGTTCAATAGTTCAAAATTGGACTTCTGTATGGTTGATGAGACATCAGAAGGCCTCAATTAGTCTATATTGGAAATTCAAGATCAAGGCCTGAAATATGTTCAATACGTCAAAATCGGACTAGAGTATGGTTTATGAGACAATGAAAGGCCTCATTTAGTCTATATGGGAAATTCAAGATCAAGGACTCTTTGGCCTGAAATAAATTCAGCATGTCAAATAAGCACTACTATATTGTTGACGAGAATTTTGAAGGCCTCAATTAGTCTATATGGGAAATTCAAGATCAAGGCCTCTTTTGCCTGAAAAAAGTTCAGCATGTCAAATAAGGACTACTATATTTTTGACGAGACATCAGAAGGCCTCAATTAGTCTATATTGAAAATTCAAGATCAAGGCCTCTTTGGCCTGAAATATGTTCAATAGTTCAAAATTGGACTTCTGTATGATTGATGAGACAACAGATGGCCTCAATTAGTCTATATGAGAAATTCAAGATCAAATTCTCCTTGGCCTGAAATATGTTCAATAGTTCAAAATTGGACTTCTGTATGGTTGATGAGACATCAGAAGGCCTCAGTTAGTCTTTATAGAAAGTTCAAGATCAAAGCCTCTTTGGCCTGAAATACGTTCAATAGGTCAAAATATGGACTACTGTATGCATGATGTAACATCATAAGCAGTCTATGAGTATGTATAGAAAGTTCAAGATCAAGGCCTCTTTGGCCTGAAATATGTTCAATAGGTCAAACTTGGACAAAAGTATGGTTGACGAGACCTAAAAAGGCCTCAATTAGTCTATATAGAAAGTTCAAGATCAAAGCCTCTTTGGCCTGAAATACCTTCAATTGGTCAAAATTTGGACTACTGTATGTATGATGTAACATCAGAAGCAGTCTATGAGTATGTATATAAAGTTCAAGATCAAGGCCTATTTGGCCTGAAACATGTTCAGCAGGTCAAAATTGGACTTCTGCATGGTTGATGAGTCATCAGAAGGCCGCAATTTATCTTTATGGGAAATTCAAGATCGAGGCCTCTTTGGCCTGAAAAATGTTCAGCATGTCAAATAAGGACTAATATATTGTTGACAAGACATAAGAAGTCCTCAATTAGTCTATATGGGAAATTCAAGATCAAGGCCTCTTTGGCCTGAAATTTCTTCAATAGGTCAAAATTGGACTAGAGTATGATTGATGAGACATCAGAGGGCCTCAATTAGTCTATATAGAAAGTTCAAGATCAAGGACTCTTTGGCCTGAAAAAAGTTCAGCATGTCAAATAAGGACTACCGTGTTGTTGAAAAGACATCAGAAGGCCTCAATTAGTCTTCATGGGAAATTCAAGATCAAGGCCTCTTTTGCCTGAAATGTGTTCAATACGTCAAAATTGAACTAGAGTATGGTTGATGAGACATCAGAAGGCCTCAATTAGTCTATATAGAAAGTTCAAGATCAAAGCCTCTTTGGCCTGAAATTTGTTCAATAGTTCAAAATTGGACTACTTTATTGTTGGTGAGACATCAGAAGGCCTCACTTAGTCTATATGGGAAATTCAAGATCAAGGCCTCTTCGGCCTGAAATATGTTCAATAGGTCAAACTTGGACTACAGTATGGTTGAGGAGTCATCAAAAGACCTAAATTAGTCTATATAGGAAATTCAAGATCAAGGCCTCTTTGGCCTGAAATATGTTCAATAGTTCAAAATTGGACTATTGTATGGTTGATGAGTCATCAGAAGGCCTCAATTAGTCTATATGGGAAATTCAAGATCAAGGCCTCTTTGGCCTGAAATATGTTCAATAGTTCAAAATTGGACTATTGTATGGTTGATGAGTCATAAGAAGTCCTCAATTAGTCTATATGGGAAATTCAAGATAAAGGCCTCTTTGGCCTGAAATATGTTCAATAGGTCAAACTTGGACTACAGTATGGTTTACGAGACATCAAAAGGCCTCAATTAGTCTTTATAGGAAATTCAAGATCAAGGCCTCTTTGGCCTGAAATATGTTCAATAGGTCAAACTTGGACTACAGTATGGTTGACGAGACATCAGAAGGCCTCAATTAGTCTATGTAGAAAGTTCAAGATCAAAGCCTCTTTGGCCTGAAATACCTTCAATTGGTTAAAATATGGACTACTGTATGCATGATGTAACATCAGAAGCAGTCTATGAGTATGTATAGAAAGTTCAAGATCAAGGCCTTTTTGGCCTGACATATGTTCAATAGGTCAAAATTGGACTTCTGTATTGTTGATGAGACATCAGAAGGCCTCAATTAGTCTATATAGGAAATTCAAGATCAAGGCCTATTTGGCCTAAAATATGTTCAATAGTTAAAAATTGGACTATTGTATGGTTGATGAGAAATCAGAGGGCCTCAATTAGTCTATATGGGAAATTCAAGATCAAAGCCTCTTTGGCCTGAAATACGTTCAATAGGTTAAAATATGGACTACTGTATGCATGATGTAACATCA
The DNA here is from genome assembly GCF_949357685.1 of Gobio gobio. Taxonomy (NCBI): domain Eukaryota; kingdom Metazoa; phylum Chordata; class Actinopteri; order Cypriniformes; family Gobionidae; genus Gobio; species Gobio gobio. Next base: position 30,505,305 of record NC_137121.1, on the reverse strand, counting down.
GAAGCAGTCTATGAGTATGTATAGAAAGTTCAAGATTAAGGCCTCTTTGGCCTGGAATATATTCAGTAGGTCAAAATTCGACTTCTGTACGGTTGATGAGACATCAGAAGGCCTCAATTAGTCTATATGGGAAATTCAAGATCAAGGCCTATTTTGCCTGAAAAAAGTTCAGCATGTCAAATAAGGACTACTATATTTTTGACGAGACATCAGAAGGCCTCAATTAGTCTATATTGAAAATTCAAGATCAAGGCCTTTTTTGGCATGAAATATGTTCAATAGTTCAAAATTGGACTTCTCTATGGTTGATGAGACAACAGATGGCCTCAATTAGTCTATATGAGAAATTCAAGATCAAATTCTCCTTGGCCTGAAATATGTTCAATAGTTCAAAATTGGACTTCTGTATGGTTGATGAGACATCAGAAGGCCTCAATTAGTCTTTATAGAAAGTTCAAGATCAAAGCCTCTTTGGCCTGAAATACGTTCAATAGGTCAAAATATGGTCTACTGTATGCATGATGTAACATCAGAAGCAGTCTATGAGTATGTATAGAAAGATCAAGATCAAGGCCTCTTTGGCCTGAAATATGTTCAATAGGTCAAACTTGGACAAAAGTATGGTTGACGAGACCTAAAAAGGCCTCAATTAGTCTATATAGAAAGTTCAAGATCAAAGCCTCTTTGGCCTGAAATACCTTCAATTGGTCAAAATATGGACTACTGTATGCATGATGTAACATCAGAAGCAGTCTATGAGTATGTATATAAAGTTCAAGATCAAGGCCTCTTTGGCCTGAAATATGTTCAATAGTTCAAAATTGGACTATTGTATGGTTGATGAGTCATCAGAAGGCCTCAATTAATCGTTATGGGAAATTCAAGATCAAGGCCTCTTTGGCCTGAAAAAAGTTCAGCATGTCAAATAAGGACTACTATATATTGTTGATGAGACATCAGAAGGCCTCAATTAGTCTATATTGAAAATTCAAGATCAAGGCCTCTTTGGCCTGAAATATGTTCAATAGTTCAAAATTGGAATATTGTATGGTTGAGTCATCAGAAGGCCTCAATTAGTCTTTATGGTAAATTCAAGATCAAGGCCTCTTTGGCCTTAAAAAAGTTCAGCATGTCAAATAAGGACTAGTATATTGTTGACGAGACATCAGAAGGCCTCAATTAGTCTATATGGGAAATTCAAGATCAAATTCCCTTTGGCCTGAAATATGTTCAAAACGTCAAAATTGGACTAGAGTATGATTGATGAGACATCAGAGGGCCTCAATTAGTCTATTTGGGAAATTCAAGATCAAGGCCTCTTTGGCCTGAAATATGTTCAATAGGTCAAAATTGGACTAAAGTATGATTGATGAGCCATCTGAGGGACTCAATTTGTCTATATGGGAAATTCAAGATCAAGGACTCTTTCGCCTGAAAAAAGTTCAGAATGTGAAATTAGGACTACCATATTGTTGAAAAGACATCAGAAGGCCTCAATTAGTCTATTTGGGAAATTCAAGATCAATGTCTTTTTGGCCTGAAATTTTTTCATTAGGTCAAAATTGGAATTCTGTATGCTTGATGTAACATCAGAAGTAGTCTATGAGTATGTATAGAAAGCCATTAGCAAGCAAGTTCGGTCCTGCAGTGTTTGGCTCCAACCCTGAAAGACATCTATTGAAGCTCTTATTGAGAATTAACAGAGGTTTAGATATCGGTTTTATTGAAAATTATTACACCATTATGACGATCAGTGTTTCATTTAGTTAGGCAGTTTAATTATTAGCTTTTTTATTTGAGTTTGTGGTTTTCGTTACAGTGTTAATAAACACATAATCTGTTGAAATAAAAAAAAAGCCATAAACAATAATTGTTATGAAGAACATAAAGAGCTTTGTACGCATTGCAATGCAAAAGCACAAATCTCTTCAATGCGTAGAGCATTCTTGAATGCAATTTTATGCAATAATTATTTCAAGAGTTATTTTATGCAATAATTGCAAACGCACTTATCTCTTTAATGCACAAGGTTTTTTATGCATTGCATTCATTGCAAAAGTACAAATCTCTTTAATGCACAAGGAGCTTTGAATGCAAAAGCACACATCTCTTCAATGCACGCGTTATTTTATGCAATAAATGCAAAAGCATTAATATCTTTAATGCACAGCGCGTTTTTGAATGCAATGCAATGCAAAAGCACAAATCTCTTCAATGCACATTTTCTATGCATTGGCATGCAAAAGGACAATCTCTTCAATGCACAACGATTTCTTTTATGCAATGAATGCAAACGCACTATTCTCTTTATTGCACAAGGAGTTTTGTATGCATTGCATTGCAAAAGTACGAATCTAGTCAATGCACAAGGAGTTTTGAACGCATTGCAATGCAAAAGAGCAAATCTCTACAATGTTCATGAATGCAATGCAATGCAATGCAAAAGCACTAATCTCTTCAATGCACATGTTCATATGCATTGGCATGCAAAAGCATTTATCTCTTCAATGCACGAGTTATTCTATGCAATAAATGCAAACGCACTAATCTCTTTAATGCACAAGGTTTTTCATGCATTGCATATGCATTGGCATGCAAAAGCATTTATCTCTTCAATGCACAACAAGTTATTTTATGCAATGCATACACATGCACTAATCTCTTTCTGCACAAGGAGTTTTGTATGCATTGCATTGCAAAAGTACGAATCTCATCAATGCACAAGAAGTTTTGCACGCATTACAAAAGCACAAATCTCTTCAATGCACAAATTCCTGTAAGCAATGCAAATGTAAGAATCTCTTCAATGTTCATGAATGAAATGCCATGCAAAAGCACAAATCTATTCAATGCACAACATATGCATTGCACGCGTTGTGCATTGAAGAGGTGTGCTTTTGGATTGCAAAAGTACAAAGCTCCTTGTGCATTTAAGAGATTCGTACTTTTGCAATGCAATGCATAAAAAACCGTGTGCATTAAAGAGATTAGTGCGTTTGCAATTATTACATAAAAGAACTCCTTGTGCATTAGAGATTAGTGTGTTTGCATTCATTGCATTCAAAAACACGCTGTGCTTTGAAGAGATTTGTGCTTTTACATTGCAATGGGTACAAAACTGCATTCATTGCATAAAATAACTCGTTGGCATTGAGAGATATGCAGTGGACTGCAAAAGCGTTTATCTCTTCAATGCACAACGAGTTGTCTTATGCAATGAATGCAAACGCACTAATCTCTTTATGCACAAGGAGTTTTGTATGCATTGCAATGCAAAAGCACAATCTCTTCAATGCACGAACACTTTTATGCAATGAATGCAAACGCACTATTCTCTTTAATGCACAAGGAGTTTTATTCATTGCATTGCAAAAGTACGAATCTCTTCAATGCACAGCGCGTTTTTGAATGCAATGCAATGCAAAAGCACTAATATCTTTAATGCACAAGGTTTATTATGCTAATCTCTTCACTGCAAAACCTGTTCATATGCATTGGCATGCAAAAACACTTATCTCTTCAATGCACGAGTTTTACATAACTATTTTATGCAATGAATGCAAACCCTGTCTTTAATGCACAAGGAGTTTTTTATGCATTGCATTACAAAAGCACGGTTCTCTCAATGCACAACGAGTTATTTTATGCAATAAATGCAGTTTTGTACACATTGCAATGTAAAAGCACAAATCTTTTCATTGCACAGCGCGTTCTTTAATGCAATGCAATGCAAAAGCACAAATCTCTTGAATGCACAGCGTGTTCTTGAATGCGATGAAATGTAAAAGCACTAATCTCTTCAATGCACAGAGTTATTTTATGTAATGAAAAAAAACGCACTAATCTCTTTAATGCACAAAGAGTTATTTTATGTAATAATTGCAAACGCACTAATCTCTTTAATGCACAAGATTTTTTATGCATTGCATTGCAAAAGTACGAATCTCTTAAATGCACTAGGAGCTTTGTACTTTTGCAATCCAAAAGCACACCTCTTTGCAAGGCGCGTTCTTGAATCCAATGCAAAAGCGCTAATCTCTTCAATGCACAAAGAGTTATTTTATGTAATAATTGCAAACGCACTGATATTTTTAATGCACAAGATTTTTATGCATTGCATTGCAAAAGTATGAATCTCGTCAATTCACAAGGAGTTTTGTACTTATTGCAAAAGCACAAATCTCTTCAATGCACGAATACTTTTATGCAATGAATGCAAAGGCAACATTATCTTTAATGCACAAGGAGTTATTTTATGCATTGCATTGCAAAAGTATGAATCTCGTCAATTCACAAGGAGTTTTGTACTTATTGCAAAAGCACAAATCTCTTCAATGCCCGAATACTTTTATGCAATGAATGCAAAGGCACCATTCTCTTTAATGCACAAGGAGTTATTTTATGCATTGCATTGCAAAAGTATGAATCTCGTCAATTCACAAGGAGTTTTGTACTTATTGCAAAAGCACAAATCTCTTCAATGCACGAATACTTTTATGTAATAATTGCAAACGCACTAATCTCTTTAATGCACAAGATTTTTTTATGCATTGCATTGCATTGCAAAAGTACGAATCTCTTAAACGCGCTTTGTACTTTTACAATCCAAAAGCACTAATCTTTTCAATGCACAGCGCGTTCTTGAATCCAGTGCAAAAGCGCTAATCTCTTAAATACACGAGTTATTTTATGCAATAAATGCAAACGCACTAATCTTTTTAATGCACAAGGTTTTTATGCATTGCATTGCAAAAGTATGAATCTCGTCAATTCACAAGGAGTTTTGTACTTATTGCAAAAGCACAAATCTCTTCAATGCACGAATACTTTTATGCAATGAATGCAAAGGCACCATTCTCTTTAATGCACAAGAAGTTTTGTATGCATTACAATGCAAAAGCACACCTCTTTTCAATGCACAGCGCTTTCTTTAATCCAATGCAAAAGCGCTAATCTCTTCAATGCACGAGTTATTTTATGCAATAAATGCAAACGCACTAATCTCTTTAATGCACAAGGTTTTTTATGCATTGCAAAAGTACGAATCTCTTAAATGCACAAGGAGCTTTGTACCTTTGCAATGCAAAATCACACATCTTTTCAATGCACAGCGCGTTCTTGAATCCAATGCAAAAGCACAAATCTCTTCAATGCACGAATACTTTTATGCAATGAATGCAAAGGCACCATTCTCTTTAATGCACAAGGAGTTTTGTATGCATTGCAATGCAAAAGCACACCTCTTTTCAATGCAGAGCGCGTTCTTGAATCCAATGCAAAAGCGCTAATCTCTTAAATACACGAGTTATTTTATGCAATAAATGCAAACGCACTAATCTTTTTAATGCACAAGGTTTTTATGCATTGCATTGCAAAAGTATGAATCTCGTCAATTAACAAGGAGTTTTGTACTTATTGCAAAAGCACAAATCTCTTCAATGCACGAATACTTTTATGCAATGATTGCAAAGGCACCATTCTCTTTAATGCACAAGGAGTTATTTTATGCATTGCATTGCAAAAGCACAAATCTCTTCAATGCACGAATACTTTTATGCAAAAAAATGCAAACGCACTAATCTCTTTAATGCACAAGGTTTTTTATGCATTGCATTGCATTGCATTGCAAAAGTACGAATCTCTTAAATGCACAATAGGCTTTGTACTTTTGCAATGCAAAAGGACACATCTTTTCAATGCACAGCGCGTTCTTGAATCCAATGCAAAAGCGCTAATCTCTTCAATGCACGAATACGTTTATGCAATGAATGCAAAGGCACCATTCTCTTTAATGCACAAGAAGTTTTGTATGCATGACAATGCAAAAGCACCTCTTTTCAATGCACAGCGCTTTCTTTAATCCAATGCAAAAGCGCTAATCTCTTCAATGCACGAGTTATTTTATGCAATAAATGCAAACGCACTAATCTCTTTAATGCACAAGGTTTTTTATGCATTGCAAAAGTACGAATCTCTTAAATGCACAAGGAGCTTTGTACCTTTGCAATGCAAAATCACACATCTTTTCAATGCACAGCGCGTTCTTGAATCCAATGCAAAAGCACAAATCTCTTCAATGCACGAATACTTTTATGCAATGAATGCAAAGGCACCATTCTCTTTAATGCACAAGGAGTTTTGTATGCATTGCAATGCAAAAGCACACCTCTTTTCAATGCACAGCGCTTTCTTGAATCCAATACAAAAGCACTAATCTCTTCAATGCACGAATACTTTTATGCAATGAATGCAAAGGCACCATTCTCTTTAATGCACAACGCATTATTTTATGTAATAAATGCAAACGCACTTATCTCTTTAATGCACAATGTTTTTTATGCATTGCATTGCATTGCAAAAGTACGAATCTCTTAAATGCACAAGGAGCTTTGTACTTTTGCAATGCAAAAGCACAAATCTTTTCAATGCACAGCGCGTTCTAGAATCCAATGCAAAAGCGCATATTTCTTAAATACATGAGTTATTTTATGCAATAAATGCAAACGCACTAAACTTTTTAATGCACAAGGTTTTTATGCATTGCATTGCAAAAGTATGAATCTCGTCAATTAACAAGGAGTTTTGTACTTATTGCAAAAGCACAAATCTCTTCAATGCACGAATACTTTTATGCAATGAATGCAAAGGCACCATTCTCTTTAATGCACAAGGAGTTATTTTATGCATTGCATTGCAAAAGTATGAATCTCGTCAATTCACAAGGAGTTTTGTACTTATTGCAAAAGCACAAATCTCTTCAATGCACGAATACTTTTATGCAATGAATGCAAAGGCACAATTCTCTTTAATGCACAACGCGTTATTTTATGTAATAATTGCAAACGCACTAATCTCTTTAATGCACAAGGTTTTTTTATGCATTGCATTGCATTGCAAAAGTACGAATCTCTTACATGCACAAGGTGCTTTGTACTTTTGCAATGCAAAAGCACACATCTTTTCAATGCAAAGCGCGTTCTTGAATGCGATGCAATGCAAACTCTTAAATGCAAAAGGTTTTTTATGCATTGCAAAAGCACGTATCTTTTCAATGCACAGCGCGTTCTTGAATCCAATGCAAAAGCACAAATCTCTTCAATGCACGAATACTTTTATGCAATGAATTTGCATTCTGAATGCAAAGGCACCATTCTCTTTAATGCACAATGAGTTTTGTAAGCATTGCATTGCAAAAGTACGAATCTTTAATTTTCATGAATGCAACGCAATGTAAAAGCACAAACCTATTCAATGCACGAGTTATTTTATGCAATGCATGCACTAATCTCTTTAATGCACAAGGAGTTATTTTATGTAATAATTGCAAACGCACTAATCTCTTTAATGCACAAGGTTTTTTATGCATTGCATTGCATTGCAAAAGTACGAATGCACAAGGAGCTTTGTACTTTTGCAATCCAAAAGCACACCTTCTTCAATGCAAAGCGCGTTCTTGAATGCAATGCAAAAGCAGAAATCTCTTCAATGCACAACGAGTTATTTTATGCAATAAATGCAAACGCACTAATCTCTTTAATGCACAAGGTTTTTTATGCATTGCATTGCAAAAGTACGAATCTCATCAATGCACAAGAAGTTTTGTATGCATTGCATATTCATTGGCATGCAAAAGCATTTATCTCTTCAATGCACAATGAGTTATTTTATGCAATGCATGCAAATGCACTTAATCTCTTTATGCACAAGGAGTTTTGTATGCATTGCATTGCAAAAGTACGAATCTCATCAATGCACAAAATTAGTGCGTTTGTATTTATAACTAAAATAACTACTTATGCATTGAAAAGATTAGTACTTTTGCATTGCAATGCATAAATAACTCGTGCATTTAAGAGACGTGCTTTTGCAGTGCAATTTATAAAGAACTCGTGCATTGAAGAGATTAGTGCTTTTTCATTGCATTGCAATGGATTCAAGAACATGCTCTGCATTTAAGAGATTGGTTCGTTTGTATTCATTGCATAATATAACTCGTGCATTGAAGAGATAAATGCTTTTGCATGCCAATGCTTATTGTCATTGAAGAGAGTGGTGCGTTTGCATTCATTGCATAAGCACAAAAGCACAAATCTCTTCAATGCACGAATACTTTTATGCAATGAATGCAAAGGCACCATTCTCTTTAATGCACAAGGAGTTATTTTATGCATTGCATTGCAAAAGTATGAATCTCGTCAATTCACAAGGAGTTTTGTACTTATTGCAAAAGCACAAATCTCTTCAATGCACGAATACTTTTATGCAACGAATGCAAAGGCACCATTCTCTTTAATGCACAAGGAGTTATTTTATGCATTGCATTGCAAAAGCACAAATCTCTTCAATGCACGAATACTTTTATGCAAAAAATGCAAACGCACTAATCTCTTTAATGCACAAGGTTTTTATGCATTGCATTGCATTGCATTGCAAAAGTACGAATCTCTTAAATTCACAATAGGCTTTGTACTTTTGCAATGCAAAAGCACACATCTTTTCAATGCACAGCGCGTTCTTGAATCCAATGCAAAAGCGCTAATCTCTTCAATGCACGAATACTTTTATGCAATGAATGCAAAGGCACCATTCTCTTTAATGCACAAGGAGTTTTGTATGCATTGCAATGCAAAAGCACACAGCTTTTCAATGCACAGCGCGTTCTTGAATCCAATGCAAAAGCGCTAATATCTTCAATGCACGAATACGTTTATGCAATGAATGCAAAGGCACCATTCTCTTTAATGCACAAGAAGTTTTGTATGCATTACAATGCAAAAGCACACCTCTTTTCAATGCACAGCGCTTTCTTTAATCCAATGCAAAAGCGCCATTCTCTTTAATGCACAACGCGTTATTTTATGTAATAATTGCAAACGCACTTATCTAAATATCTAAATAATATAAAAATGCACAAGGTTTTTTATGCATTGCAAAAGTACGAATCTCTTAAATGCACAAGAAGCTTTGTACCTTTGCAATGCAAAATCACACATCTTTTCAATGCAGAGCGCGTTCTTGAATCCAATGCAAAAGCGCTAATCTCTTCAATGCACGAGTTATTTTATACAATAAATGCAAACGCACTAATCTCTTTAATGCACAAGGTTTTTTATGCATTGCAAAAGTACGAATCTCTTAAATGCACAAGGAGCTTTGTACCTTTGCAATGCAAAATCACACATCTTTTCAATGCACAGCGCGTTCTTGAATCCAATGCAAAAGCACAAATCTCTTCAATGCACGAATACTTTTATGCAATGAATGCAAAGGCACCATTCTCTTTAATGCACAAGGAGTTTTGTATGCATTGCAATGCAAAAGCACACCTCTTTTCAATGCACAGCGCTTTCTTGAATCCAATACGAAAGCACTAATCTCTTCAATGCACGAATACTTTTATGCAATGAATGCAAAGGCACCATTCTCTTTAATGCACAACGCGTTATTTTATGTAATAATTGCAAACGCACTTATCTCTTTAATGCACAAGGTTTTTTATGCATGCAAAAGTACGAATCTCTTAAATGCACAAGGAGCTTTGTACTTTTGCAATGCAAAAGCACACATCTTTTCAATGCAGAGCGCGTTCTTGAATCCAATGCAAAAGCGCTAATCTCTTAAATGCACGAGTTATTTCATGCAATAAATGCAAACGCACTAATCTTTTTAATGCAGAAGGTTTTTATGCATTGCATTGCAAAAGTATGAATCTCGTCAATTCACAAGGAGTTTTGTACTTATTGCAAAAGCACAAATCTCTTCAATGCACGAATACTTTTATGCAATGAATGCAAAGGCACCATTCTCTTTAATGCACAACGCGTTATTTTGTGTAATAATTGCAAACGCACTAATCCCTTTAATGCACAAGGTTTTTTATGCATTGCATTGCATTGCATTGCAAAAGTACGAATCTCTTACATGCACAAGGTGCTTTGTACTTTTGCATTGCAAAAGCACACATCTTTTCAATGCAAGTTCTTGAATGCGATGCAATGCAAACTCTTAAATGCAAAAGGTTTTTTTATGCATTGCAATGCAAAAGCACGCATCTTTTCAATGCACAGCGCGTTCTTGAATCCAATGCAAAAGCACAAATCTCTTCAATGCACGAATACTTTTATGCAATGAATTTGCATTCTGAATGCAAAGGCACCATTCTCTTTAATGCACAAGGAGTTTTGTAAGCATTGCATTGCAAAAGTACGAATCTCTTCAATGCACAAGGAGCTTTGTACGCATTGCAATGCAAAAGCACAAATCTTTAATGTTCATGAATGCAACGCAATGTAAAAGCACAAACCTATTCAATGCACGAGTTATTTTATGCAATGCATGCACTAATCTCTTTAATGCACAAGGAGTTATTTTATGTAATAATTGCAAACGCACTAATCTCTTTAATGCACAAGGTTTTTTATGCATTGCATTGCATTGCAAAAGTACGAATCTCTTAAATGCACAAGGAGCTTTGTACTTTTGCAATCCAAAAGCACACCTTCTTCAATGCAAAGCGCGTTCTTGAATGCAATGCAAAAGCAGAAATCTCTTCAATGCACAACGAGTTATTTTATGCAATAAATGCAAACGCACTAATCTCTTTAATGCACAAGGTTTTTTATGCATTGCATTGCAAAAGTACGAATCTCATCAATGCACAAGAAGTTTTGTATGCATTGCATATTCATTGGCATGCAAAAGCATTTATCTCTTCAATGACAATGAGTTATTTTATGCAATGCATGCAAATGCACTTAATCTCTTTATGCACAAGGAGTTTTGTATGCATTGCATTGCAAAAGTACGAATCTCATCAATGCACAAAATTAGTGCGTTTGTATTTATTGCAAAAAATAACTACTTATGCATTGAAAAGATTAGTACTTTTGCATTGCAATGCATAAATAACTCGTGCATTGAAGAGATTAGTGCTTTTTCATTGCATTGCAATGGATTCAAGAACCTGCTCTGCATTTAAGAGATTGGTTCGTTTGTATTCATTGCATAATATAACTCGTGCATTGAAGAGATAAATGCTTTTGCATGCCAATGCTTATTGTCATTGAAGAGAGTGGTGCGTTTGCATTCATTGCATAAAATAACTCGTTGTACTTTGAAGATAGTACTTTTCAAATGCAATGTATACAAAATTCATTGTGCATTGAAGAGACATGTACTTTTGCATTGCAATGCATAAATAAACTCGTTGTGCATTGGAGATGTGCTTTTGCAGTGCAATTCATAAAGAACTCGTTGTGCATTGAAGAGATTTGTGCTTTTGCATACAAAACTCGTTGTGCATTGAGAGAATCGTTCTTTTGCAATGCCAAAAAATTAGTGTGTTTGCATTCATGGCAAAATATAACTCGTTGTGCATTGAAGAGATTGGTGCGTTGGCATTCATTGCCTTAAAGAGATTAGTGAATAGATTTGTGCTTTTACATTGCATTGCATTAAAGTACGCGCTGTGCATTGAAGAGATTTGTGCTTTTGCATACAAAACTCGTTGTGCATTGAGAGAATCGTGCAATGCAAAAAAAATATTGTGCTTTAAAGAGTGTTAGTGCGTTTGCACTAGTGCATTAGTTCGTTTGCATTCATGGCAAAATATAACTCGTGCATTGAAGAGATTGGTGCGTTGGCATTCATTGCATAAAATAACTTATTGTGCATTGAAGAGATTAGTGCTTTTGCATTGAAATGAGTACAAAACTCCTTATGCATTGAAGAGATTGGTGCATTTGCCTTCATTGCATAAAATAACTCCTTGTGCTTTGAAGAGATTGGTGCGTTTGCATTCTTTGCATAGAATAACTCATTGTGCATTGAAGAGATTAGTGTTCTTGCATTGCATTGCATTCATGAACCTGTTGTGGCATTAAAGAGACTGGTGCGTTTGCATTCATTACATAAAATAACTCGTTGTGCATTGAAGAGATTTGTACTTTTGCATTGCAGTGCATAAACACTTGCACTGATATCAGTCAATAGATTAACATGATTTCAGCTGAGCAATTATCCATTATTATTATCCATGCTACTGTTTTAGCACCATATTTTTTCCTTCTAGTTTACTGTGTTTTGGTAAGGACATTTCAAGGTACAGTTTTTGTGTCTAGATGTTTACATGTTATCGCCGTTTAGAAGTTCATATTTGACCCGCTGAACATAAGACTGAACATACCCGCTGAACATATCATCAAAAGACCAAAGTGTCCTTGAAAACTGAATTACTATTGTTGTTTTTTCAGCTATACATTAGAACCTGATGTAACATACGGAGCCAACAAGTTCAAGGACACTTTGGTAAAAAATATGTTGAGTAGGACAAATTTAGACTACTGTCTGGCTGATCTCAAACGCACTGATCTCTTGAATGCACAAAGAGTTATTGTATGCAATGCAATGCAAACGCACCAATCTCTTCAAGCACAAGGAGTTTTGTACACATTGCAATGCAAAAGCACTACTCTCTTCAATGCATAACAAGTTATTTTATGCAATGAATGCAAACGCACTAATCTTTAATGCACACGTTTTGTATGCATTGCGTTTGAAAAGTACTAATATCTTCAATGTACATGAATGCAATGCAAAATCACTAATCTCTCAATGCACAAGTTATTTTATGCAATAATACAAACCCACCAATCTCTTTAATGCACAAGGAATTTTGTACGCAGTACAGTGCAAAAGCACTCATCGCTTCAATGCTCAACGAGTTAGTTTATGCAATGAATGCAAACGAAACGATCTCTTCAATGCATAAGGAGTTTTGTACTCATTGCAATGCAAAAGCACTAATCTCTTCAATGCACAACAATTTATTTTATGCAATGAATGCAAACGCACCAATCTCTTCAATGCATAAGGAGTTTTGAACTCATTACAATGCAAAAGCACTAAGCTCTTCAATGCACAACAATGTATTTTATGCAATGAATGCAAACGCACCAATCTCTTCAATTTACAGCATGTTCTTGAATGCAATGCAATAGCAATAATCTCTTCAATGCACAACTTTATGCATTGCCCTTCAAAAGCATGTCTGCACAACAAGTTATTTTATTCAAGAGACATGTGCTTTTGCAGTGCATTCAAGAACATGCTGTGCATTGAAGAGATTGGTTCGTTTGCATTCATTGCATAAAATAACTCGTACATTGAAGATAATAATTTTCAAATGCAATTAACTCCTTGTGCATTGAAGAGATTAGTGCATATGCATTGCAATGCATAAATAACTTGTGCATTGGAGACATGTGCTTTTGCAGTGCAATGCATAAGACCTCGTGCATTGAAGAGATTAGTGCTTTTGCATTGCATTGCATTGCATTCAAGAACATGCTGTGCATTGAAGAGATTGGTGAACGCGGAAGGAGTTTTGTTGAGTGCGTTTGCATTCATTGCATAAACTAACTCGTTGAGCATTGAAGAGATGAGTGCTTTTGCACTGTAATGCGTACAAAATTCCTTGTGCATTAAAGAGATTGGTGGGTTTGTATTATTGCATAAAATAACTTGTGCATTGAGAGATTAGTGCTTTTGCATTGCATTCATGTACATTGAAGATATAAGTACTTTTCAAATGCAATGCAGACAAAACGTGTGCATTAAAGAGATTAGTGCGTTTGCATTCATTGCATAAAATAACTTGTTATGCATTGAAGAGAGTAGTGCTTTTGCATTGCAGTGTGTACAAAACTCCTTGTGCTTGAAGAGATTGGTGCGTTTGCATTGCATTGCATAACATTAACTCGTTGTGCATTGAAGAGATTAGTGCTTTTGCATTGCAATGCATACAAGAACTCTTTGTGCATTGAAGAGATCAGTGCGTTTGAGATCAGCCAGACAGTAGTCTATATTTGTCCTACTCAACATATTTTTTTACCAAAGTGTCCTTGAACTTATTGACTCCGTATGTTACATCAGGTTCTAATGTATAGCTGAAATAACAATAATAGTAATTTGGTTTTCAAGGACACTTTGGTCAAAAGTATGTTCAGTGGGTTAAATATGAACTTCTGAACAGCGATAACATGTAAACATCTTTTAAAAAACTTTTGTGGGTGACACAAAAACTGCACCTTGAAATGTCCTTACCAAAACAGTAAACTAGAAGGAAAAAATATGGTGCTAAAACAGTAGCATGGATAATAATCATGGATAATTGCTCAGCTGAAATCATGTTAATCTATTGACCTATATCAGTGCAAGTGTGTGGTCCCTAACAGACTGGGTTTTTGCAGTAACTGCCAAATGTTGTATCATTTTAGCCATGATATCAGCTGTAATTGATGTGATTTTACTTATTGTTTTCCAAAACATAAACATGTTTATTTGGCACCAGCTGCAGTTAATGTTGACTTTTTAATTTTCTTTATCAAGCTATCATTGAAAAACCTGTGTTCACCTCATGCTGCAGGAGTGTGGTGGGGGGTATTGACCAATGGATGGAGAACTCAAGGCCGTGCCCTAAATGCATATCTGAAGATTTTATCACAGAAGTTGCATTGTGCCTGAAGTCACTAAGAGTTTTGTGTAAAATAGTATTCGTTTGTTTCTCCACTTCCTGCAGTAAAATTTTTTCCAGTTAGTAAGGTTCAAGCAGGGTATGTGATAAAGACAAAAATGTGATAAAGACATCTCGGTCAAAGTTCAAAAACATTGCAGTTTTGTTTCCATGTGTTGTGAGAACAGAATAAAGTTTTTGCAGATTAAATTTTTCATTGCACTGACTGACCCACAAATCTGCATGCAGACACCCAACTTTGCACATTAATTTATAGATTTAACACCCAGTCCTGACCCTGGAGGATAATATTCTGCATATTCAGCTCCAAGCAGTTCCAACACACTTTCCTGGACATTTCTAGATATTCTGAAGACCTTGCTAAGCTGGTTCAGGTGTTTTTAACTACCCTAGCTAAACTTCGCAGGACATTTGCCCAGACATTAGCTCATTGCATTAATTGAATGTGATTTATCAACAGCTAGCACATCTTAAAATATAGAGCTCATGAAAAATAAAAGTTCCAGATGGACAAACATTAAATGCAAAAACCAGTGTGAATAACAATAGAAACTAGTGAGTGGCAAACTTTGAAGTAGGGTTAAAGTTTTAATTAGTTGTACAGCTTGAAGTGTAAAGCTTGTTCTCATACACAGATATGGCCTATTTATGAATTATTCATGCATTATTTGTCATTTAAACTGATGCAAACACGGAAAAAGAGTAGAAAAGACTTATTATCCTGTCGCCCCCTCTAGTGGACTTTCCCATGCCAACATAATAAAGAAAACTCAGAGAAACATCGCCCAATTCATTATGTAATAAAATTGTATTCATTTTATAATAAAACATTTTAAAGGTAGGCCGTGCTCTTCAACCGACATGATTTTAATTAATGCCAAACCCTGCTAATTTTGTCAGTATTAATAATTAATGTTTGTTTACTGATTCTAGCTTCTCTCTTTTCTGTCTCTTTATTTTTATGTGAACTGAGTTGGCAACACATGCATACATATAAACTTTATTTCTATTCAATTTTAAAATTATGTGCCTACCTTTCTTTTGATGTAAATAAAATAAAAGACGAGAGTACTAAATGTTACGGACATAATCATGGTGCAGTTCAGCCTATTATTGATTTTTATTAAAATACAGATTATTTTGTAAAATGTATCAAAAATCAACATAGAAATCTGCTTCCAGAAGTCTTCTCAATATTTACAATTACAGAATAAATGTATGAGATTTTCAGGTTCGATTTTACAAAAAGAACATTGTGGTGAGAAATCTTCTTTACATTTTTTAAGAAACATATTACATGGATAATACCTGTGCAGTATTTTAAAATGAATTTCCTTTACCTTATTTGGCAATAAAAACTTATTGCTTACTGACCAAATTTTCTCAATTGAAATTATAGGGAAAAATTGTTTCCATTTCATAAGTGCTTTTGGGTAACAACTGATATCTCGAGTAATACAATTTCTGATGTAAGCGTTATTACACTTCGTATGTGTCGCACTCTTATTCTGCCTGACAGAATGAAAAGCTCCCCATACTGAAGGCGCAGCGGTTTGACCAATCAGTTGAAAGGGGCGTTTCAGCGCCGCCCCCGTGTGGAAATGAAATATCGAACCCATAAACCGATTTGTAAACCACAAATGAAAAATCGAGCCAAAATCTCATTTTTCGTTTTTCAAACTAAACACGAATAAACGAGCTGGTTTTCATTTCTCCTTTTTCCATTCCAAACAGGAAATGAAATTATCAAAATGTAGATTTTCCTTATAGAAACGGGTATTAAAAAACAAAAAAACGGTCATTTTTCGTTTTTTATGGGTCTTCTGCTTTTTTTTAATTTAATTTTTTATATTTTTATTCAGTATTAACAATACAATACAACAAAATCTGTTTATGCCAGGGTTGATACACAAGATATACTACTAAAACAGGTAGGCCTATAGCCTACAAGACAAACAAGAACCACAAAATAAAATAAAAATAAAAATAAAACGAGACCAAATTACATAAAAGGATGCAAATTACACATATTTAGAGAGTACAAGATCGGTCTTAATAGTGCAAAACGTTTTTTAAACGGAAACGGTGCTGCGTGTTGACGCAAGAGTTGCAGCTACGGCAGCTGAGAAGGCCATTCTTTGTGTTCTTTTCGAGGAATTTTCGGAGTCTGATGAAATCGATATAAATACGTGTTTAATACTGCAAAATACATGCAATCACTGCCCTTGCCGTCCAGAATAAAAGACAACATCCCAATCCCATTTAATGAACTTTTTTTTATCTCCTGGTAGCCTAATCAATTCTAATTAAATTTTTATTTTATTTCTAGTTCTTACTTTTTTAATAGCTTGTATTTTCTTTCTCATTTTTATGTAAAACACTTAATTACCATATGAAATTTGCCTTGCAATGAAACTAGAAAATATAAATAAATACATCATCATGTTGCTATAGGCCTATATACTCGAGGCTAGTATACCCTGCTCTCTCCTTGTATGTTAACACAAAAATGTGTTCAGATATTGACAGGGCCTTATTTAAATTAATCTGGAAAAATAGAACAGAATATGTAAAGAGAAAAACGATTATTAGAAATTTTTCAGAAGGTGGGCTTAACGTTCTTGATTTCAGTAGCCTACTCTTAATATAATTTTTAAAATTAATTGGATAAAACACTGCTTGGCCCAGAATAATTCTATATGGTTTTATATTATCCATGTAATATGTTTCTTAACAAATTTAAAGAAGATTTCTCACCACAATGTTCTTTTTGTAAAATCGAACCTGAAAATCTCATACATTTGTTTTGTAATTGTAAATATTCAGAAGACTTCTCTGGAAGCAGATTTCTATGTTGGTTTTTGATACATTTGAATTTTGACAAAATAATCAAAATAGGAGAGTCTATGATTCTTTTCTTAGACTGTAATACTGGATCTGATGTTATTGATAACACATTGAAGTTAATTCTTCTTCTTGGGAAGCTTCATATTCATAAAGCTAAAGTAGGCTAATGTCTATAAAACCTGCATTTAAGTTTTTCTGTAAAGATCTTAAATAAGAAATGTATTAAAACATCTCTCATACTGGAAAAAGTAATTAGCAAAATGTAATGTTTTACCTTGTGGCTCGACCCAACCCGTACCGGGGCAGAGCCTAGACAGGGCTTTCTTCTGTGTAGACCAGCGGCTTTAGTCCTGCTTTGCCAGGGGGTCCGCGAATTTGCTATATCATACAGTAGGCCTATTTTCCGTCACGTTTTTTTTATTGTCGTGATTTTTATTTTTTATTTTTATGTTTATTTTTTATTATTTTATTTTTTCATTAGTTCAATTACAAAGTACAAAACAGAAATAAGACATTGTGGTACAATTCAGAGTGTGCAATAACAATTCAAATATAGATTATCATGAAACATGCTGTGATTTATTCCAAAGTGACTTAAATAATGCATTTAACGTAAAATAGCCTAATCTAAACTTTTAAAAGTAGGTTCATAAAGTAGGCTATTCGTTGTATTTTGGTTAATGTTGTGGTGTGCGCCAGATGTTCAAGGAGACCGAGACGCGCACGCATCGCATCCTGGGCTGCGTTTCCAGATAACGATCGATCTTCGCACTTAAGAGCGTTTTCTACGAGCGACATTATGAACGTTCGTGTTGCTTTCAAGTGCGTTTCTCAAACACGCACTTAACACGATCGCACGCAGCTGTGCTTTAAGTGCTACTTAAGGGTCACTGTCCATTTGTCAAGTGCTGGAAAGTCACCGCATAGAATGGCTCACAGTTGTAGCACACGCTTGTATTTCAAAATGTTTAGCCTAATTATCATTTGCTACGAGGTCAAAAATCTATATTGGCACATAGTTTAGACATAGGTGGAGACAAAAAATGGCTGAATCAAAACAAAAAACAAAGAAAAATGTCAAACTAATGTTATTTACAGATGGAGCTTAACAAACATAATTTTGTATGACATTTTATTCTTTAGGATAAACCCATCGAGATGAATCATCTCGTTTTCAAGGGTAAGATTTTTAGCAGGTTTAATGGCAGTCATACAAACAAAAACAAAAAAAACCTGGGAGGATATTGCTGTAAAACTAACTATAAGCAGGGGCATTAAAATCAGGGAAGGAGGTCAGGAAGAAGTGGCAGGACTTTGCAAGCCTCAAGGGTACCACAGAGGTCAACATATAATTAAACAGGTGCATGATGGGCCAAATGACTCCCCCTTCTTACACTGGAAGAAGAAAAGGCACTGTCAATACTTGGCCTCAGATGGGATTTGTGGTGGTATTGACCTCCATGGAGGAATAGGAATGGAGGAAAGCAATGAGGTTCACCTCCCATTGGCAGACACCTACCATCTCCCAGTCCTCCCAACAGCCTACCCATGACCTCAATCTTCATTTGTCAGACAACAAGCTTTGAGAATGTCTGTGGTTGTAGTCAGGACTTTTTGGTGCCAATTATCTTGCCAGATGATTCAGATAATATTGTTTAATGTTGGTAAATCATGACTACTTACATGTTTTAATAATCTCTTGTGCAACATTAAATATTCTTTTCCGTTATGTAGTTATAGGACTTATCCCATTGCGCAATGTCTTTTGCAAATCCTAGGGAACAAACAACAAACTCAAATAATTTAGATTCAATGGTTTGATGTCCTTGTGTTTGTTGAACCACTCAAAGACTAAGGCTCCATGAAATGCTGCAGTAGAAGTATTCTTAAGTGTTTCAAATTTAAATAGCTATTTGTAGTACTGTAAATAAGCATACAACCCCTATGAATGTCCATATACAGCAGTGCACTTTTTCATTCCTTAATTTATTCAGTGTTCAGTCATGTAGTTTTTATTTTATTTATTTATTGATTATTATTTTTATATTGAATTATTCAAAATTAATTTAATCAAACAAAAAAAGGGAAACATTTATAAAGAAATATACATAAAAACAATATTAAATTCAAATTGGACAGGAGTAAAGTTTAGGTGCAATTTGCCGGTTGTCCTGCAGGTGACCTCGTAGCTCTGTCTCCTTACGATGCACTTAGGGAGTTACGATTACTCCAGAGCACTCATAGTTCTACGAAGATTTTCAAGTACTACTTAAGTTACGATGTTCTACGAGCGAAGTTACGATCACTCGCAGCAATTCCACGTGCATTTCCCAAAAATGTAGGCCTACTTAACATGAACGAGAACGCGCTCTTAGTGCTACTTAAGAGTCGCTGTCCATTTGCGAAGTGCTGAAATATAACCTTATATGGAATCGTTTCCTCTGAACGTTTCACATAATAATTGTCATCTGATGTGGATTAGCAATCAAAGCATATATAAATATATAAAGCAACCACCTACAGGCTGAGGCACTGACAAAATGGCTGAACAAAAAAAAACCAAGAAAAGATACCTTTCAAAAAGACGAAATAAATATCCTCATTTAATTCAGATGTGTATTTATAATTTTTTTTGTTTGTTACCTGCCCTCATAAAAAAAAAAAAAAAAAAAATCCAGTGATCATGAAGTCAGTTTCCACAAAAATATTAAGCAGCAGAACTGTTATTTTTTTAATCAACATTGATAATAATGAGAATGTTAAAAAATAAAAAAATAAAAAAAGTGCACAATAAAGTACAATCAAAACCTTATAGTATTATCACAATGCACTTGAATAAAGTTAAATGTGTAATCTGCCGGTTGTCCTGTAGGTGACCTCATAACTCTGTCTTCTTACGATACACTTTTACGATTACTCCAGAGCACTCGTAGATCTACGATCATTTTCAAGTGCTACTTAAGTTACGATGCTTTTGGGAAACATACCTTAATATTAAGATCACTCGTACGATCGTTTTTACGATCAACTTAGGCTTACGATGCTTTTGGGAAACGCAGCCCTGATGTTTTCTTTATTTTTCAAAGGCATGACATATTGTAGTCATTTTGAATGTACACAAATAAAAGTATACATTTTACGATGATGTTTATGATGTCCAAACTCATCAGTAACCTATGATGATAAATTAAGTTATTTCTTCTGCTGAGGAAAAAAAAATCACGTATACATTCACATACATTATTATCAAAATAAAACTTCAGTAGGCCTAATAATGTTCAATAAAAACATAAAAAAAATATTCTGCTTGGTCTTTTGTACAATGGTCACAGGTTGCAATTGATCTGTTGGGCAAGTAGAACGCACATAACCTAGTGTTGTTGTATTTTATTTACCTGTATTTTATACTAATTCTGAATAATAAAATGCAGTTTTAACAACAATGCGACGCGCGCGTCTCTCTTAACATGACACTGAGGTGCGACTTATTTTCTGGCAAATAGCGATGGTCGATTATAAAAATCATAGGATGGAGGCAATGAATACAATACGTTTTTTTGTGCACACAGACACACATTCAAAAAACATTGTGTTCATTGCCCCCACCACATTAATTTTGCCCTGAATAACTGTTATTAGCTACATATTTGGCCTGTTTTGTTTGGATGACCAACTCTCACAATCTGCGTGAAAGCTGCGGGACACACAGGGGTGCGTTTCCCGAAAGCGTCATTGGGTTTTTGTTTTGGATTATGTTTGTTTTGTTAATAAATATTCAGCCCTTCACCCGCAATTGAGTCGTCACCTCAGTATCTCCGCTTCATGTAACACTTATCCAAGCTTTATAATGGCAGTGAACTAGCTCCAGATCAGGACCAGCTCATGACCAGCTCAGGACCAGCTTAAACCAGCTCAAATATGCTTAAAAACATACCTAACCGGCATATGCAGTTTTTTTTTCAACAGCAAAAGTATAGTAAGTAAAAGTATAGTTTCCAAAAGTATAGTAATCAAAAACTAAGTATGGTGAATATACTGTCTAATGAAGTGACGTGTGGCCAAGTATGGTGACCCACACTTGGAATTTGTGCTCTGCATTTAACCCATCCAAGTGCACACACAGACACACACCGTGAACACACACCCGGAGCAGGCTGCTGCAGCGCCTGGGGAGCAGTTGGGGGTTCGGTGCCTTGCTCAAGGGTCTCACCTCAGTCGTGGTATTGAGGGTGGAGGAGGGCGCTGGTTATTCACTCCACCCACCGACAATTACTGCCGGACCTGAAACTTGAACCTGCAACCTTCCGGTTACAAGTCCGACTCTCTAACCATTATGCCATGACTGCAAGTACAGAATTGCATTGAATATTGTATGGTAATTAACACTTGAACACTTTTACTGTAAAAAAACAAAACAAGAAAACTCTAAATGAAAAGCATGTTACAGTATTGTACACTCAAAAAAAACGTGCAACTGCAAAATTAAAGTCAGTGTGCTGATTCTGCCTCAGCACAAATAAAGAGGACTTGACTTGACTTGACTGAGGCCGGACCTAGCACTCCAGCCTGAGTCAAGTCAAGTCCTCTTTATTTTTTACAGTGCTTTATACAATACAGATTGTTTCAATGCAGGTTTACAGCGATAACAGGAAAATTATGATCAGTGATGCAAAGAGTTCATTTTGGCTGTACAGCAGCAACAGAAAATAGTGTCATTGTTCAGCAAAGATCAGTTCAGTGTTGATTCAGTTCTGTTGTAAAGATCATTAATTATTAAATGAGTTTATTTAATCTATAAAGCAGGTCTGGAGAAAACAGTGATGTCAACGTCCAGCTCAGTTCAGTTCTCATTCAATTGTGTCAGTGCAGTCAGATCAAACATATTGTTGAATATTATTGAGGATTCCACATAACAGGCAATGTCGTCTTTTGCCAGGCCAAGGGAAAAACCACACATTGCTCCTTCTGATCCTCAGCCTCTTCCGCTTCGTCCACCATCTCTTACACGTATTCTTCCTCCTGTCCCTCTATTGCTGGTATCAACATTCAGTGCACCCGTGCCACCTGTGCACCTGAAAAGGCTTATATTTTGTCCTGTTGGCTTAATCACATCATTAGAAATAAGTGTGAACAATTTTGAGATGTGTGTAAATGATGACAACTGTGTGTTTAACTTTTGCATATGTTTAGTATTTTGTGACTCAAATGTATCACAGTGTGAAATGTGTTTTAGTGAGTGAGTTAGAGTTTAGCAAAAAGAGTGCAGGAGATTTGCAAAAGTGTGTTAAACTGCATGAAGTTGTATAAGGTTTTGCAGAAAGAGTGATTTATTTGACAAAGTGGTTTAGGCTATTAAGAATTTAGTTCAGAGAATGGGGTCTAGTGTTTTAGCAATTCAGAAAAACTGTAATATATTGCCAACATAAAAATCATGCAATTTCTTTCAAATTGAGCCAGATACTATGAAGCCAGATGTATTTGAATTCTAATAATGTAGTAATACACAACTGGTATTATTTGTAAACATGGGAAAACAATCTAAAACGAAGGCCTGGTTTCATAGACAGGGCTTAGATTAAGCCGGATCAGGCCTTTAGCACATTTAAGTTGTCTTTAGAAAGAAAAAAACATTACTTGTGTGCATCTTCAGAAAAAACAATGGCACTAAGATATTTTAAGATAAGTCAGTGCAAATTGCTTCAAGTTAAAACAGCTCAAACATTTCTGGGACTAGCCTTGTAAGACTTGGTTTATTGGTTTATCTGGGATGATTGGCAAGTATGCTTGTAACTGACTGTGCACAATAAACTGGGACAGTATTTTAACATCAGTGAAGACATGCAATTTAAGTCAGGTTGTTTTAATGTAATGTCTAGAAAAAAGAGACTTGCTATGGTGCTGTGAGATTATATTTAGATGTTAGATGTGACACATTAAAGCAATGTTTATGTTACCTTACAAATCTTTAAACCAACATTTTCTCAACTCACACATTGTTGATCTGCAATCAAAAGGTCTTTTTTGCAACGGGACATTTGCAATGTAACTCATATACATATGTGATACATCTCACACACATGTGGAAGCAAAATGGCTAAACATAAATAAAACTAACCCTCTACAGCCATATTATCTTTGTAAAGAATACAGACTTGATTTTATAAATGTATTTATTTAGCATTAAACAAACAATATAATCCTTGTTCAAAGTCATTAAAAACATCATGTTCTGCATCATTTAAAGTCACGATAGAAGTAGTGACAAATCTTTTCTTCCTTTAGTGAAATGGAAAAAAAATCAATGTGGACTTAGTTCTATCAACCGGTTGTTGATTGGATGGAGGCAGATCTGAATGCAAGCTTGCAGTCGATTGTAAAAAAGGGGCAGAGTTTGGAGAAGTCCGGCATCCAGTTGTGATATTTTGATTAAATATTACAAGGTAAAAACAAAACAAAAAACAGGAAAAAAAGAAAAGAAACACACACAGAGGAATCGTTCACAATAATATCAATAAAATGCATTTATAAAATAGATATGGTGAATTTTCATTTCATGGCAACTTTAAATGGAACGGAAAGTAGTATGGCATGCTTCTTAACTTCCGTTTCCATGCCGACTCCTTAAATCTGCAATCCATATACAATATCTTTATGTGCTTGAGTTACCAGTAGGATGTTGATTGAATTTCTCACATGGCATTAACCAAGAGTTCAGGGTTTATGTGATGCAAAGTTTATCCTGCTTTCTGGAATAACCCCCAGATAGATGGAAATAGATTGTATTGTTAGAATCTGATGTGGACAATTTGCCAGCAGACTTGGTTAGAGAAGCAGAGGTGCTCCATCAATCCTCTTCCACCATTTTAAGGAGCATGTCAACCAATACTAAAAAAAAGACCATAAATAACGCTTTATTAAAATTCAGATTTTCTATTGTTACCACCAAAATGATCATTTGTGTGTTCTTGTTCACATATTCACAGATCTATATGAATCATCTTTATAATAATTATTATAATAATAATATATAAACATTTATAATGATGTCAGTTTTGTGAGCAAGAGTAAAGATTAGCTGTAAGATTTTTTTGGCCATTGTAGGCTCTTTGTCCTTTCTTGAAATATCTCACCAAAAGTTTGTGTAGGTATAACAGGTATGTTGACCTTGTTTTCATGAGTCATATTGTTCATGTATTTAATTTTTAATTGTCTCTTCTCATAATTTCCCCTTCTTGTTGATTTTTTACTGTTTCATTGCTTATTAATTATTTCTGTATGTCATTAGTATTTATAGCCATTATGTTTGCCCTGTCTTTGGTCAATCATTTAATGTTCAACAGCTCGCTGCCCTGCTTTTGTTTCAGTTGGTTTTGTTACTCTAATAATGGCATCTCTGTTACATGCCCAGCCGTGGCGCCTCCCCCTCCGCACAGACCTATTGCCTCAAGTGAACGGGGAGATTTAGAAATTAGATTAGATTAGATTCAACTTTATTCTCATTACACAAGTACAGGTGCAAGGTAACGAAATGCAGTTTAGGTCTAACCAGAAGTGCAATAGCAGCAAGTGCAGGATATACAACGGTTGCATAAGTGCAGGATATACAATGGTTGAATAAGTGCAGGACATGGATATGTACTGAACATATATATATATATATATATATATATATATATATATATATATATATATATATATAGATGGTTATTACTATAAACAGAATTTACAGGTGAATATGTACAATGAATAAATATACAGATGGCAATTACTATAAACAGAATTTACAGGTGAATATGTACTATGAAAATAATATAATATAATATACAGATGGCTATTACTATAAACAGAATTTTACAGATAGAGGTATACAATGATATGTTAGGCTAAAATGAGGAGTATAGCAGTGGATTAAGGTAGTGCAATAAATTATGGACAGAAGCTATCCGAAAAAAAAGTGTAAAAGTGCAGTGGAAGGGATTGCATATTACAGTTAGAAGTACGGTGCAAAATGCAAATGTAAACAGTTGGTACTGTAAATAACAGTCGGCAGTGCAAATGAGCATAATCCAGTTAAGGTATGGTAGTGCAAGATGCATAAGTAAACAGTTTTTTTTTTTTAAACACAGTTCCAGTAGTGCAAATAACAAAGTGAAGGCAGATGTGAGGGGGGAGAGGAGAGTTATCAGTATATGAGGGAAGTGGATCAACGGGGGTTCGAGTTCAATAAAGAGACAGCTCTGGGGAAAAAACTGTTCTTTAGTCTACTGGTCCTGGTCCGGAGGCACCTGAAACGCCTGCCGGAGGGCAGGAGAGAAAACAGTCTGTTGGCTGGGTGAGAGGAGTCCTTAAGGATGCTGCGAGCTCAACGCAGACAGCGTTTTCCTCTGGATTTATCACCCACAGACAGGGTAGCTCTCTGGGCCTGGACTGTGAGAGGACGAACCTAGCGCGTTAGGGCTTCCCCCGCGCGTGGTGGCTACTATACAGATTGCCAGGGAAGTTTCTATACGGTCCTTATATGGCTGTAAGTGGCAAGTTTTCGATGAGTGGCGTGATGGGCGGGGTCTCACTTCATATAAGTGCTCAGTTTCTGATATTTTGTGTTTCCTCCAATACCTTAAGGATAAGGGGAGGTCCTTTTCCACTATTAAGATCTATCTGGCAGCTATTTCTGCTTGTCATGTGGACTTTGAGGGCTCAACGGTTAGGTAGCATCCTCTAATCCACATATTTATTAAGGATGCCCGTTACTCGTTGCCAGTCATTAGGAGAACGATCACTGAATGGGACCTCTCCATGGTGCTGGAAGCTCTGTCTCAATTACCTTTTGAGCCTCTGGGGAATATTTCCCTAAAGTTGCTGTCCTTCAAGACAGCCTTGCACTTGGCCTTGCCGTTAGCCAAATGTGTCAGTTAGTTACATGCACTCTCGATTCACCCCTCGGGCATTATATTCTCTCTGGGTGGAGATAAGGTTTTCCTTAAGCCTTATCCAACCTTCATGCCGAAATGTTTCCCTGCGTTCACATCGGAGGTGTTGGGGCGGTCTGCTTTTCACCCTCCGCCCCTTTTCCTCCGCGGAGGATCAAAGGTTAAAGGACCAGTGCATTCCGGAAGAGTGACCAACTCTTTGTTTCATGGGCTCCTCCCCACAAAGGGGATCCACTGTCTAAGCAACGCCTTTCACATTGGCTTGTGTGGCGGGTTCATGATTATGAGAAGTGTCAAGCACCGCCCCTTGGGGTGACCGTCTTTTTCTGGCTAACAGGACCTCACTGTGAGTGTATTGGGCAATATGGAGCTGTCCATGTCTCTTCCATTGGCTGCGCGCTCCTGCCTGTCTTGTCAGTTTTGGTGCAATTGGATGCTTCTGCAGAGGTCAGGTACGGATGCCCTTCCCATCGAACTCGATGTTTCAGAGAACCGGGGTTATGACAGTAACCTATTGTTATGTTTGTGTTTGGGGGTAGGGTTTAGGTAGGGTGACGAAACATCCTGTTTTCCCAGGACATGTCCTGTTTTCAAGTCCTGTCCTGGCCCTAATATAACAATTTTCTATCCATACAGAGGGGGCATACTTTAAATGTATTAAAATTTATAAGGAATCTTTGAGTAAACTTTGAGTATCATTTGAGTATCTCATTGCCGGGCCGAGTGTCCTGGTTTTCGGTAATCAAAATATGGTCAATATGATCGACTACAATTTATCTACAAAATGACAAAAAAGGGCAATTATACAAATATCTTTATGACACAAAATATTCATAAATATTTGATGTTTTATAGCTGTAAATATGTAATAATGTTTACGTTTAAATGTTGTCAATGTGTCTATATTGTACATTTTTACATCTATCCAAATGTAAAAACAATGTATTTTTGCACCTGAAAATGTTATGTATTGATACCTATGCATTAATAATGAGACCAGGTTGATCCTGAAGACCTTAATTAGGTAGTTCATGTGTATTTGATTAGAGTTATAAACTAAACTTTGCAGGAAAGTGGATCTAAAGGGCCAGAGTTACACCTTTGGTATACGGTATAGGGAAAGTGATGCTGATTTTCACTTTCAAAAAGTCTATATATGTATGCCACACATTAATAATCACAGAATAAAATGTGATGGCCTACTTGTTTTATGTAACTTCATTTGTGTGATAGGGTCTTACCTCCTGCTGTTGGTCTTAGGAAGGGCTCAAATGAACGGCAGGCATTGATGAGCTCTTTTAGCTGTTTGGGACAATCTGTAGGAAGTGGCTCAGTGACCTTCTCTACACACACTTTTTGATAGATCTGACTGTGGGAAGAACAGTCTAAAAACACAGGCACAAAACATTTAAGTAATATTCAGGGAAACACAAATATGTAAAAGATTAACAGAATTTTTTTTAATCAAAATTGATTGTGGTGGTGATACACACCTTTAAAAGGAACATCTTGTGTTGCAATTTCCCACAAGACAATACCAAAACTAAAAAGAGTATGTATGGTCAGAAACAGTCATCCTTTATTTGAATAAGAAATGCATTTGATACATGATTTGGTGTGCCATACCTGTAGATCTCACATGCCTTGTCGTAATGATGGTTGATATTCTGAAGCAGTTGTGGAGAGCTGTAATGGAAAGCACTGTTCTTTTTGGATTTATTCTTCTGAAGAGAAGTTTCTGTTCTTGCCAATTCAAAGCCTCCCAACTATGAAACAAAATATGAAATGAGCATTAACACAGCATAAAAATTAGGATGAAACCCCAACAGGTTTAGGTTAGGTTAAGTATCCAGGGCTGCGTTTCCCAAAAGCATCGTAAGCCTAAGTAGATCGTAAAAACGATCGCACGAAACATCTTACACTTACGGGCCGTTTCCCAAAACCATCGTAACTTAAGTAGTACTTGAAAATCTTAGTAGAACTACGAGTGATCTGGTCACCTGCAGGAAAACCGGCGAATTGCACCTAAACTTTACTCCTGTCCAATTTGAATTTAATATTGTTTTTATGTATATTTCTTTATAAATGTTTTCCTTTTTTTGTTTGATTAAATTCATTTTGAATAATTCAATAAAGAAATAATGATGAATAAATAAATAAAATAAAAACTACATGACTGAACACTGAATAAATTAAGGAATGAAAAAGTGCACTGCTGTATATGGACATTCATAGGGGTTGTATGCTTATTTACAGTACTACAAATAGCTATTTAAATTTGAAACACTTAAAGGTAGGGTAAGAATGATCTAAAACACTTTTGTCCAAATTTGTTTAAACTTTCTTTATATGTCAATACATAATTAAAATGTAAGTACTCTGAAAAAGAGAGTATAAAAATCGAGTGACTCTAGACTTTTTAATCTGCAATAAACACCGCTCATTATTTTCGTTCGGGTCGAAACAAGTGATTGGCTTGGGCGACTGTCACTCTCTCTCGCTACCATGGCTACCACTGCTTTTGCTCCAGGATCTGCCCACATGCGCGCGCCCCAGTGTTGCCAAGTCGGGCTACTTCAAACACTGTTGCCGCGGGCTGTTTTTCATGTCCGCGGGTTGAAGCAACCCCAATTATGTGATATTTTGCCCCGGGATTTGCGAATTTTAGCAGGCAGCCCTACCAAAAAGACACATATTTTACCCCCCAAACGCTTTTTTACCGGAGAAACACGATTGGGCTTGTTTTGGGCTAGTTTTGAGTAGCAATTGGGCGGATTTTGTTGTGAAAACCTGGCAACCCTGGCGCACCCGTTTGATTTGAGTTCAAGAGGCTGTATTTCTGCTGGACAGGTAATCTTTTATTTTGATTATACATTTTTTTGGTTTATGTTTTCATGAAGCATGTCTCACTAGCACACGTAACGTAAGCTGCCTAATATAGCTAACATAACATTACTTAGCATAAAGTTACAATGTTATACACTTAGCGAACCATTAGTAGAGATGATAAATACTCAATATGCTTAGCTCAAGTTGATCGCTGTCGTGTTGAATTTCGCAAAATGTGACTTTAGATAACAAAATGCATGTGTAAAAGCTAGTACACCGCATCCAGGAACTTTTTTTTAGAACTAAGTTAGCTTTAGCTATTACCCTCTGTCTAAACTCTTTTACCATGTTCACCGGGAACTTTACCTGCACGTTTATTTCGGCCCTTGGTTTGTTTTTATATACTCTACCAATGTTTATGTTGATGTTTTTATCTTGTATCTGTGTGTGTCGTAGACACTTGTAGATACTTTACCAGTATCGTTATTCTAGCTTGATAGTGAGTACTAAAAGACATCTTATTTGTTTATATTCATAATGATAAAGTTAGATTTTTTATTACATGTGATTCTGACATGATGTCACTACATTCACTTCTTCTCCGCTCGCCTCAGGTAAATAGACTGAGCGGTCGGCGCGTTCATGTGTTTTGGGGGCGTGGCTTTGGAAAGAGCCCAGAAGGGAGAAGGTGGAGTGAATGGAAATAATGAGCTGTCTTTAAAACAGTCGTGAGAGGTCTACAGATACTCAATTTTTATACTTTCTTTTTCCGAGTACTTACATTTTAATTATGTATTGATATATAAAGAAAGTTTAAACAAATTTGGAAAAAAAGTTTTTTAACCAAATCCTACCTACCCTACCTTTAAGAATACTTCTACTGCAGCATTTCATGGAGCCTTAGTCTTTGAGTGGTTCAACAAACACAAGGACATCAAACCATTGAATCTAAATTATTTGAGTTTGTTGTTTGTTCCCTAGGATTTGCAAAAGACATTGCACAATGGGATAAGTCCTAACTACATAACGGCAAATAATATTTCATGTTGCACAAGAGATTATTAAAACATGTAAGTAGTCATGATTTACCAACATTAATGAATATTATCTGAATCATCTGGCAAGATAATTGGCACCAAAATGGAGGGCCTTGCAAACCTCAGCTCCTCCAGTGCCAGTCTCCTCTCTTCTAAAGCCAGCTTGGCCTTCTTGAGGTCTGTGAGCTGCTGCTGTAAGTTGATGTCCCTCTCACTGGCATCTTTAAGACATTTTCTGATGTCTTTTAGGACATCTAGTTTCTCCCTCTCCAGCTGCACTGAGTCCTGACTACAACCACATACATTCTCAAAGCTAATTCTCAAAGGTGTTGTTGTCTCACAATTGAAGATGGAGGTCATGGGTAGGCCAATGAGAGGTGAACCTGATTGCTCCTGTGAGCATGATGGACCTGGTTCAGATTCAGGCATTCCTATTCCTCCATGGAGGTAAATACCACCACAAATCCCATCTGAGGCCAAGTATTGACAGTGCCTTTTCTTCTTCCAGTGTAAGAAGGGGGGAGTCATTTGGCCCACCATGCACCTGTTTTATTATATGTTTACATTTACATTTATGCATTTAGCAGACGCTTTTATCCAAAGCGACTTACAACTTGGGGGTACAATAAGCGATTGGTCGTGAAGAGTCGAGTGAGCGCAACAAGTGCCTGAAATACTTGGTCCGTGTACATTTCTCAGTGTAGCACAGGCTAGAGTAGGGCGGGAAAGAGGAGGAAAAGAGAAAAGGAATTTTTTTTTTTTTTTTTTTTTTTTTTAGGAGGTTAAGTGCTCACGGAAGAGAGCCTTGTTGACCCTTGAGGCTTGCAAAGTTGTTTTTGTTTATTTGTATGACTGCCATTAAACCAACTGAAAATCTTAGGACCCCCTTGAAAACGAGATGATTCATCTCGATGGGTTTATTTATCCTAAAGAATAAAATTTGTTTCAAAATTATTTTTGTTTCGCTCCACCTGTAAAATAACATTAGTTTCCTCTTTTTGAATTTTTTTTCTTTGTTTTTTGTTTTGATTCAGCCATTTTTTGTCTCCACCTATGTCTAAACTATGTGCTTATATAGATTTTTGACCTCGTAGCAAATTATAATTAGACTAAATATTTTGAAATACAAGCGTGTGCTACAACTGCGAGCCATTCTATGCGGTGACTTTTCAGCACTTGACAAACGGACAGCGACTCTTAAGTAGCACTAAAGCACAGCTGCTTGCGATCATGTTAAGTGCGTGTTTGTGAAACGCATGTGAAAGCAACACGAACGTTTGTAATATCTCTCGTAGAAAATGCTCTTAAGTGCGAAGATCGATCGTTATCCGGAAACGCAGCCCAGTACATTTTGAGTTTGATTGAATGTATTTTTATTTATTTTTATTTAATTATCTATTTGGCTAAATTGGTTTGTGTGTGTCCTCTATCAAAAAATATATCATAAAAATAACTCTCTGAGTTCTAAGACAAGTTTTTTTTTAAAATAAAAACTTGTTGATGCTCAAGACCCCCTAATACAATGAACCCTTATAAAATACAAATTATGCAATATTTCTTAAGTATAAAGAAAAATATTAATGTGATATAACAAGGACAACATTTTTACTGAAATTAAATAATTTAAAACTATTATTAACAAATTATTAAAATATTGTCTGGAAGCGATTTATTTTGTATTATGTTGACAGATGTTTTTCCTATCAATTAGTCAGAATTTTTTTTCAGAATAAAAAAAATATGCTAAATAATGCTATGCTAAAAAATAATGCATTTAGTAAAAAAACAAAAACAAAATATCTTTCTACTGGTTCCTTTACCAGGAAGTCTTCCAACAATTTATATTTTAAAATGTATAGTTATATTCCTGGGCGTTGATTGGTCATTACAACAATCCAGCACGGCTGATATATACACAATACAGTAGCAGTGATGATACAGAAAACCTGTTTCCCTAGATTAGAGTTAAAACTATTGTGACATCCAGTGGTTAAAATTTCCCTGCTAAACCCCTTCTGAAGGGCAGCCATTCCGAACTATACAAAGGGACGTACAACAAGTTCCCCAGGTAGATGGTAATGGCAGACTTTGGTTAAATCTAGGGTTAAAGTGGGATGTGAGATGTTTTGTCTAACAAAACATGTGGTTAAATTATGGCAATATTGTGAAAGAGGTGGTTTAATAGTGGTCTCAAACACGAGTTATGTTTTGAGCAACACAGGTTCTTCGTCAGATGACATTTTGCATATTTTGGAGCTTTGGAGTGCTGACTTTTTTCTATTTCTATTTTTATTATTTCTTTTGTTGAGCACCCAACTTTGAGCATATTTTTGCCGGAGATGTGTGTGCTTTGTTCCTGTTTTTAATATTGTGAAAGTGAAAATCAATTACCTTCACTCTGTAGCCAGCTGCCACTAGAAAACTGCAGCTTCTGATGGAACCATGCACCTTAAACTTTTCTTCTGACTGATGCAATCTGCATTGTGCAAAGGATTACCACAGTCCCTTCATTATAGTCTATTTTAAAACTCTGTTTTTAAGAGACATAAATGAGAATAAATTAACTAGATTTGGACCTGTAGAGCCCCCGTGCCGCATCAAGACACATTTGAGTCTTCCTGTCCCAGAGCAGATTGCTCTTACTGTCCAGGACTTGTCGAAGACTACCCTTCTCACAGTATTCCATGACTATCAAGTAACTTGGATTTGGTCCTGTAAGAAAACAGTGACAATCAAATGTTTGTTTAACTCAAAGTTAACATTGTGAAAAATTTTGAATTAGATTAGCATACCATTCTCATCCTGGACACAGATACCAAACATTCTTAAAATATTGGGTGACTCAAAGCGCTTCATGGTCTCCACCTCCTTGTTAAAAATACTCCTTAACTCACTGGAGAGAATGAACAAATGCAACAAAGAACAAATACATTTTTGTTTTTAAATCAGTCAAGATGATGATTGCAACCAAATAGACTGGTCTCACTCATAATAAAAATGCAATGACATGATAACATTGACCACAAAACATATTTTATCACTCTTATGGAACAATTTTCCATAACCAGAGTCTGCCATTACCATCTACCTGGGGCTGGGGTTGCTGTTTCGCGGGCATGAGTATCTCTTGATAGCCACAGTGAACTTGTTATACGTCCCTTTGTATAGTTCGGAATGGCTGCACTTCAGAAGGGGTTTAGCAGGGAAACTGTAGGTCAGTTCTTCTGGTTTAATCTCTCTAATGTCCTGCAGATGAAGGCAGGGTTTTTTCACTGCCAACAAATGACAAATAAAACTGTTCAGTTGAGCAACCATTCAATATTAATTCAACAATGCTAAACATTACTTAAAAGGATGGTTCACCCCCCCCCCCCAAAAAAAAAGAAAAAATTGCGTCATCATTTACTCACCCTCAAGCTGTTCCAAACCTGTATGAATTTCTTTCACAACACAAAATATTTTTTTGAAGATTATGGTTAACCAAACAGTTGATGTTTTGACCATTGACTTCCAAAGTAGGAAAAAAAGTCAATGGGGTCCATAAACTGTTTGGTATCTGATATTCTTCAAAATATCTTCTTTTGTCTTCAGCAGAAGAAAGAAAGTCTTGAGGGATAGTTGGCTGAACTATCCCTTTAAAGCTTCATAAACACCATGGCCTTTTATTACAATTTCTTTAATATATACTTATTTAATATTTGAAAAAAGTTTGTCTTCCAAATCAAAGTCATGTGGTGCAACCAACATACAGACAAAAATAACAAAATAGGAAATTCTATCATAGAGACACTTGCAGACCCGCATTACTGTGTGTCAGGGTCATAAGATATATTATGACAAGGAAATTTAGTTCAGGTTATAAAATATAATGTAGTGTGACTTTCAATTTATATTTATGAATTAATATATATATATATATATATATATATATATATATATATATATATATATATATATATATATATATATATATATATATATATATATATATATATATATATATATATATTTGGGCTGTCGACATTAAAGAAGGCCCTCTTTCTGGGGTAAGAAGATAAACTTTTACAAAATGTATTTAAATTACTTAAAAATAAAATAAAAAAATAGAGTATTTAATAATCATGATTTATGAATATGAATATCATGAATATATTATAATACAATATATGTTATAATAAAAGTATTATTATTATTGTTATTATTATTTTACAGAACAATAGAAAAATTATAATTTATTAATTAAATTTATGGTATTTCTTTGGTTTCAAAAATTAAACCATTGAGCTTTTACTTTGACGAAAAACTGCAGGTAGGTCTTATCACGTTTCCTTTCGAGAGTACTCTCGTATTGTGTTTTGCTAAACGCTATGGGGGAATTCCTTTCCTTGAGATATTGAAGTAAATTTTTATCCTAAAAATACCATATAACACGCAGTGCAGCTGCACAGCTCTCAGCAGGAAGCTGCTGCGTGCTGATTGGCTGTGCCGTTGCAACTGCAGCAACCTATGGCGAGACCGCTGGGTGGGACGGACCAATCAGGTCCTTCTATATTCCCGCCACAAGGGGCAACAGAATTTGCATAGCCAAGGGTATATAAGACCCTGTTTCACCAGGTTAGTCAGATTAATTTTTCTTCAGCGACTCACCTCGCTGAGCTCTGGATCAAAGCCTGCCGTCGACATGCACCCAGCGGAACTCTGCAGCCTGAGGACGTCAGACTCTCCGCCTTCAGCCTGCCTTCCAGCTGCGCCATCTGGCACATATCCTTTATATTTGTATCCGTGTGTTTGCTTACACACTCAAAAAGAGCCGAGACGTTGTTTCAAATGTCTCGTTCCTGCGCCTCGTGTAGAGGTTTTCTCTCGGACAAGGATCGGCACATCATCTGCGTCTCATGTCTCGGACGAGACCACGCGCAGGCTGCACTCAACCAGGGCGGCTGCCCGGAGTGCGACGAACTGACGCTGCAGACCCTTCGGTCTCGGCTCGCCAGTTTCAACCCGAATCCCGTCCCTTGCTCTCAGCCTCTTGAGCCACAGAAAAAGAAATGCCGCGACCAGAGGCCCCCGGAGCGCTCTGACGAGCACACGCCGGGGATTTCCCCGCGTGCCTCGCCATCGCCTGTCATGTTCCCCGAGGAACTAGCTAAATCGTGGAAGGCGCCATTTTCGTCTCGCGCCAAATCCTCTTTTTCTCCAGCGCTCTCAGTGGTCGATGGCGCTCAGAAAAAAGGATACCAAGCCCTTCCTCCCCTCGAGGAAGCCGTTGCTGCACACCTTTGCCCGCCCTCCACCAGAGGATGGCAGTCAAAAGCTGTGCACCCTTCCAAGGCCTGCCGCACTCAGAGGCGCAAAAGGCTTCGCAGGCAATGCGACATTTCCTGCCCAAGCGTTCCAGCTCCTCTGCTAGCCGTCACGCCAAAGCTGGACTAGCCCAGCCCACCAAGGCGGCGCCACCAGCTCACCAGCCTCACGCGGCTTCTAAGCACGGACAGCGTTCCCGCTCTATGAGCCACAGCAGACCGCCGGAGCATCGAGGTCCCCGACCCAGCAATGTGTCGAAACCTGAGCCACAGAGAAGGTGGATAACACCCGCTTCGGCCGGTTTACCACCTCACCATCTCTTCCAAAACGTTCCCCAGCTCCCTTCAATCAGGTGGCTGGGAACAGCACATACACAGCCAATGAGCCTGCAAGTAAATGCGCTCGCTGTACACAAACCCATATGAGTCACGAAAAGAGTTTTTTCTCTGTAGGCAGTGTGCCAGCATTAAAGCATGTACCCCTACACTCAATCACTCCCCCATGTTTCCCAGCCCCCTGCACTCAGGTGGCTGGAAACACTATCCTCACAGTCAACGAGCCCGTGCTCAAACGCGCTCGCCTGTACACAAGCACCAAAATTCTATGTCCCCCGGCCCCCTGCACTCAGGCGGCGGGAAACAATGCCCTCATTAGCGCCACTTTAACGCAACATTATCGGGCCATCGAGTCCCTGTTACTCAACGACTCGCCCCACAAATTAATTCAGCCCCTGGCTTCGAAGGCCGAGGCCTGGCAGGCCATTCCCGGCATTTCAAAATGGGTGTTGAACAAGGTTACTCGCTACAGTTTGCTCGCAGACCACCGCGCTTTCGCGCCGTGGAAGAGACAACGGTGAGAAGCGACACAAGTCACGTGCTTCGAACCGAGATATCAAAACTGTTAATAAAAGGGGCGGTGGAAGCCGTACACCCCTCACAGAGCGAGTCGGGCTTTTACAGTCGTTACTTCCTTGTACCAAAAAAGGATGGTGGTCTCAGACCCATCCTAGATCTCAGACATCTGAACAAAGCGCCCGTTCAGAATGTTGAGAATGAAACAAATCCTTGCGCACATTCGCCCGGGAGATTGGTTTTTCACTGTGGATCTAGAGGATGCCTATTTCCACATACAAATAGCCCCTCATCACAGGCCATTCTTGAGATTCGCCTTTGAAGGGAAAGTATACCAATACAGGGTGCTACCCTTTGGTCTATCACTGGCTCCCCGCACGTTTACGAAGTGCATGGAAGCGGCGCTAACCCCGCTGAGGCTTCGGGGAATGAGAATTCTCAACTATCTCGACGACTGGCTCATAATAGCTCAGTCAGAGATACAGTTATTGAACCACAGATCTTGGCTTCTCAAAATGCTTGGGCCCCAGAATCGTGGCAAAGAGCTCATTGTCTCCCACACAGAACGACAATTTGGGGCAGGTTTGGAGAGGCAAAGGTGGATCTTTTCGCCTCACAAGACAATGCTCAATGCCTAACATATTTCTCCAAGCACAAGTTTTTCCACGAATGGCACAACCTTCCTCTTTATGCTTTTCCCCCAATCTCAATGTTACCTCAGGTCATAGAGAGGATCAGGGAGAGCAAGTGCGCTGTGCTTTTAATAGCCCCGCTTTGGAGAAATCAACCATGGTTCTCACTGCTAAGTCATATGTCAGATACAGCTCCGTGGCCGATTCCGCTGAGGAGAGACCTCCTCATGCAGGCGAAACGGCAGATCTGGCATCCCCGTCCCGATCTATGGGCGCTTCATGTCTGGCCCATCAACGGGTACACGAGAACCTCTCTGAAAATGTATTAAACACTATTTCTGAAGCTAGAGCCCCCATGACCAGGCGGCTCTATTCAGGCAAATGGTCAGTCTTTTCGGACTGGTGTAAAGCACGAAGCCTGACCCCACATAATTGTGAAGTGTCAGAAGTGCTCACTTTTTTACAAGAGCTGCTGGATGCGGGTCGTTCCTCCTCCACGCTCAAAGTTTATGTGGCCGCTATAGCAGCGCACCACATTCAAGTGAACGGACTGTCACTGGGAAAGAACGATCTTATCGTGTGCTTCCTTAAAGGGGCTAGAAGGCTTCACCCACCTCGCCCCCCTTCAGTCCCTATATGGGACCTGTCTACGGTCCTGGATGCCATGAAAGGCTCTACATTCGAGCCTCTGCATTCGGTGAGCTTAAAGTTCCTGTCACTAAAGACCGCTTTTCTGCTAGCGATCGCATCAGTTAAGCGGGTGGGTGATCTGCACGCGCTCTCAGTGAGCGCCTCTTGTCTGGAATTTGGGCCAAACGATTCTAAAGTCGTCCTCAAACCAAGGCATGGATATGTACCTAAAGTGCTTTCAACTCCGTTCAGAGCACAGGTCATTTCACTTTCAGCACTTTCATCATCGTTAGATGAAGAGGATGCTAATTTGCTCTTTCCTGTCAGAGCGCTGAGAATATACATAGACTGTCTGCTGCTTTCAGGCAAACTGAACAGCTCTTTGTGTGCTTTGGCGGCCGTATCTTGTGTGTTATTCTCATTAAATGGCCCGACTCAGGTCTGGCTCATATTGGGACTTCATGATATCATATTACGGGCACACTTAGGTCGGCTTGGGTATGGTGTCTCCGGGCTTCAGAGCCGTTAAGCAAGCACAGCGTTTTGCATTGGTCCCCCATAGCGTTTAGCAAAACGCAATACGAGAGTACTCTCGAAAGGGAACGCTTCAGTTACTAACGTAACCTCGGTTCCCTGAGAAGAGGGAACGAGTATTGCGTTTGCTTGCCGTGCTTCGCTTGCTCAGGAGTCGCTTCAGTCGACTAACCTGACTAACCTGGTGAGACAGGGTCTTATATACCCTTGGCTATGCGAATTCTGTTGCCCCTTGTGGCGGGAATATAGAAGGACCTTATTGGTCCGTCCCGCCCAGCGGTCTCGCCATAGGTTGCTGCAGTTGCAGCGGCACAGCCAATCAGCACGCAGCAGCTTCCTGCTGAGAGCTGTGCAGCCGCACTGCGTGTTATATGGTATTTTTAGGATAAAAATTTGCTTCAATATCTCGAGGAAAGGAATTCCCCCATAGCGTTTAGCAAAACGCAATACTCGTTCCCTCTTCTCAGGGAACCGAGGTTACGTTAGTAACCAAAGCGTTTTGTTTGTTGACAACAACAACAGATTTATAAACAATTCTCATAACAAATGCTGCATTCCCAAATGTAAATTACAAGCAATTCAAAAACAGAGCACTTGCA
Organism: Gobio gobio; assembly: GCF_949357685.1. Taxonomy (NCBI): domain Eukaryota; kingdom Metazoa; phylum Chordata; class Actinopteri; order Cypriniformes; family Gobionidae; genus Gobio; species Gobio gobio. The sequence goes on along the minus strand of NC_137121.1, from coordinate 30,466,579 downwards.
GAGTAGCATTTTACTGTGGTGTTTTAAATTTCGATTCTGTCACGATCCACTGCAGGAAAAACAGAATATCCAATAGCGAGTGCAAAGGAATGTTTATTAACAGATACTCAGTAACACAGTTAGTGCACAGGCTGAAGTAAATGGTAGTTGCGGGCAGGCTCAGTGAAGCAGGGACCACAATGGGCAGAGAAGGTCAGGCAGAAACGGGAACGTCCACGGGAAAACACGGACTCCTGGAAACCACCGTCCAGGAAGACGGTGAACAAAGGATAGAGACCAACCCGGACAGCGTCTGTAACTAACTGACAAACAGGACACGCAAACTCACACGTTAAATAGAGCGCTAACGAGGAACCGCAGCTGCTGATAATAATCAGCGCTCAACTCAATCACAACCACTGCGATTTGATGACGTATGACAGTCTCACCACCATGCATACCGCTAAAAAATCATGAAAAAAGTTACTGGGCAACTGGCGAACACATGTTGCTACGCCGATTTTTACTTGCATTTGGCACTCTGAACCCTCTTAACTATGCAGATGGCACTGCAAGCTTATGGTTTCATCATCTTAACCCAAGGGTCTAATTTAATCTTTTTACTTCAAAATGAAAAATGTCCACAAATCCCTCATTTTTGATATTCAACATAATACAATGTCACAATGTTACAAGTTCAGTACTAGGACCGTTGCTTTTCACCCTGTACATGCTGTCCTCGGGAGATATCATTAGGAAGCATGTCATTAGTTTTCACTGTTATGCTAATGATACTCAGCTCTATATTTCTTCGTGCTCTTACGGAACTTTCCAATTCACAAGATTAATGGAATGCCTACCTGATATAAAAAAATAGGACGACTAGTAATTTCCAACTACTTAATTCTGAAAAAACTAATTATTGGACAAAATCCTCTGCACGTAGTAACCTGTCTAACACTTGATGTCTGCTCTGTCAAGTCTTCGTTGTCAGTTAGGAATCTGGGTGTTGAACAGTTAGTTCATGTGTTCATAACCTCAAGGGTAGATTATTGTAATGCTCTACTAGGTGGTTGCCCTGCACACTTAATAAACAAACTCCAGCTTGTCCAAAACGCAGCAACTCGAGTTCTTACTAGAACCAGGAAGTATGACGTTTATTAGCCCTGTTCTGTCAACAACACTGCATTGGCTCTCTATTAAACATTGCATAAATATTAAAATCTTGCTTATTACTTACAAAACACTAAATTATGTTTAGTAACAAAGTTCGGGAGGATCACGTTCAGATAATTGACACAAGTGGAGAGCACTCAGCTTATCATCAATAGAGGTGTATATATATACTCAGCAGTCCATTGACCGTTTATCAGCATGGAAGGCATTTCCGGCAGTTCGCCCTGCCCACCCACGCACGCTGTATCGCCTACATGGCTCCACACGCCGTTCGGAGCAGGTGTACAATGCTAAAATCTTTTCCTTACAAATTTGTAAGCTTCCATCAGCATTCACAGTAAAATAATTTCTGCTTTTCCCGAGATGTAATTGTGTCTTTGCCACGATTCGCAATCACGATTTTGTCTTCTAACAATTCCAGTCGATTCACAAACTTCACTAATCAATGTTCTAAAGGAATGTTAATAACGTGGTGTTTTGGAACAATGACGACAGAGTCAGTTGCGAGAGCATGAACATCGCACAGACTTGCAAGTTGCAACAAGGAGAACTACAACAGTTCCTGTCTTTAGATAATGTATTGTTACCGGCACACATCAAGCTTTTCTTGCGATTGTGTCGCCTCTACGTGTACTACAGACAGATACTTTTCACACACGAGAAGTGCGTTTCATTATGGACGCGCGTGCTGTTGCCGTGGTGATAAACAATAAATATACTTGCTGGTAAAGCGAGTGAACGTATCGTGAGGCTAAATCATTAAATGCTGGCAATACAACAGCGCATATTACGCCAAATAATCAGCCAGAAGTTGGAACCAGCTGATAATCACTGCCTTTGATTCAATGCTTCTCAACCTGACGCTCACATAACCTTGGTCACACAGGGCTCTACACAGTGTGACCATACTCACATTTGCGACTATAAATAGAAGTGTATACAACATACAACGTATTTTGGAGCACCCGTTTTCTTAAATGTAACATCAATACCTTACAGTAGGGCAGGCTATATTGTACAAACCAGCGTATCAATGATTATTGTAAGCCATCTTATATTTTGGGGATGGAAAAACATATATCACGATACTGTAAACTTCAAAGGCTATGATTTAATTAAATAAACGTGAGCGCTCATGCTTCAAAATCTGAATGTGGCATTGTTGTGCGTTCTACGGGCTTGCAAAACAATGCTTCAGAATGCTTCAGTTTAGAGCAGTTCTGAGTCAATGAATAGTGCACTTTTATGCCAAGCGAATTCTTATGAACAATGACATTTTCTTTACTGTGTTTATATCGTAATATGTTGTATACAGTCGTAACGGTAAGACTGTATATTTTATCTCCCTCATATGAATTTGAATGAGCATCCTGTCATAATAAGGCATTGCAATTTCAAAATAAGAGTTCCATTTGGTTACAAATTTGTTCCTCCATTTGTCCGTCTAAGCTTTTCTCCACCACAGCAGTGCTGTTCCCTATGCTCCTGCAAGAGCTCAGTTTCTCTGGTTAGTTTTCTCCACTGCCACAGCAGTGCTGTTCCCTCCGCTCCCACAGGAGCTCAGTTTCTCTGGTTAGTTTTCTCCACTGCCACAGCAGTGCTTTTCCTTCTGTTCCCGCAGGAGCTTAGTTTCTCTGGCTAATTTTCTCCACTGCCACAGCAGTGCTGTTCCTTCTGCTCCCACAGGAACTCAGTTTCTCTGGCTAATTTTCTGCAGTGCCATTCCCTTCTGCTTCCACAGAAGCTCAGTTTCTCTGGCTAATTTTCTCCACACAGCAGTGCTGTTCCTTCTGCTCCCGCAGGAGCTCAGGTTCTCTGGCTAATTTCTGCACTGCCACAGCAGTGCTGTTCCTTCTGCTCCCATAGGAGCTGAGTTTCTCTGGTTAATTTTATCCACTGCCAATGCAGTAATGTTCCCTCCCAGGAACCTCCAATCCTACATGACCTTCTCTTCTCTCCATGCTCCCCGCAGCCGAACCAGACCGCCAAATAGACTGTGGGGATTTCTCTAAACAGTGGAACCAGTGCACATACTGGGGTGCTCTCAACCCGGATCTCCACAGCAGGGTGTTTATTAGGCTGTAAAAAAATGTATTGCGTGGTCTGCAGGTCAGTGACTCACTCAACAACATTGTGCCTGCAGGTTAACCCCACCTCCCTACCCTGCCCGGAAACAAACACCGCTAGATCCACCAATTACGTGCTACGTGCAGCAACCGCCAGTGCAAATCAGGGATTCGAAAGGAGAGTCTCCTCCTTCGAAGAAAGCAGGCAACCCTGCAAACATTTTAATTCTGGTAAATGTACAAAACAGCGATGCCAGTTTATGCACATTTGTATTTTCTGTGGCTGCGCCCATGCCCGCATTTAATGTCCAGTGTATTTAAATATATTTCAGGCATGGACTTTGAACTAGCTCATCACCCGAAAGCCGAATTTACTAATTATCTGCTGTCAGGCCTCAAAAACATCTTTAAACCAGCCGTAGAATGCCCGCTCTCCCAAAACACCATCTGTAATAATCTTCAATCCGCCCTCATAGAACCAGAAATCGTAGACAACATGATCGAAAAAGAAGTTGAGTCAGGCTTCATGATTGGCCTGTTTGACAATCCTCCGTTTAACTTGTTTCATATCAGCCCCATTGAAAACATTTGAATGATCGATCTGTCAGCCCCGCACAATTCCCCGTTCCCAAGCATAAACAGCTTGATCCTTCTTGGTGAATTTTCGCTCAAAAAACCACGACATAGATCAGGCAAACGGCATGATTAAAATCACAGGTCGGGGCGCTTGGCTTGCCAAAATCGACATCACATCCCAAAGATCCCAGCCCACCCATCCCGACATCAGACAACCTATAACGCTAGACATCCTCACCAAATGCATTCACGCCCTCCGCACAGGCTACCAGCCCCAGTTTATTTCAGAACCAGGAAGTGAGCGGGTCAGGTGAGTGAATGTAGAGCAGAGTCCGATGGGTGAAGATGATAACTGGATAATACTATACTTCTTGTATGCAGTTGGAGTTCAGAATGCTGAATCAAAGGAGACACAGAAGACTTGGAGACAGGCCCGGTTCCAGAATCAAATCACTGAGGGTGCTTCTGAAATTACTGAGGGTGCTCTAGTAAATGTGCTCCACCATAGCAGTGTACAGTGAGAAATGTATGATTATTTATTTACTATTCACTTTTACCAATAATTGGAATTTCAAAAATAGTTTGCTACAAATTGTCTATTAATCTATTAGTCTGCCTTTACATTGCTTTAATGTGTCATCTTCCTGAGAACCAGAAAAAAAGTTTTTGTGAATTTAGATTTTTTTTTAGGTCATTACATTGTTTGGAGCATAAAAAAACAAATGGATATAAAAAATCCTGTTATATGCTCTGCTCTGTAGAGGACACCAGAACTATTTATTGAGAAAATGAAAAGACTTAAATAGACAAAAACAATGGGATTTTTACGCTTCAAGTTTTTTTATCCAAACTTTGTATAAAGATGATTCTCAATGTTATGAAAGATATAACAGAATAATTTGATTTTGACCATTTTACTATGCAATATGTGTAAACATGGCCATATGCCATTCATATTCTATGCAATGCATCTATACACTGTATATAATTTGCATATGAATGTGTTTTGGGACATATGTAATGTAAAAAGACGTGTAATAATATTTTTATAAGAATGTCTCATATTTCATAAGAATATCCAGACTTAAAACTGTTGCTTTATCTCACAAAGCTCCGTTATAAAAATTAAGTTGTCAACAATAAATATCTTACATTGTGTCTAGTTAATGAGGTTACGCGGGCCTGCATTAACTCAGCACTGAATAGCCTAAAAACGCTGCCGTTTTAAGAGGTGAGATTCTGATCGCGAGAGTCCTATCTGTGATTGGCTACATTACTCACCGCTGCAAAAACACACTGTGAATAGATGCATTTGACGCTTTCCAGAGGAAACAAATTTGCAAATCTGCCAAATCTGTTTCAGTTTCCAAATCTGAGTCAGCGGAAAGTTTCCACGCAGCGAGTCATTGGAAAGTTTCCACGCAGTGAGTCATTGGAAAGTTTCCACGCAGTGAGTCAGTGGAAAGTATCCACGCAGCGAGTCATTGGAAAGTTTCCACGCAGTGAGTCAGTGGAAAGTATCCACGCAGTGAGTGGACAGTTTTCCACGCAGTAAGTCAGTAGAAAAGTTTCCACGCAGTGAGAAAGAAAGTGAATAGTTTTTCACGCAGTGAGAAGTGGATAGTTTCCACACAGTGAGAAGTAGTTTCCACGCAGTGAGAAAGTGGATAGTTTTCCACGCAGTGAGAAAGTGGAAAGTTTCCAGGCAGTGAGAAAGTGGAAAGTTCCATGCAGTGAGAAAGTGGATAGTCTCCATGCAGTGAGAAAGTGGAAAGTTTCCATGCAGCGAGGTAGTGGATAGTTTCAACGCAGTGAGAAAGTGGAAAGTGTCCACGCAGCGAGGAAGTGGAAAGTTTCCACGCAATGAGAAAGTGGAAAGTTTCCACGCAGTAAGGAGTTGTTTTCATTGATATTTATCCCATGTTCTATTTTTCCATTTTTCTTTCAGGCAAACTTCCCCTCACGAGGCAAGCAACCAGGCGGCTGTCCTATGCTCTTTAGCTTTTGGGGGGTACTCTGGGTTCGGGCCAAATTCCGAGCTCAAAGCCCTCCCCCCGGACAGCATGCCAAATATGCATTTAAATTTACTCTCCATAAATTATATGTAAGTCTTGTTAACGTTATCGACCCGATAAGAATAAATATATAATAATAAATAATGGATAATTTCCTTCAGCTCAGACTCTTCAAATGTGCACTGATGGTTTTGAATAGCTTGGAAACACTTTGAAAAGGAAAATGTGCACACTGTAAGAAATGATTCTGTGGTCATGTAGATTTGAATTAATGTTTTTGGTTAAAATGTATTCAATATAATAGTGTTTATGATTTTGAGGCAAATATTTAATTAAATTTCAAATAAAAATGGTTGGAATAAAATCTACCCATTGTAGTTAAATAAAACTTAAGCATTATATTTACCTAATCCCAAATGGAGAGAATATTGAGTGAATTCAAATTAATGTAATCGGGCAAATTTAAATTGAAAAGCACTTCCTGTGAAAGTGCGCCTTTTTTTTTTTTTTAAGTCAGCTGGCCTATCAGACATTTCAAGAGAGTAACGTTAGGCTACAGACAGTGAATGTTCGTTTTCTTCTACATTGCTCATCTTGCTAAATTTAACTGGTTGACTTAGGTAAGAAAACTTATTTTGTTATCACTGGGCTAGTAAGAAGAACGCATGTACCCACTGAGCAAAGGCGTACGTTGAAAAGACGTCCACTGAGGAGCCAGAATGAAAGTTTTTATGACGTCTGTTTTTGACGTGCTCTGCACGTCTGATATAGACGTTCATGGAACCTCAAGGTTAAAAACTAGTTCAAATTATGGACATATTTTCCATTTGTAATTGCAAAGCAACTCACAGACAGTGTGTGTTTGTCCAGAAATCATGAAATAAAAGAAACTTAGCTCACACCTTTAGAAACTTTAGACAACTTATCATCTGTAATTCACACATCTTTGGATCGTGAGAGAATCGTGGGATTCAATCCAGAATCTTCTTGCTGTGAGGAGACAGTGTTTCCCACTGAGACACTGGTGCTGCCCTCAATCACAGACATAAGACACACTTTGACTATTTCTGTCAGACGTCTACAGAAGCTCTTACTGAGAATTAACAGAGGTTTAGATGTTGATGTTTATGTTTCATTTGAAGTCACCATTGTGGTGGGAAGCGTTTGCTTTAGTTGGGCTCTTGGTCCCTGTATTTGTGATCGCTTTTCTTTGGCTGCTGTAACTGTGTGTGTGAAACACAATAGTTATGGCTGAGAAAGCAAAGATAAAGTGACTTCAGGTGTTGTCAGCTCCTTGATGATGACTAAATCATCAGAAATCTAGAATCTGATGTTGTGCTTTTGAGTTTTATGTTCTTGTTTGGCAAACAATAATTTGTTTATATACAATAACCTTGAGAATCTACTGTATCGGGACTATTAGCAATAAAATAATCACTTATCCAGATGATAAAACAGCAGTTGCACATTGTTTTGAGAAAATATTTTACATAGTCACACACAGAGATCAAGATTTTGCATATGATTCACAACAACGGTGACAATCATAACAAAAAAAACTTAATGCTGCAATGCATGATGGGTAGCTTCAAAGTACAAAACTCATGCTTGATTGTCACCGTCACCGTTGTTGTGATTCATATGCAAAATCTTGATGTCTGTGTGTGACAATGAGAAATATTTTCTCAAAACAATGTGCAACTGCTTTTTTTTTCATCTTTGTGATTTTTTTATTGCTATTGGTGTCAATACAGCAGATTCACAAGGTCATAGTATATAAACAAATTCTTATTTGCCAAACAAGAACATAAAACTCAAAAGCACAACATCAGATTCTAGACTTCTGATTTAGTCATCAACAAGGAACTAACAACACCTGAAGTCACTTTATCTTTGCTTTCTAAAATTCTTGAGTATTTAAATTCTGTATTTTCTGGGCCATTTTTATAAGAAAGGAATATTTAGATTTAATTAATTGCATTGATTAAATTCAAATCAGTGTGCAGATTAATGTAGATGATGATTACTCAATTATGATATGTAGAATCTAATTAATTTTTATTAGTACTATTTACACATTAGGGAGTTTATCTTTTTCAAATCAACTCAATATTTTTGTTTAGGTTATAATTAATTCTGTACCGTTTTCTATTCAAATCTACTAATATTAAATGTATAACTATTAAGGGTCTCATTTAATTAATATTTACTCAATACCAAACCTTGTGAAATTTAATTAATAATATTGCTTGTAATCTGTTGCCTCATTTTTATTGAGTAGATATGGTGTATTTTTTCTTACAGTGCAGCAGAAGTCTATCATATAGGCTAAATAAAATTATAATGAGAACACTATTGTAATAAAATGTTGTGAATTCTTTGGGTTTAGTTGCCGTGTTTCAGCGTGTTGTTATGTGAAGAGCACATCCAAAACATATATATATAATTTCTTACTTTTTTGCAGACAATCTTATTGACCCACTTGTTTGTACTTACATGACTCCAGCAGGATGTCCTTAATGTCCTGCATATCTCTTTGTGTTTGGTCAACTGTCTTTCGCACAGCGTCAACTGTCGTGTTCATTCCTTTGCTCTCCTGGGCTAAAGACTGCAGCACTAAAGAAAGAAAATGCATACCCTGTAATACATGGTTGTAATCCTACAAAGTAGCGTTTTTATTCCAATTCAAATCCATACTTAACTTTAAGTAAACTATAACTTACAATTCCGAAGTTCCTCCGAGTCACTCTGCCTGTCTTCTTCATCTTCCCGTCGCCTTGTTGCTTCTTGAAACACTTTCTCTATACTCTCTCTGTGGTCGACCTGAAGCGCTAGAGAAAGTAACTGAGCCGCATCGTTCAGCCTTTCATTTAGACTGCTGAACTCCTCGCCGAGCTCATATGCTTTCGTGATGCGTTTCAAATAGCTGAAGGAAGTGTATTTCATTACTACCGTCAATGCTGACTCCAGAGTGAGTTTAAGTTGTTTAAGTCCATTTTTAACCTGTTCAGGCTTAGTGACAGTCCCAAAGCCATGAACCTTTACAGCTTCCACCAGCTCAACCAGAGTAGATACGCGGTCAGCTAAACGCTTGCAGCGCTTCTTGTTGGCCTGCACCTCCCCACACAGGGCGTACAGTTTTTCTGCAATGGCCAGGATTGGTTCTATGATGTCCATTGCAGCTGGGAATAAAATACATTTACAAGGTTGACAAAATACAAGGTTAAGTGATGCATGATGTCAAGCATGATGTAAATCTACGATTTATTGACACTGAATTGTGAAAAAAGCTTCATTTCGAATTCGAAATATAAAATAAGCTCTAAAGCAAATAAATCCAGTACAGATTATTTAACTGGTAATTCAGCAAAAATGTAAACCAGTAAAAATTAAACTCAAACCAATTTGTGAAACAAAAATGGAAGAGATAAAAAGAAAAAAACTTGACTTTTACTAAAATATGATGTGTTTTAAATGTGTTTTTATGAATTTGGACTTTGGACTCAAAAACGTATAGTAGTGGAAATACTGAAAGCATCATGATAACTTCCCCATGTGACAACTAGACCTAGTTCCCTCTAAGTGAAAATAACTAGAGTTTTTTTTGCTCCAGATATTAAATGTTTATCAGATTACTTTTAAACCTACTCCTCCATTGCTTTTCTACAAACTTACCTTAATTTAGGATCAATGATTGGCTATATTTTCACATAACAATTTTTCAACTGACAGCTAACCGAGGTTCATAGGGTACACAGTTTTACACATACAGGCATCAAAACAGGTTTAATTAGCTTTAAAAAAAATTGTTTTAACTGTAATAATAATTATGATTTATAATATAATAATAATAATAATAATAATGATTTGTGCACATTGAATGAAGAAATTTAAACAAATGAAATCATGGAAAAACAAACTTCAGTTGAAAATGAAGGCAATAATACATGTCGAAAACGTAGAAAGTTTTATGGCATCTATTCCTCATATGTATTAAAATGAAAGGAGAAGTGAAATCAAACCAATGTGGACCATTTCCGCATTCTTGTTAGAACCGCTGTTCTTGCCATTATAAATGTTTCCAATGAAAGGTATTCCACAAAATAATCGAAGAAAATTAAGTATCATTGAAAACTACTTCAATACCGCATGTTAAAATAAGACTACCTTGTCTCTACAAACCAGTAAACCAAAGTTACTTTCACAATCAAATAAAGCAACAGGAAGTTCATTGTGAAATCTCCTTTCATTTCGAGCTTTCCACTGCATTATCAGCTAAAAATTGCCCTTCATACCTAAACATTTTATATGGTGTAATCAAGAACTTTTCTGTTGACTTTGTCTTAGACTTTTCTGTTGACTTTGTCTTAGGCTTCCCAGCATATGTGCACTTTGTGTCTTTGTATTTAAAAGCTTATATAACTGGTACTTATGTAGCTTGGTGGGTAAACACTCCAAAATACTTTTATACTGAATCAAAATACCCCAGATACTTAAATGTTATTGCACTACATAATAATTGTAGGTTTTAAAGAAAAACAGAAGTAAACATATTATGATTATGGCACAATGAATTTAAAACAAAAAACAATTACAAAATACATTATAAATGTAAAGACATAACTTGTACTCACTTTCAAGTTACTTGATCTTGTCAAAACAAGCAAAAACCCTCTTCAGTCTGACACAGGAATGTGAAAACAGCTATAGTCTCAGTCAGGGGCGAGGCCAGACATGTTCAAAGGGGTGTCCCTTCATAAAACAGGGAGGGCGAAGAGTATGAAAACCGCACAGCAAATTACCAGGACAAAAAAATAACACAGCAGTTCCTAGTTCAAAGTTTAAAAATAGCAAACAACAACCTATAAAACTACACTGTAAAAAATGTCCACTTTTTCCAACTTAAAAACTTAAGTTATGTTGCTATTTTAAATTAAGAATAATCTAATAGGCTATACACATTTTTAAACTTAAACTACATTAAAACTAACATTAAAGTTGGTAGAATAATGATGAAGACGGACTCGGCGTGACTGGGACTCGTGTTTATTCAGAACTCTCAGATACAAACACAATAAACTCGCGCTGACAGACAGCGCTCTCACAACTCAGTAGTTACTATAAATAATTTGTTAGCAATCGCTCCGTCTCCGTGATGTCCGGTTCGCGAACGAATCATTCATTTGAATCGGTTCTTTTTAGTGAACCGAACCAGTTCACCAAATCGGACTGAATCGTTCTAAACGGTTCGCGTCTCGAGTCAGCGCTGATCCATAATCAGTGTTGGGCACGTTACTTTAAAAAAGTAATTAGTTATAGTTACTAGTTACTTCTTACAAATAGTAACTGAGTTAGTAACTGAGTTACATCATTATAAAAGTAACTAATTACCAGGGAAAGTAACTAATGTGTTACTTTTTTTTTTCTTCAAATGTTCAAATATGTCAAATAACTTGGATGCCCCCAATATTAAATATGTTAAATGAATGAATTGGACACTAAATAGAATAAATTATTATTATAAAACATTGTACATTAATGTACACTATTGTAATGTTGCTGTGGGACATTGTGACACCTATCAAATTCAATATATTATTGTAAATATTATCAGTAGACCTACTATAGTGTAAATATTGTGTAAAAAGTATCAGTACTTCTTTACTACTCCTCTGGTAGAGGAGCTCACGTTATCACCTGGGTTTTTAGCCACTAATGTTGTGGCTGTGATGACGTGAGGCTTCATTAGATTAGAAATGGAATTACTTGCCACCGACGTGGATAGACTCTTTCTTCCTGGGCATAAGCTGCACGTTACATAAACATTCTTACCTTTCACCTCAACGAGGGAAAAGTACCGTTTATACTTCCAGTTTGTGAAAGCTACCATTGAAGTCGTTGGACTGCCATCGCTGACTGTGCATATGCGTGTGCGTCAAAGGTGTGTGTGTGAACTCAACCTATCAACCTCAACCTTGTCTCCCGCCCACCAATCATCATCAGTTATGTGTAGCACCCAACCCAACCCCCAACACGCATGGCTAGCGCGCGCACACACACACATACGCGCGTTGCAGGTCCGACTGAGAGAGAGCCTGTTCGGATGAAAACCGCTTCAATGAGCTCAATTATAGTAACGCCGCATTTTTTTCCTCAGTAACGCTAACGGCGTTGTAACGGAAGAAATAGTAATTTGTTTGATTACTCGTTACTGAAAAAAGTAATTCCGTTAGTAACGCCGTTTATCTATAACGCCGTTATTCCCAACACTGTCCATAATTTACTAAAGTTACTAACATGGGACCTTTACATAACTTTTATTTGTTAAAGTAATGTAAAAACATATGCCATGACTTATTTCATATCTTTTTTTTACAGTGCATGAAAAACATTTAGCATTTTAATTTTTTTTTACATTTAGACATCTACATGTATGGCACGTTGGGACTGAGAAAACGTCTGGGTTATGTATGTAACCTCTGTTCCCTGAGAACAGGGAACGAGACGCTGTGTCGGAAAGATGCTACGGGGAACGCCTGTGAACAAACGCGCTCACCTATACACAAACACAATCTCCTTGGTAAGCGCCACTCCCACGGCGACCCAAATAAAGCGCGGCCACCATTCAGTGCACGCCGCCTCTCACAGTGCCACTAGCACAATGCAACCGGGCTACCAGGTCCCTGTTACTCAGTGACCCGCCCCACAAATTAATTCAACCCCTGGCTTCGCAAGCTGAGGCCTGGCAGGCTATTCCCGGCATTTCGACATGGGTGTTGAACATAATAAAACAAGATTACTCGCTACAGTTCGCTCGCAGACCGCCGTGCTTTCGCACCGTGGTAGAGACAATGGTGAGAAGCAACATGAGTCACATGCTTCGAACCGAAATATCAAAACTGTTAATAAAGGGAGAGGTGGAAGCCATGCACCCCTCACAAGTCAAGTCAAGTCAAGCCAACCTTAAAACGGTTATGTCATCAGTTCATTTCAATTATCATACAGTGACAGTGTGGGCTTTAGATCAGTAATTAGATCAGTAATTTAGTTTATATGGTTAATTTAGTTTCATAATTAGATTTATTTGGATATTTAGTTGAAAAATTTAGAACAATTTAGTGTCACCAACTGAGCAAGCCAAGCCAGAGGCAACAGTGGCAAGGAACCAAAACCCCATCAGGTGACCAAATGGAGAAAAATAAACCTTGGGAGAAACCAGGCTCAGCCGGGGTAGATTTAAGAATGGCCTATAATTGACTAATTCTGTAGGATCAAGTTGCGTTTTTTTAATAAGTGGTTTAATAATAGCAAACTTAAAAGTTTTCGGTACATATCCTAATGACAAAGATCAATTAATGATATTAAGAAGAGGATCTATGACCTCTGGTAGCATCTCTTTTAATAGCCTAGTCGGTACAGGGTCAAGCATACATGTTGTTGATTTTGATGATTTAACGAGTTTAGCCAATTGTTCTTCTCCTATAGCAGTGAATGAGTTTACTTTTTCCTCAGTGACACTACAATGCTATGTCTGATGTGATACTGTAGTAGACGGCTGCATGGTTAAAATTTTCTTCCTAATATTATCAATCTTGTAAAGAACATGTAAAGAAGTTCATAAAGTCATTACTGCTGTGCTGTTTACAAACATCAGAAGTTGAAGCTTTATTTTTGGTTAATTTAGCTACTGTATTGAATAAATACCTAGGGTTGTGTTTGTTTTCTTCCAAGAGAGTTGAGAAATAAGCAGATCTAGCAGTTTTTACGTACTGTCTGTATGCGATCATGTGCTCTTTCCACAAATTACGAAAGACCTCTAGTTTTGTTTTCTTCCAGCTGCGCTCCATTTTTCTGGCTGCTGTTTTAAGGGCCCGAGTGAGCTCGTTGTACCACAGAGTTGGACTATTTTCTTTAATCTTCTTTAAGCGCAGGGTAGCAACTGTGTCTAAAGTACTGGAAAAGAGAGAGTCAATAGTTTCTGTTGCAACATCGAGTTCTTCTAAGCTATCTTGGATGCTGAGGAAATGATACTGATGAGGAAGATTATTTAAAAAGCAATCTTTAGTGGCGGCAGTGATTGTCCTGACATTTTTGAAGCGAGGGGGCGGCTTTGCAACCTTAGCTAAATTAAGTATACATGATACTAGGTAATGATCTGAGATGTCATCGCTCTGCTGCAGAATTTCAACGGTATCAACATTTATTCCATATGACAATATTAGGTCTAAAGTATGATTATGGCGATGAGTGGGTCCTGACACATGTTGCCTAACTCCAATAGTCCAATAGAGTTTAGAATGTCTTTAACTGCTAATCCCAATGCGTCTTTTTCGTTGTCTACATGGATATTAAAATCACCAACAATTAGTACTTTATCTACGGCCAGTACTAACTCTGATAGAAAATCAGCAAATTCTTTGATAAAGTCTGTATTGCGCCCTGGTGGCCTGTATACAGTAGTTAACACAAATGTTAAACGGGTTTTATCATGTACACTACATAACGTTACATAAAGCACCAAAACTGCGAAGGAATTATATTTGAAACTAGACAGTAATACTGAAGATATTATATTAAATTACAGCAACCCCTCCCCCTTTACCTTTCAGACGCGGATCATGTTTATAACAATAATCTTGGGGTGTGGACTCATTTAAAGTAATGTAATCGTCAGGTTTTAGCCAGGTTTCTGTCAAACACAGCACATCTAGATTATTATCTGAAACGATATCGTTAACACAGCGCTTTTGGGGAAAGGGATCGAATATTCAGCAACCCACGCTTTATCAATTGTTCATCTGTATTATATCTGTTGTTTATTTGTTGGACATCAATAAAATTTTTACTGTTGAATGGTTTTGATGTTTTTTTGTATTTACTAATTCGGGGAACAGACACAGTCTCTACATGATAATATAAAAAACATGATAAAGTGAAAGAGTCTCTATGTGCTGGGATTTATCTGACTCCGGTGACGTGAGAGCTAGCAGACGGTCAGTTTAGCCAGTTTGTCTGCTTCCTGACCTGGGCCCTAGTGAGTCAAGGTTTAGCTCTAAGACTATGTGTCAAATTACTAGAGAGAAGAGCGGAACCACACCAGGAGGGATGGATGCCATCCTTCTTCAACAGGTCAGGTCTGCCCCAAAAACTTTTCCAATTGTCTATGAACCCTATGTTATTTTGCGTACACCACTTAGACAACCAGCCATTGAGTGATGATAGTCTGCTAACTATCTCATCACTCCTCTCATCCACTCACAGTGCGAGTCAGGCTTTTACAGTCGCTACTTGGTCTCAGACCAATTCTATATCTCAGGCATCTGAACTAAGCCCTCATGAAGCGCCCCTTCAGAATGCTAAAAATGAAACAAATCCTCTCGCACTTTCGCCCAGGAGATTGGTTTTTGACTGTAGACCTAGAGGATGCTTATTTCCATAACCAAATAGCCCCTCATCACAGGCCATTCTTGAGATTTGCCTTCGAGGGGAAAGCCTTACAATACAAAGTGCTACCCTTTGGTCTATCTCTGGCGCCCCGCACGTTTACGAAGTGCATAGACGCGGCATTAACCCCGCTGAGACTACGGGGAATGCAAATTCTCAACTATCTTGACGATTGGCTCATAGTAGCGCAGTCAGAGATCAGTTGCTAACCCACAGATATTGGCTTCTCAACCATTTGAAATGCTTGGGCCTCAGGATCAATGTGGCAAAGAGCTCATTGTCTCCCACACAGAACGTTCCGTTTCTGGGAACAGTGTTAAACTCACTACAGATAAGCGCACGACTGACGTCACAGCGCGCGCTCTCTGTTCAGAGCCGAGCAGCCTCTTTCAAGACCGGTGTATACACTCCTCTCAAATGTTTTCAGAGGATGTTAGGTCTCATGGCCTCGGCTGCGCCAGTTCTCAGACTGGGTCTGTTACACATGCGCCCCCTTCAGCGCTGGCTGAATTGCCGCATTCAAGCTCACGCACGGCTTTTGGGCCTATTATGAATCAAGGTCGACCACAGCTGCATATTAGCTCTGGCTCCTTGGAAAAGTCCCGTCTGGTATCAGACGGGCGTGAGTTTGGACACTGTTACAAAGTGGAAAGTTATCTCAACAGATGCATCCAACCTAGGTTGTGGAGCCCTTCACGAGGGCAGGCCAGTGTCCGGTCTCTGGTCAGACTCGGGAAAGAGCCTACACATAAACTGTCTGGAGATGAAAGCGGTCCTACTATCGCTGAGAGCTTTCCTTCCGTACATAAACACCAACACGTCCTGGTCCGAACGGACAACATGTCGGTGGTAGCCTATATAAATCGCCATGGCGGCCTGAGATCTCTCGGTCTGCACACGATGGCGAAATAACTACTTATATGGGCAAAGCACAACCTGAGCTCACTGAGAGCGGCTCATGTGCCAGGTGTTCTGAATCAGGGTCCGGACATGCTGTCCAGAGGCAACATTTCCCCAGCAGAATGGTCTCTGCACTCACAAACGATTCAGATAATTTGGAGCACGTTTGGCGAGGCAAAGATAGATCTTTTCGCCTCAGAAGACAATGCTCATTGCCCAATATATTTCTCCAAGCACAAGGATGCGCTGGCCCACAACTGGCCCAGCCTTCCTCTTTATGCTTTTCCCCCTATCTCAATGTTACCCCAGGTCATTGAGAGGATCAGGGAGAGCAAATGCGCTGTGCTTTTAATAGCCCCGCTCTGGAGAAATCAGCTATGGTTCTCACAGCTGAGTCAGATGTCAGACACAGCCCCGTGGCCAATTCCGCTGAGGAGAGACCTCCTCATGCAGGCAAAACGGTAGATCTGGCATCCTCGTCCCAATCTATGGGTACTCCATATCTGGCCCATCAACGGGTACAAGAGAACATCTCTGAAAGTGTGTTAAACACTATTTAGCCAGCAGCCAGCAGCCATATCACCCTGTAGCCAGAGACTGGTTTCCCACTGAAGCTAAGCAGGGCTGAGCCTGGTTAGTACCTGGATGGGAGACCAAATTGGGAAAACTAGGTAGCTGCTGGTAGAGGTGTTAGTGAGGCCAACAGGGGGTGCTCACCCTGTGGTCTGTGTGGGTCCTAACGCCCCAGTATAGTGATGGGGACACTATACTGTAACAAGCACCGTCCTTCGGATGAGACGTTAAACCGAGGTCCTGACTCTCTGTGGTCATTAAAAATCCCAGGATGTCCTTCGATAAAGAGTAGGGGTGTAACCCCGGCATCCTGGCCAAAAAATTGTGCCCATTGGCCCCTGTCCATCATGGCCTCCTAATCATCCCCATATATATATACGATTGGTATCATCCCTCAGTCTCCTCTCCACCAATCAGCTGGTGTGTGGTGGGTGTAATGGCGCAATATGGCTGCCGTCGCATCATCCAGGTGGATGCTGCACATTGGTGGTGGTTGAGGAGATTCCCCCCTTCTATGTAAAAGCGCTTTGAGTGAGTGCCAAGAAAAGCGCTATATAAATGTAATTAATTATTTCTGAAGCTAGAGCTCCCGCGACCAGGCGGCTCTACTCAGGCAAATGGTCAGTTTTTTCTGACTGGTGTAAAGCATGAAGTCTGATCCCACATACTTGTGAAATATCAGAAGTGCTCACCTTCTTACAAGAGCTATTGGACGTGGGTCGTTCCCCCTCCACGCTCAAAGTTTATGTGGCTGCCATAGCAGTATATCACATTCAAGTGACTGGACAATCACTGGGAAAAAGCTAACCTGATTGTGCGCTTTCTCAGAGGGGCTAGTAGGCTTCACCCACCTCGCCCCCCTTCAGTCCCTATATGGGACCTGTCCACGGTCCTGGATGCCATGAAAGGCTCTTCATTCAAGCCTCTTCATTCTGTTAGCTTAAAGCTCTTTTCACTCAAGACCGCTTTTTCTGCTGACACTTGCATCAGTCAAGCGAGTGGGTGATCTGCATGCGCTTGTGAATGCTTCCTGACTGGAATTTGGGCCAAACGACTCTTAAGTCGTCCTCAAACCAAGACATGGATATGTACCCAAAGTGCTCTCTACTCCGTTCAGAGCACAGGTCATTCATTTTCAGCACTTCCTTCGTCGCAAGACGAGAAGGATGCAAATTTGCTCTGCCCCGTTAGAGCGCTGAGAGTATACGTAGAGCGTTCCGCCGCTTACAGGCAATCTGAACAGCTCTTTGTGTGCTTTGGCGGCCGCACCCACGGGTGCACGGGCACAAAGCAGACTTTTTCACGATGGATAGTGGACGCTATCTCTCTGGCTTACGAGTCTAAAAATCTCAGCTGCCCTATAGGCATTTTAGCTCATTCTACTAGAGGCATGGCCTCTTCATGGGCATGGTCCAGTGGCATTTCACTGAACGATATCTGTGTGGCGGCAGGCTGGGGCACTCCGTCCACTCTTATCAGATTTTATAATTGGATATCCCTGCCTTACAGGCTGGGCTTCTCTCTGTCTAAAAGACACATGTTAACCCCTTATGGCCCGGCCTGGCTATGCAAATTCTTGCTGCCCCCTGAGGCGGGAATATTAGAGCGACCTGATTGGTCCTCCCGTCCAGCGGTCTCGCCATAGGTTCCTGCAGTTGCAGCAGAACAGCCAATCAGCACGCAGCTGCTTCCTGCTGATGAACTGCGTTCCCTTACGAGAGTACTCTCGTATTGCGTTTTGCTAAAACGCTATGGGGGAATTCCTTTCCTCGAGATATTGAAGCAAATTTTTATCCAAAAATACCATGTACACGCAGTGCAGCTGCACAACTCTCAGCAGGAAGCAGCTGCGTGCTGATTGGCTGTGCCGCTGCAACTGGAGCAACCTATGGCGAGACCTTGGGGCGGGACGGACCAATCAGGTCCTTCCAAATTCCCGCCACAAGGGGCAACAGAATTTGCATAGCCAAGGGTATATAAGACCCACTCTCGCAAGGTTAGTCAGATTAATTCTTCTTCAGCGACTTGCAATCGTTGAGCTCCGGATCGAAGCCCGCCGTCGACACGCACCCAGCGGAATTCCCTGCAGCCCTGAGGACGACGGATTCCAACCTGGTCTCCGCCTTCAGCCGCCTGCTGTTCCAGCTGTGCCATCCGGCGTTAAAATATCCTTTATACTATGTTTATGTGTGTTTATGATGTGTGCGTTGCTGCCAACGGCACTTCTAAGAGCTTCTAGCTCTCCACCTCTCTTCTCTCGTGCCCGCCGCGTGTTTACGCCGCGAACAGAGAACATTGGTCCTCCGCCGCTTCAAATAAAGCCGAGGACAGACGGAGCGCTCCTCTTCTCTCATTCCGTCGCGCTGAAATGCGCCGCGGACAGAGAATGTGATACCCCCCGCCGCTCTATGGCGCCGCGGGCATACGGAGCTCTCCCTTTCTCTCGTTCCGTCACGCTAAGAAGCGCCGCGGACGGAGAAGGTTTTCCCCGCCGCACTGATGACGCCGCGGACATACAGAGTTTCACTCCTTCCTCTCTCATCCCCACCGCTCTAAAATGGCAGTGGACAGAGAACGTTATATCCCCACTGCGGACATACAGAGCTCTCCCTTCCTCTCATTCCGTCGCGCTGAAACGCGCCGCGGATCGAGAAGGTTATATCCTCGCTGCGCTGATGACGCCGTGGACATATGGAGCTCTCCACGCGCCTCCCTCTCTCTCCTCCGCCGCTCTAAATGGCCGTGGACAGAGAATGTTATTCCCGCCGTGCTAATGGCTCCGCGGGCATACGGGGCTTTTCACTCGCTCCTTCTCTTACTCCGCCGCCCTGAAATGGCCGCTAACAGAGAATGTGATACTGCCGCCACGCGGATGGAAGATGTGCACTTCTACACACGAGTGAACTCAACATAAGCTCTCCTCACTCTTCCTTCTCTCTCGCCCCGCCGCCCTGATATGCCGCGGGCAGAGAATGCTAGAGGAGAGGCATGCGAACTCAGGCTGCTGGATATACCGAGAACGCGCTTACGTCACAGCCGTTCTCGCTGCAGCGCGCGCTTGCTGCCAAAGGTAAACAGCCTTATATGGCAGCGCGCGCTCTCTGCACAGCGCGCGTTCGCTGACTAGAGCGCGTCATAACACGCGCTCTCCGTCTAGAGCATAACGATGTCATAAAATGGCTGCCAAGCTTGCGCCTTTTTCCCTCAAATATCACTTCTCCCAGTTCCCCTATTCAGGCGGCTGGAGTGGTTCAACACTGTAGGTAATGTGTCCACTACATAGTGTGCACTCCTGCATAAGCACTGTTAATTCAGTGCCACAAAATCACTCAATAAACCTGATATTCTCCCAGTTCCCTTAGTTCAGGTGACTGGAGATGTAACATTGCAATAACTAGCCTGTGGCCAAACATGCTCAGTTGCACATTGACGCTGTTATGCGTTTACCTCTGTGAATTCGCTCGCTGGCGTACGCCGCGAATACTCTAATGTAGTGGCGCCCATTATTCAGTGCACGCCACCACACATTATTTACAATGAATCAGAGTTTTTCTAGTGGCTAGGTAGACCCACGCCTGCAGAGCACGCGCTATCCATTAGCCCTGCCGCTAACGTGCACGTGGACTAATCCGCAAGAATGCGTCATCTTTACAGTAACACTATCTAAACACAGTGTTACGAGTTCATCTGTAGGCAGGTGCCAACATCAAAGTTGTACCCCTACACTCAAGCACTTCCCTATGTTCCCCAGCTCCCTGCACTCAGGCGGCTGGAAACATTATTCCTACAATCGACGAGCCCGCAAACAAACGCGCTCGCCTGTACACATGCACCATTTCCCTGGCGACACAAAGCGTTTGCCGCTATTCTGCGTTCTCCGGCCCCCTGCACTCAGGCGGCTGGGAACACTATTTCCCTATTTACTATTTATGAGCCCGTGAGCAACGTGCTCTTCTGTACACAAACACAATCCCCTTGGTAAGCGCCACTTCCAAGGCGACCCAATAAGGCGTGCATCACCATTCAGTGCACGCCGCCTCTCACAGTGCTACTAGCACAATGCATCCGGGCTAACAGGTCCCTGTCATTCAGTGACCCGCCCCACAAATTAATTCAACCCTTGGCTTCGATAACAAGGTTACTCGCTACAGTTCGCTCACAGACCACCGTGCTTTCGCACTGTGGTAGAGACAGCGGTGAGAAGCGACATGAGTCACGTGCTTCGAACCGAAATATCAAACTGTTAAATTAAGGGAGCGGTGGAAACCGTGCACCTCTCACAGAGCGAGTCAGGCTTTTACAGTCGCTACTTCCTTGTCAAGTCAAATCAAGTCAACTTTATTTATATAGCGCTTTTCACAAAGTAGATTGTTTCAAAGCAGCTTTACAGTGTTAAACAGGAAAATAATGCAGCATAATTTTATTCAGCCGCATAGCCACTCCGGAAAAAACGCTGATGTCATCAGCCCATCTCAACCATCACACAGCGACAGTGTGGGCTTTAGATCAATAATTCGATCAGTAATTTAGTTTAAATGGTTAATTTAGTTTATTATTTAGATTTATTTCGATGTTTATTTGAAAAATTTAGTGTCCCCAACTGAGCACGCCAAGCCAGAGGCAACAGTGGCAAGGAAACCAAAACCCCATCAGGTGACCTAATGGAGAAAAATAAACCTTGGGAGAAACCAGGCTCAGTCGGGGTGCCAGTTCTCCTCTGGCCAATTAACAAACAGCGTATGATTATTATTATTATTCTGGCAGCTTTACAGCTCAGAGGTCATAATAGATCAGAATATTCGAGGGACCGGGGGCAACATGCTGGAGACGGGTTTATTGAGGATGATGTTGATTAAATAATTATTAAAGTGCAATATTCGAATGATCGGAGGCAACACGCCGGAGATGGGTTTATTGAGGATGACATATTGATTTAAGAATTATTTAATTGTAATATTCGAACAATCTCAGTCAACACGCCGGAGACGGGTTTATTGAGATGCCGTGTCGATGAGGCAGTTGCAGGGGGAGTCTAATCACGGTCTCTGCAGACACTTCAGGGTCCTGTGTTGGTCTTCTCTGGGCGCAGGTCCACCATCTGATCTGGATACGGCCCGGATCCAGCTGACTGCAGTAAACCTCGGGATAAAACAGAGACTATCATCAGCGTAGATGCCATTCTTCTGATGATGTAACGAGTACATCAGGTGTTATGGGAAGTGTTCCCGGTTCCGGCTGACCTAGTTAATGCAGCCTAACAATCATTTCATTGAAAAAGTGTTTTATGTGTATGCCACAGTAAAGAGATGTGTTTTTAGTCTAGATTTAAACTGACAGAGTGTGTCTGCTTCCCGAACAATGTTAGGAAGACTGTTCCAGAGTTTTGGAGCTAAATAGGAAAAGGATCGACCGCCTGCAGTTGATTCGGATATTCTCGGTATTATCAACTGGCCAGAATTTTGAGACCGCAGTAGACGTGATGGAGTATAATATGTAAAGAGCTCGCTCAAGTATTGGGGAGCTAAACCATTTAGTGCTTTGTAAGTAATAAGTAAGATTTTAAAATGTATGCGATGTTTAATAGGCAGCCAGTGCAGTGTTGACAGAACTGGGCTAATATGGTCATACTTCCTGGTTCTAGTAAGAACTCGAGCTGCTGCGTTTTGGACCAGCTGGAGTTTATTTATTAAGCGAGCAGGGCAACCACCCAGTAGAGCATTACAATAATCTAGCCTTGAGGTCATGAACGCATGAACTAACTGTTCAGCATTTTGCATTGAGAGCATGTGCTGTAATTTAGATATATTTTTAAGATGGTAGAAAGCAGTTTTACAGATGCTAGAGACGTGGCTTTCAAACGAAAGATTGGTATCAAAGAGCACACCCAGGTTCCTCACTAACGACGAGGACTTGACAGAACAGCCATCAAGTGTTAGACAGTATTCTAGGCTACTACTTGTGGAGCTTTTTTGTCCAATAATTAAAAATTCAGTTTTTTCTGAATTGAGTTGCAGGAAATTACCGGTCATCCAATGTTTTATATCAGCTATGCATTCCGTTAATCTTGTGAATTGGTAAGTTTCTTTAGGGCGTGAAGAAATATAGAGCTGAGTATCGTCAGCATAACAATGAAAACTAACGCCATGCTTCCTAATGATATCTCCCAGTGGTAGCATGTACAGGGTGAAGAGTAGCGGTCCTAGCACTGAGCCTTGTGGTACTCCATACTGAACTTGCGATCGGTGTGACATATCTTCATTTACTACTACAAACTGATAACGGTCGCATAGGTATGATTTAAACCATAATAATGCAATTCCACTAATACCTACATAATTTTCGAGTCTATTCAAAAGAATGTTGTGGTCGATAGTATCAAATGCAGCGCTAAGATCGAGTAACACTAATAGAGAGATGGCTACAGTTCGCCAAGATCTGTGGTTTAACAACTGTATCTCTGACTGAGCTATTCTGAGCCAGTCTGAGCCAGTGAGCTATTCTGAGCCTGAGTGCCAAAAGAAGGGTGGTGGTCTCAGGCCATTCTAGATCTGAACAAAGCCCTTATGAAGCGCCCGTTCAGAATGTTGAGAATGAAACAAATCCTCGCGCACATCCGCCCGGGTGATTGGGTTTTCACTGTGGATCTAAAGGATGCCTTTTTCCACATACAAATAGCCCCTCATTACAGGCCATTCTTAAGATTCGCCTTCGAGGGGAAAGTTTACCAATACAAGGTGCTACCTTTTTGGTCTATCTCTGACTCCCCGCACGAAGTGCATGGAAGCGGCGCTAACCCCGCTGAGGCTTCGGGGAATGAGAATTCTCAATTATCTCGACGACTGGCTCAGAATAGCTCAGTCAGAGATACAATTGTTAAACCACAGATCTTGGCTTCTCAACCATTTAGAATGCTTGGGACTCAGAATCAACGTGGCAAAGAGTTTATTGTCTCCCACACAGAAAGTTTAGTTTCTGGGAACAGTATTGGACTCACTGCAGATGAGCATGCGACTGACGTCACAGCGCACGCTCTCTGTTCAGAACCGAGCGGTTTCCCTCAGGTCCGGTGCACACATTTCTCTCAAACACTTTCAGAGGATGCTGGGTCTCATGGCCTTGGCGGCGCTAGTTCTCAGACTGGGTCTGTTGCACATGCGCCCCCTACAGCACTGGCTGAATCGCCGCGTTCCAGCTCACGCATGGCTCTCGGGCCGATTCAAATCAAGGTAGACCACAGCTGTGTGTTGGCTCTGGCTCCTTGGAAAAATCCCGTCTGGTACCAGACGGGCGTGAGTTTGGGCACTGTTACGAAGTGGAAAGTTATCTCGACAGATGCATCCAACCTAGGTTGGGGAGCCCTTCACGAGGGCAGGCCAGTCTCCGGTCTCTGGTCAGACTCGGAGAGGAGCCTTTACATAAACTGTCTAGAGATGAAAGCGGTCACGCTATTGCTAAGAGCTTTCCTTCCGTACATAAAGCACCACCATGCCCTGGTCCGAACGGACAGCAGGTCGGTGGTAGCATATATAAATCGCCAAGGCGGTCTGAAAATTATCGATCTTCACATAATGGCGTAAGAAGTCCTAATATGGGCAGAGCACAATATGCTGAGAGCGACTCATGTGCCAGGCATTCTGAATTTGGGTCCGGACATGCTGTCCAGGTGCAATTCAGACAATTGGGGCAGTTCTTGGAGAGATCTTGGAAGTGGATCTTTTCGCCTCACAAGACTATGCTCAATGCCGAATATAATTCTCCAAGCACAAGGATGCGTTGGCCCACGAATGGCCCAACCTTCTTCTTTATGCTTTTTCCCCAATCTCAATGTTACCTCAGGTCATAGAGAGGATTAGGGAGAGCAGATGCGCTGTGCTTTAATAGCCCCGCTTTGGAGAAATCAACCTTGGTTCTCACTACTGAGTCAGATGTCGGATACAGATTCGTGGCCGGTCCCGCTGAGGAGAGACCTCCTCATGCAGGCGGGACAGCAGATCTGGCATCCCCGTCCCGATCGATGGGCGCTTCATGTCTGGCCCATCAGCGGGTACATGAGAACCTCTCTGAAAATTTATTGAATACCATTACTGAAGCTAGAGCCCCCGCGACCAGGCGGCTCTATTCAGACAAATGGTCAGTCTTTTCGGACTGGTGTAAAGCGCGAAGTCTGACCCCACATGATTGTGAAGTGTCAGAAGTGCTTACATTTTACAAGAGCTTCTGGACGCGGGTCGTTCCCCCTCCACGCTCAAAATTTTGTGGCTGCTATAGCAGCGTATCACGTTCAAGTGAACGGACTAACATTGTTCGCTTCCTTAAAGGGGCTAGAAGGCTTCACCCACCTCGCCCCCTCTTCAGTCCCTATATGGGACTTGTCCAGTGTCTTGGATGTCATGAAGAGCTCTGCACTTGAGCCTCTGCATTCGGTGAGCTTTAAGCTCCTGTCACTAAAGACCGCTTTTCTGCTGGCGATCGTCAGTTAAGCGAGTGGGTGATCTGCACACGCTCTCTGTGAGCGCCTTCGTGTCTGGAATTGGGCCAAACGACTTCAAGTCGTCCTCAAACCAAGACATGGATATGTACCTAAGTGCTTTCAACTCCGTTCAGAGCACAGGTCATTTCACTCTCAGCACTTTCATCACCGATAGATGAAGAAGATGCTAATTTGCTCTGTCCTGTCAGAGCACTGAGGATATACATAGAGCGTTCCGCTGCTTAGGCAACTGAACAGCTCTTTGTATGCTTTGGCGGCCGCACCCGAGGGTGCGCGGTTACAAAGCAGACCTTGTCACGATGGATAGTAGATGCTATCTCGCTGGCTTATGAGTCTAAAGATCTCAGCTGCCCTTTAGGCATTAAAGCCCATTCTACTAGAGGCATGGCCTCTTCGTGGGCTTGGTCTACTGGCATTTCTCTAAATGATATCTGTGTGGCGGCAGGCTGGGCTTCCCCGTCCACTTTATCAGATTTATAATTTAGATGTCCCGGCCTTATAGGCTGGGCTTCTTGCTGTGTACAGTTTTAACCCCTTAAGGCTCGAAAAGTCCGGTCTGGGTTAAGTATTGTATAAGTCATAGCACATTCCTTATACGGCTCGAATTATCTGGCCATTCATTATTCCTGGCCCGACTATGTCCGGTCTATACATTATATTACACGTATATCGTGTTCATTCTTATTAAGGGCTTGACTCAGGTCTGGCTAATTTTGGGACTTCTTGATATCATATTACGGGCCCACCTAGGTTGGCCTGGGTTTGGTGCCGTCGGCTTTAGAGCTGTTAAGCAAGCACAGCGTTTTGCATTGGTCCCCCATAGCGTTTTAGCAAAACGCAAAACGAGAGTACTCTCGTAAGGGAACGTTTCGGTTACTAACGTAACCTCGGTTCCCTAAGATGAGGGAACGAG
Source organism: Gobio gobio (assembly GCF_949357685.1). NCBI lineage: Eukaryota > Metazoa > Chordata > Actinopteri > Cypriniformes > Gobionidae > Gobio > Gobio gobio. The sequence goes on along the minus strand of NC_137121.1, from coordinate 30,440,446 downwards.
TATTGCGTTTTGCTTGCCGTGCTTGCTCACTTGCTCAGGAGTCGCTTCAGTCGATTAACCTGACTAACCTTGCGAGAGTGGGTCTTATATACCCTTGGCTATGCAAATTCTGTTGCCCCTTGTGGCGGGAATTTGGAAGGACCTGATTGGTCCGTCCCGCCCCACGGTCTCGCCATAGGTTGCTGGAGTTGCAGCGGCACAGCCAATCAGCACGCAGCTGCTTCCTGCTGAGAGTTGTGCAGCTGCACTGCGTGTACATGGTATTTTTGGATAAAAATTTGCTTCAATATCTCGAGGAAAGGAATTCCCCCATAGCATTTTAGCAAAACGCAATACGTGTTCCCTCATCTTAGGGAACCGAGGTTACGTTAGTAACCGAAACGTTTTACATGGTAATTTTTAGGATAAAAATGTGCTTCATATTCTCGAGGAAAGGAATTCCCTCTAGCGTTTAAGCAAACGCAATACTCGTTCCCTCTTCTCAGGGAACCGAGGTTACGTAAGTAACCGAAGCGTTTTCATTCATGTATTCTATTAGTGTATCTACAGCTGAATTTTTTATCAAATCAATAGAAAAAACACTTATAGTTTTGATGTTACTATTTATTTTTGATAAATGCATTAATAAAATGCATTGCTTCATTATGCAGTGAATACTGAAATGTTTTACCAACATAAGAGTGTTTAGTTTGCTGTGTTAATTATTTTGAGAGCAACTTTATTTGGAGAAATGTGTCAAATCGATTGAGAAAAACTGTAAGATGAAAAAACTTAACATTGGCTGAGAAATTATGGCTCTGTAATGCTAATGCTATCCATTAGAGGGCGTCTCAGGATAAGACATATTTGAACTTGATTAGTTAACTGGATTAAAAACGAATTTTAAGCTTTTAGCAAAAAAAAAAAAAAAAAGTTCGTTCAGGTTCCAGAGCTAAATAAGAACAGAAGAAGAATAGTATATAGCCTACGTTCGCTTTATTTTGAGCCTATTTTGCAAATAATATTTGAAAATAATAAAAAATCAATCACTGCAGTTTTTTTTCTTTCTCAGAGACCGACGCATTTGTAACCTAAACATATTATTTGTGTAGCTATTTAACATTTTAAAATGGTCTACAGGCTGACCCATATGAAAAAAACCTGTATATTTCATATATGGCAACCATATATGTTCCTTACTTAAATCAGCCAGAATTATCTTATGTGTTTCATATAAGTCCCATATATGTCATACACAAAATCAGACCGTTTATGGCCCATTTCATACTAAAAATCACACAGAAAACTTGTAGGGTTTTTTTGGGTCATGTATGAATACTGCAAAAATCTTATATGAGTTTTAAATGTCAACAGTATACAATAGTGTATGGTATTAGTAAAAAATACATAATATTCATATTCAAATCATATAAAGTTCTTATATTGAATCATATGCTAATCACATTAAAGTCATATAAAATTTATTTCTATTTTGTTTTTTTATTTATATGTATTTCATATGTTTTTAATAGGGAAATTGTGTGCTTGCTCTTGAATCTTTATATGTTTCCACCTAATTCCTTATATTACAGTAGTAGTATAACTATACCTCTACATATAATTATCATACATGATTAAAGTCAATGTTACATTATCTCTGCATATACTAATCATATATGATTTCAGTCAATGACACAAATTTACAATGGAAACACTTTTATTTCAAAACAAAGTAACAAATAAAATTATACTCCACATGAGCAATGCATAGTTCCAACTTAAATTAGCAAACTTAACTTTGCTCAGAAAAAACAAACAAAACAATACATCATCAATACTCAATCATCAAAGAGCATTAAGGTTTCTGGATGTTTTTGGGTTTTGTTCTTCACTCTAATTTCAGTAAGTTTGGCATTTATGGCTGCACCAATGCTGGAGGGCACCGCATGAGGCCACTTTTGCAACGTTGCTCCTGTGAGAAAAATAAATAGAAACAACAAAACTGCTGTTGTAAGAAAGCAAGGTGGCCCACAGTTAATGACTACATAATCAAGTTAGACAAAACAGCAGCAGCATGGGGTGGTCTAGTGTTTAGTAGGGGTGTTAACGGTACACAAAAGTCATGGTTCATTACAAAACTCGGTTTAGAAATCACGGTTCAGTACAGCAAGGGAGAGAAAATAAAATAAAACAGCTTTTTTTAATAAACAGTAATTTACAGAACAAACCGTGTCTGTCCTTAAATTAATTAAATTATAACTAAAAGTTTCTTAAAGGGTTAGTTCACCCAAAACTGAAAATTAGCCCATGATTTACTCGCCCTCAAGTCTCCCTAACCCTCAAATAAACTGTCAAAACAGTAAACAAATATCCCAGCTAATCCAAGCTTTATAATGGCAGTGAATGTTTGATGTGTTTTAAAGTCCATAAAAGTGCATCCATCCATCATAAAAGTGCGTCTATTCATCATAAAAGTGCATCTATCCATCATAAAAGTGCGTCTATTCATCATAAAAGTGCATCTATCCATCATAAAAGTGCGTCTATTCATCATAAAAGTGCATCTATCCATCATAAAAGTGCATCTATCATCATAAAAGTCCATCTATCTATTATAAAAGGGCATCTATCCATAATAAAGGTCTGAATCAATGGAATTGTCTAAGAAAAATTTTCATATTTGAAACTTTACAAACTGTAATCTTACGCTAACTGTGGCATGCGCATTTACAAGAGACTGCCGTTCCAGCGTATGATGTAGGACGCTCTGGTAAGAATAAGCTAGTTCTCGTGAGAACCAAGTTTCTTTTTTTGCTCTATCCTCCCTCGCTAATCACCGGAACTTGCGCTACGCCTGCACCCTACAGTTAGAGACTATAGTTTGTTAAGTTTTAGATATGTTTCACAAACGCATCGCTTCACTTCAGAAGGACTTTATTAGCCCCCGGAGCCGTGTGGAGCAGTTTTATGATGGAGAGATGCACTTTTATGATGGAGAGATGCACTTTTATGATGAATAGATGCACTTTTATGATGGATAGATGCACTTTTATGATGGATAAATTAACTTTTATGGACTTCAAAACAGAAAAAACAATTCAATGCCATTATAAACCTGGGAAGAGCCAGGGCATTTATTAATATAACTCTGATTGTATTTGTCTAAAAGAAGAATGTCATACACACCTAGGATGGTTTGACAGTGAGTAAATCATGGGATCTATTTTGGGTGAACTATCACTTTAAGGATAAAAAAAAGATCTCTGTAAACTAATGCTGTAAACTAGAAGATTCAAGTGCACATTACTATATTACAACAACAGAGCCTAAACTATCAGCCTTAATTCAGTTGCCATATATTTATTTAGATACAATAATCAACACTCAAATAACACATTGGGTGCTTCCCAATTCTTATTTGTGCATCCTCGTTTCCTTTCCTAGCTTCCTTTCCTCGCTCCTTAGCTCCGCCCCTTCAGGATGTGAGGGAAGGACACGAGGAAAAGACACGAGGACGGAGGAATTGAATCAAGTGAAATGATTTATCCTCACTCCCTTTAACGTCACTTTAAAGCGGCGTCAATTAATAATGACACCACTGGATTTAGTTGGGATTCTTGAACATTAGAGATAACTATTTATATTGTGAGCTTCAGCCTCCACAAAATACCACATTTGTCCATATTTTAATTAATATTACCAGTTATTATTAACAACGAATTCCAGTTATTAACTGCTTTTTATTCATTGTATAGTATTGGTTTCTATTTGTTTCTCTATTTGTTTCGTTCATGTGCTTTAATATAATTATGCAACTGTCAGTTGTTGTTATTTGACAAACATTTGTGTCTTGTACATGTAAACATAATAATAATGATGAATAAACTGGCACGATATGAAGGGGGAGGAGAATTCATGCATGCGTCACGTTTAGTCGATAAAACACTTCCGCAAAGGATCCACCTGTGTATCCTCGCTCATGACTCCTCAGGAAGCTCCTCACTCCTCTATCCTCGCCTCCTCGTGGTGCAATTAGAGAATTGAGATCTCCTACAAGATGGCTGAGCTCCATCGGTTTCCGGGTCATAGGATGGAAGACGGAGGAGCGAGGAAACGAGGAGGGATATTGAGAAGCACCCATGGTATGCAAACATCAAACATCATTGTATGCAAACTTCATAGTTTTTGCATTAACTTGTAAATCTAATTCTAAAATTATGTTTTTACTCCAGTTCGTTGTTGAAATATAATAATTTATACACAGATGCTTTAAACACTGATTGAGTGTTTACCACATATTATACGTTTCAGTTGTAATGTATCCTCAACATACCTTCAGATGTTCATTCATGTTTATTCTTGCGCGCCGCCGCTTGAACTAACATGTCTACACAGTAATCTGTGTCACGTCACATTAAAGACTGTCAAAATGGCATTTATCGTTTGAATTTCGTGATAAAATGGACTGAATACTTAATATGTTCGTGTGGCTACTCGGATTGAAGTTTGTTCTGCATGTAAAACAAGCCGACTTTTAACTGTTAAAGACTGTATTCGGTACTCACGTGCACCGTTCCAGAAGTCCTGCACCGGAACAGTTCAGAATGAATATGTGCACCATTACACCCCTACTTTTTACTTTTTACTAAAATGGAACCCCAGACAGTTATGAGTTTGTATTGTGGCCCTGAGCAATACACTTAAACCTAACTTTACTCCTGATGGATCAATTGTTTTTAATAATAATAATAACAATAATAATAATAATTACAATAAGGTTTCAGAATTTGGTGCTTGAACCCATAATAATACCCCATAGTGCAGGAAACTTACTGTAGATAGCTTCCACTTTCATTTTGTCAAGAGCCTGGCGTGGTGACCCAGAATCCCTGGATGTTCCTCGAAGATTGCTCACAAGAAGCACATCAATTGGGAACACTGCTGTCAGGAGTGTTCTTGCAAAACAGGAGGCGGAGTTTGCATTCTGGGCCACAGCCCAAGCCAGTCTGTCAACAAATACATTAGATCCAGGAGAAATTTCCACCTGCTTTTAGGAAGAGTACGAAAACAATGTATTATGCAGTGTTGCCAAGGGCTGCAATAGTTTCATATACTGTTCATTAAAAAGGTCAGTCTTCATTGACTTAATGAACTAGTAGACTACCTGTTCTGTGGATACTGCTTTAGGTGGGGAAGGCACCGTTTTACTCTGTGCCAAACCCTGTCCATCTTCCAAGTCAAAGCAGACTGATGACCTTGATGAACAATGAGACTTCAGGGCCATCTTCACTTCATTAATCATATTTGGTAGCTCTAACAACAAAAATATAACAATACGATATGATAAAGCAATCTCTTATACCTATCTACCTACTGAACTACCTCCGATGTGTACATATGGTCATTAAAGCTGATGAATTCAATGTTAATGATGCGTTTTACAAAGCCATGTAATGCAAGATGCGACAGTGGTTGAATAAGATTCAGGTTTCTTTCATTTACCTTATAATAACCAATAATTATTATCATTACCAATAATTACATTCTATGTTTCAACTTTACATACCAAGTTAAATAATAATATTCAAACATAATGGAATTTCCACATTAATTTACTCTAAAGTGCAAAGACAGTAAAAAAAAAAAGTAAACCACCAAACAATTTCATAGCTGATTGCTGATTCACCCCAACAGGAACATAACTTTAATACATACCTCTAATTAGCATGTTTCTTAATTTTTCATTGTCGTTTCTCAATTTTTCGTTTTCCAGCTCCATTTCTTTCAACTTCTTCTGATTCTCTGTCAAGGTTGTTGCTTGATACTCATCAACAACCTTTTGGGCAACATTTCTCTGTGGTTTGGGAATCACTGTCTTTTTCTTTTGGGTCTGTCAAGGAACAACAAACAAGAGATGGAGATTATATGTATTATTTGTCTTAGATATTTCTGTTCTCACCTCTATAAATGTAAACAGACTGACATAAAATGACTGTACACTGTACAGTATAGGATGCTACATGACAGAACCTGAAGGGGGAAGGAGAGGGATGATCTCAAAATAGTTCTGGTAACACTTTATCTAAAGGATCTAGAATTATGCATTAGTTAAGCACAAACACACTAGTAATTAATGATTAACTTAACATATAGTAAGGACATATAAAGCTTTTTTTGTTGGTTTGTTTAGTACTTATTCTGCAACATGATTTCAAAATAATACATGTGTATTTTTACATAGAGTATGGTTCTAAGACATATTCATGTACTTGACTTTTCATCCACGGAAACATACAATATTAACAGCACCAGAAAGTAAATTATTTATGTATGAACAACTTTACAGATGTACAAATGTGTATGAATTCCTATTTATGAATATTAAAATGGTAACACTTTATAATAACGTTCAGTTGTAAGTCATTTATTAGTGGTTTGTTAATGATGAACTAACGATTTACAAAACATTCATAAATTATTTTCAAGTGATATGCTAACATGTTATGTTTTGTAAATTCCTTTACAAGTAATTTCAAGTGATTAGTAAATTATTAACTAATCATTTATGAAACATGACTATGCGTTCATAAATGATTAATGAGTGATATGTTTATTATTTTATTTTATGTTTTGTAGATTCAGTTATAAGTAATTTACAATTGATTAGTTAATTATGATGTTAATTAGAATCTCTTGAAGCCTCGAAAATACATTTTGGTCCAAAAATATCAAAAACTATCACTTTACTCAGCATTGTGTTCTCTTCCGCGTTCCTCCAAAAAGATTCAAACGGTTCTTGAATCAGTGAATCGTTCAATGATTCGGGTCGCAAATGTCACGTGATTTCAGCAGTTCGGATCGCGTCAAACTGCCAAAAGCATTTTTTTTTATAATACACAAACGGGTAACATTAGGTTTAGGAAAGGGATTGGGTTATGTGACGAATAGGAGTTAAATGCTTCCAGTAATTAGATGAATTACCTATTTATACATTTCTATTGCAACAGGTGAGGAATAGCAGAATTGAAATTTCACATGTACATTTGTTGTAGGAATCAGGGGACGCATTTGTAACGGATGAGAAAGATCTACAATCTACAAATAGCGATGCAGATTAAGACTAGGCGATTTCCTAGGCAGATATTGACTTGGGACTATATTATGGGGAAGTCCTTCGGCTGTTGAGCGATCATGCTAGCTGGCAACATAGGATTCCATTCATTATGCTAAGCTAAGCTAGCGGCGACCCTGTCAAACTAAAACAATGCATGCACTGAGACAAAAATGCATTTGCCCACATATCTAAATGTAAGAAAGAAGTTAAATAAGCCCTACTTCTAAAAATGGTGGAGTGTTCCTTTAACACATGGGTCCCCAAACTCCGTCCTGGAGGGCCGCTGTCCTGCAGAGTTTAGCTCCAACCCCAATCAAACACACCTGAACCAGCTAATCAATGCCTTTATAGGACCTAGTAAGACATTGATTAGCTGGTTCAGGTGTGTTTATTTGGGGTTGGAGCTAAACTCTGCAGGACAGCGGCCCTCCAGGACGGAGTCTAGGGACCCCTGATTTAACAGACTAGCTTACAACTTTAATGATGCATCAAATTATATACTCATCATTTACTAATGGTTTGATCATCATTTGTTCATGATTAACAATTGTTTATTGAGATAATGGTACGCTGACATTTCAGTGATTAATAATATATTAACTATTAACTTAACCATTTACAAAGGATCTGTTTGATTATTTTATGATATACTATTTTTTTTAATGTTAGCATATTACTTAATCATTTATGAACGTAGAGTTATGATTTGTAAATGGTTACTTTATCATTACCTAATACTTGTAAATAATGTATAACTGAATCTACAAAACACAAAAAAGTAACAATTTATTAACATTTATGAAATGCATAGTCATGTTTTGTAAATTATTAGTTCATCATTACCTAATCAATTGCAAATTACTTATAACTTAATCTACTAAATATATGTAAAATAATTAACATATCAATTATTAATAATTTACGAACGCATAGTCATGTTTCATAAATTATTAGTTAATCATTTACTTGTAAATTACTTACAACTGAACGAGATCTTTTATTATGTCACTTGGTAACGGAATTTACAAAATATACATAAAATGTTAGAATATCAATTGTGAATAATCATTTATGTTTTGTAAATTATTAGTTCATCATTATCTAATCACTTATAAATGACTTACATTTACATTTATCAGACGCTTTTATCCAAAGCGACTTAGATTGCATTCAAGGTACACACTTTAATTTTGTCAGTTCTTACTTTCCCTGGGAATCGAACCCATGACCTTGGCATTGTTAATGCCATGCTCTACTGTTTGAGCTATAGGAAAACTTACAACTGAATGTTATTATAAAGTGTTACCGAGATCTTTTAATATGTCACTTGGTACTTAAAGGGTTAGTTCACCCAAAAATTTAAATAATGTAATTTATTCCTCCCCCTCATGCCGTTCCACACCCCGAGACCTTCGTTCATCCTCAGACACAAATGAAGATATTAGTGTTGAAATCTGAAGGCTCAGTGAGGCCTGCATAGCCAGCAATGACATTTCATCTGTCAAGAGCCAGTAATGTACTAAAAACATAATTAAATCAGTTCCTGTGAGTACAGTGGTTCAATATTAATATTATAAAGCGACAAGAATATTTTTGGTGCAGCAAAAAAAAAAAAAACTAAATAACGATTTATATATAGGTATAAACTATTTCAAAACACTGCTTCAGAGCGTATCGGATCAGCAAGTCGAATCATTAAATATTCAAACAATATTCTCGTGACTTTATAATATTAATATTGAACCACTGTACTCACATGAACTCATTTAATTATGGTTTTAGTAAATTAATGGATCTTGAGAGAGGAAATGTCAATGCTGGCTATGCAGGCCTCACTGAACCTTTGGATTTCAACACTAATATCTTAATTTGTGTCTGAAGATGAACAAAGGTCTTAGGGGTGTGGAACGGCATGAGGGGGGGGGACGACATAAACAGTCTTACCAGTGTATTCTCAACATCAGTTTCATCTGAATCTGTGTGGGGGGGGAATAAATCTTTTTCATTTTTGGGTGAACTAACCCTTTAAGTAAATGGGGTGTGATTATATGCATGAAACTATTTCAGTGACAGTGGAACATAAACGGTCTTACCAGTGTATTCTCAACATCAGTTTCATCTGAATCTGTATATCTTGATGGCGGGACTGAAGCCCTTTTCTTAGGCAATGGCTTGTAATTTTCATCAGACTCCAACCGTAGGTATTCCTTTATCTTAGCGTTAGTCTGAAATCGATTGTCTGAAAAATTGTTAAAAGTTGGAGGACAGTTCTGTTTAATGCACTTTACAGCAATAAACAACAATATTTTACATGTATTGTACTTAAGAATTATTGTGCATATTATGTTGAAGTAGAAAACAACTGTCAAAACAACTTCACACATCACAATAGATTAACATTATGTATTGGACCTGACATTGTAAAAACAGAATGCATTAGATAGATCTACTACTTACTGCTCACAAACTTGATAAATGCAGCGTACACTGGCCAGCCATGTTTTGGCCTTTTCCCTTTCTGCCATTCCACAGCAGCTGAATAGTCAGTTTGCGGGTATCCATCGTCGTTGATTTTGGTGTCATCATATTTACGTATGGCATCGGTTTTCACCTCACTATACATCCCAGCATCCTCCCCACTGACCCACTGGACCACAGCAAACTTTGTCATCACACCTTGGAAATGAAAAGAGGGTGGCTTTCAGTCAATTAAGGCTTAAGGCTGTTTCACTAGATTTCAATTTTTTTGTGTGAGTCTGATTGTAGTGCTATAATTTTTGCTTTGCAATAGTTCATGCCAGCTGCCAGACACAGACATAGGCCCTAATGCTAAGACAGCTAACGTTACATGTGCCAGCTGAATGCAAGTCAGCTGCAGAGCGATAATTAGGGCTGCCGCTTTAACCGTTAATCGTATTTTGTTTAAGAAAAAATAACGCAATGAAAATATTTAACTATCAAAATTGTATCTTATATTAACGCACCACACCAGACCTAGAGTGTAATTAATTGGCTTTAAAAAAACAGCTTGACAGCCCATAGATGCCATTTGCCATTTATGTGAACAATATTAATACCAATACAACATTAAACGAAAAGAAAATGAATCCAGCTAACGTTACCCAAATACACAAAGCAATGGCCAGATCAACGCTGTTGCAAATAATTCCTGGATAAGGCTCAGTTAATAACTTAACTGCTAGCAAACTAACTTAACTGTTGTCTGATAGACTAACATTAAAACATTTGAACAAACCAACTACTTTGCTTATACATTGTTAAATACACTACACTGAATCAACACCAGTAGCTGAGTATAATTACAACACGTGTAAATTCTTCCTACCTCAGCTCGTAGTGATGTTACAGGAGAAGCGATCCTCATCCACTCTGAAAGCAACGGTCCGTCACCGCTATGGATGCAAATGAGCCAGTGATCTGGCTTTCCATTGGATCCCGCAAAGCAGTTCAAATATCAATTAAGCGGCGTATTTTACAGTCCCTTATTCATGGACCTAACGTCGTCTACTACTTGCCTACATGTAGCAGGTATAACAGATGACGAATACTACTTTTAAATAACGAAATGCTGAAACGAAAATCGTATTGCTTCCACACTTGCCAAGGAGAAGAAAGAGAGATTCCTCGTCGTACGCGGAGCAGGTGGAAAAAAAGGTAAGGACGGGGGTCTCACTTGGGTCACTAGATAACTTCTGGTGGTCGCCAGTTTGTGTGAAAAAAAAAGTAAAATAGTCTTCTGTGGCTATGTTGTTCCATAGCTGTGCATTGTTTATGGATATCTGTAACAGGATAACACATTTGAAAATATGCGCTGGTACAGTAAAAGCCTCCGCAACCTTTGGAGAGGGCTTCTCAGAAAAAGTCAAAACACTAATATAAGTATTAGCACAGCAGCAATGCTAAAATGTCATTTATTCTGTCTGTAAGCAAAAAGTGAAAGGGGCATACAGATGCTGGGGTGGATTGTGAACAGTAGTTATTCTGATGATCATTCCTAGGGGGTGTGACTTGTGAGTCAAAAAAGGGTGAGAAACACTGCTCTATAGACAAATGCTAAAGTAGTCTTGAGTTGTAAAGCTATATCTCATAACGTTGTGTCTGAAATTGTACAGGAAAATTGAAAAATATGTACAGGACTTGGAAGAGGAAACTTTCCTGAGTGCCACTTATGATGTAAGTCCTAAGCAGTGTTAATTACTAGTTAGTAATTACATCTTCAATAGTGTAATTGCATTACTGTAGGCCTACAAACTACTGTTTTAATATATTCAAACCAACAATATGAAAACTTACAAAACATCTGATTAACTTGCCAAAGTAACGTTATAGACATCATCATATTTTTGAAAACAAAGTAGTCAACTTTAATCACATTTAAATTTACTTCTGTTCTCTCTCTCTCTCTCTCTCTCTCTCTCTCTCTCTCTCTCTCTCTCTCTCTCTCTCTCTCTCTCTCTCTCTCTCTCTCTCTCTCTCTCTCTCTCTCTCTCTCTCTCTCTCTCTCTCTCTCTCTCTCTCTCTCTCTCTCTCTCTCGTATATTTCCTTTTTGCCCTGTTTTAGGATGATGTTTCACACTCACCAAAGGGGACTGAAGAACCCACCCCCACAGATATAGGCCTCCATGTTGACATTTTTGGAGTAAATATATAACATTATTATTATTTTTTTTCAATTACTGCAAGATATGCATTGAACATGTATATACAATATTTTGAAAAGAAGATAAAAATAGTACTGCATGTAATTTTCATATTTTTCTGTGTGTGTTCATACTGCATGGGTAAATACATCTGCAATATATACACATGTATTGCCATATGTGATTACATATACAGTACATCTATATATTAGGACGTGTATTACTCAAAATAAAATTACATACATTATATTAGTGAATATATTGAATATATTCCTTATGTTTCAATATATATATATTATTCTGTATATTTTCAAATATACCATTATATAATTTAATATAGTAATCATTAATATATAGGGAAATATATTTCATTTTCGTAAGGGATAGTCCTATTGCTTTATCTTTTACATAATTGAATAATATTGTCCCTTCTTTTAGGACAATATACAATTACAACCAGAGACCACAAGAGAGTCATCATCCATAGAAAAACAGGTGAGGAAAAGTTTACTTAAAAAGTCCTTCAGCTGTCAGTAAGGCATTTGGATACTGAGAATGACCAAATGCTATTGTTTTGATTTTTATGAATTGACATATTGCCTTCTTTTAGGATATGTCACACCTCCCCAAAAGGAAAGAACAGTCACAATCACCAGACACTAATGTAAGATTTGTTCCCTTGGATAGAACCAACTATTAATACTTTAATCTGTATTTCTTAAATAACATTGTCTTTCGCATTCACATTTATTAGTGTATTTTGTCCCCTCATGCAGGTTAATCTACCACTGTGGACAGGGCAGCCTATATCCAAAGGAATACAGGTAAACATGACCTATTTCTATTTTAGTTCAATTTATACAAGTTTTTATTGCTATGTTTGCTATTGATAGATAAAATTATATATATATATATATATATATATATATATATATATATATATATATATATATATATATATATATATATATATAACGTTTTTTTTTAAGGATGACAGCCCTGTGTCAAATTCACCAGAAACTGCTGAAGAGGGGACCTCATCAGAAGTACAGGTAAATGAGAAATTTACCCCAGAATATAAGTAAATCTGGAATGTTGTATGTAATTTTGATTTACATTGTGACACGTACATGTGTTTAACAATTATCCCTTAATGTGTAACGAAAAACAGAATTTGAGATCAGATGCTTAAATCAGTACATAGCCTAATGCAGTATTGATATGGCAAGCCGTTTTGACTTTTAATCAGTCACAGGATATAAATTCTTGATACAGTAATTACATTTTCACTAGTTCAAATGCTAATTATTGATATCATTAATTAGATTTTTACTAGTAACAATGGCGATTTTTGATTTTTCAGGAATAGGCCTGTTGCAATAATTACATAACGTCTAATCATGAATTTGATCTAATTACGTTTGTTTCAATACTGCTTTTTTATAGGTCTACGGCACAAGGGGGAGTTATGGACCAAACTACATAGATAAACTCCAATCATGTTTTTGCGCAATATATTCAAAGTCATTTCATAGCTTAATTTGAGGAACAGAAGAATATTTACATTATTAAATTAAAGTTGACAGAAACTCGTATTCCGTCCACTGCCAATCACTCTCCATTCAGTATTCAAACAGGACGCCTCATCCGGTTACGTCAGGCAGCAGGATAAAACTCTCCAATATCATAGATTCCCATTATAATACTTGATCTGTAGCTAAAGGGCTGATAATTTGCATAAAATGACAGAGTTTATTAATAAATGTATAGCTGTTTCCAAACAATGTCGTACTCGCTACCAGGTGTCTGTTAGATTGCACAACACAATGACTATGAAATGGCATCAAACACACTATAATTTAAAACTGTAAAGAAACAAATAATCAATAAACGGTTGGACAGACATACAATACACTGTGATTTGTGCGCTCAACATCTCTTCTGTTTGTGCCGTTAACTTTTCAATGTGCACTTTAAGCACATCGTTCTACTCCCGAGATGCACATAAGTCGTTCGTGCCTGTTTTGAAGCATTCTTTACATTTTTATATACATATAAAAATTGTTGAATGTATGAACACATGAATGTATTTTATAAGAATACAAATAGTAATTTGTTTTAATTAACATGTTTACATTTTATAAAATGACTCTGCACATTTTTTCTGCACATTTCTGCACATTTTTTCAAGAATTAATTTTAGCTGCAGAATTTTTTCTTACTTGGTTAAAAAATTCTCATAACTTATGATTATATATTTTTTATTAATATGATGTTTTTCTGTATAATGACAGTGTGTATTTAGTGGATTCTGGATTGTGTTCACCAAAATAAAAAAGAACATTAGTTCTTACTGTTGGGATTGTGATTGTTGTGATTGTTTGTTATGTACAGAAATTAACACATTTCTTTAATATTTAAAGGTGTTAACTGTACTTTTACAAGGGATGCACCGATACCATTTTTTCACAACCGATCCGATCCGATATTAAAAATTCTGAGTGTCGGTAGATACCGATACTAAACGATCCGATACCAATGCAGTTTTGTTTAAAATTATATGTAGAATTTCTAAACCTTAGTGTGTTGAATTAAAAATCACTCTTTTGTGAGTTTAACACAATCAACTAAATACAGACAACTTCATTATAAAGAAAAACAACAAATAACAAAAATATATACAATCACAATCAATGACAAAATAGCCTACTACTATAGATGGTGAATAAATTAGATTAGTGAATAATTCAGCAGCAAAAGTTACAAAATCATGAGTGCACAATAATTGTATAAAATCTAAACATTTAGTGGGGAAAAAATAAAGGAAACCACAAAAGTGAATAAGTGTAGCTGTAAATCTGGTAAAATGTTACACAAAATATATTCATGAAAAGAAGTAAATATATTTATAGAAATAGGGCCTATATACTAAGAAATTACATTTATTTTAAATGAATAGTGCATCTTTTTAACGAGGCAGCAACATATTATAGATAGGGCAGAACAAGAAAGGCTATTAATAATCTTTCATAGCGCAAAAGTATTATAATATAGAGCGGCACAAAGCATGTATGGCCATTCCGTGTGCAGGATGATGCGCTTGAAGCAACACAGAGTCACATGCTCACAGCGATATATATAGATGCGTAGTGTATCTATGCAGTATTCTTATAAGCCGTTTATTTTAACAGTTTAACATTTCAGTTACTGTGTGTGAAGAACAATACAATAACTAGTCCCGTGTTGTGATCTAACAGACACCCGGTAGAAAGTAACACAATTTACAGAAATAAACGCAAGCAAGATAAAGTCTTTTTATGAGAAACCATACAGCGCTATCTACAGATCAAGCATAATAACAGAAACAATAAATAATCTTGGAGAGAGTTTCATCGTGTTGACTGTTGTGGTAACCGAACGCGACACAGTTTAAAGCTGAATGGAGAGTGACTGACAGCCACAGCGGAGGAAGCATGCATTGACGTGAATTTGAATTTAATGACTGAAATATTAATCTGTACTCGCATTAAACTATGGAATGGCTTCAGAACTCTTATAATATTGTGCACGAATCGTTGATGATGCTTTATATTTACGTGAGTGTCGATTCTGAGGAGGAGGGGGCGGGGCAAACAACTCCCTCCAATATTTTGAATTTGGACTGCAGTACCTATTTTTACCAATAGCTCTTAATCCTACATACTACACCTTTAATGAATGAAGCACACAATAATGTATGA
The DNA here is from genome assembly GCF_949357685.1 of Gobio gobio. Lineage (NCBI taxonomy): Eukaryota > Metazoa > Chordata > Actinopteri > Cypriniformes > Gobionidae > Gobio > Gobio gobio. The sequence continues at coordinate 30,424,952 of NC_137121.1, read as the reverse complement.
CAAAGCCCTAAAACAATTAATTGGCATAACTCCAAATATTTTTTGACAATTATTGATCAGCCTAATTTCATAATCGTGACAGGTCTAATCAGGAATTAGATTTACACTAGTAACAATGGCAATTTTTGATATCAGAAATTACATTTCCTCAAGTAAATTAGCTAATTCTTAATATTAACAATGACGCCATCACTCGCAGAAATGCACTTTCTTGATTAGTAAAATGTCACCATATGCTGCCGTTACAATTCAGTTGTTGATTTCAAGAATTGATTTCTTACTAGTTGAAATTCCTATTTCACAGATCAGAAATATAAATCTTACTAGTAAAAATCTGAATTTTTATATCAATCTTTATTTTGTTACTAGTAAAAATATACATTTCTGATATCAAGAACTACATTTTCACTAGTATAAATGTGAATTATTGATATCTGTAAATGTATTTCTGATATCAATAATTAGGAGAGTAATTTAAAATGGCTTTCTTACTAGTAACAATCATATTTATGATGTCAGAAATTAACATTGTCACTAGTGACAATCGAATGATTGATATCAAAAATTTACATTTTTACTTGTAGCAATTCAATTGCTGATATCAAGAACAGACATTTGCACTAGTAACCACATCTATATTTACCACAAAAATAAAGGTTTTACTAGTAAGAATTATATTTCTGATATGTGAAACTTATGTGTAATTTCAAATAATAAGAAATTAATTCATGATATCAAAAATAGATTTTTAATGGCAGCATATGATGACATTTAACTAATCAAGAATTTGTATTTCTGCGAGTGATGACGCCATAGTTAATATGAAGAATTAGCTAATTTACTTGAGGAAATGTAGTTCCTGATATCAAAAATTGCCATTGTTACTAGTGGAATAAGCATTTCAACTTGTGAAAATGTAATTGTTGATATCATGGATTCATATCCAGGGAATGAATTAAAGTCCAAACATCTTCTCATATTGTTGATTAGTTGCAAAATAAGAATATTAACATTTAAACTGTAACATATTTTTTGGGTACACACTTTGCTTATGATCATTCATATTTTGATTATTTCCCATTTCTTACAGAATACCAACCAATCAAACCATGCCTCTTCAAGGCCCTCAAATGACCATGTCACAGATACCAGTTGGCTGAACATCCTGGCGTTTTCCCTGAAGCACAATGTAACAGGGACTTTAATGGAGGACTTGCTGAAGCTGTTACGGTTATGTAGTGGGGATGCTGCAAGCATCCCACGTAGCAAGTACATGTTAGAGAAGGCGTTTAAAGATTATGTAGACAAATCAGAATACCATCACTATTGTGGTGTTTGCAGCTCTTACATTGGCCTTTCAATGTCAAAGGACAGTGAATTAAAATGTCAGATTTGCTCATCAACCGAAACTGTGAGACAAAGTTTAGAGTTAGGTCATTTTTTTATTTGTATACCTTTGAGGGATCAACTTAAAGCTCTTTTGGAGAATGAACCCATTACAAATATTTACAATGACCATGACAGAAATGGAATATCAGATATTTCTGATGGGATGTTGTACAAATATCTGAAATCAGTTAGTGATTCTTTCTTTTCCCTGTCATTCAATTGTGATGGAGTGCCTGTGTTTCAGTCATCTAAATTCAGCATTTGGCCATTACTATGCTCTATTAATGAAGTACCCCCAGAGGAAAGAGATAAAAATGTCATACTATGTGCCTTGTGGTTTGGGTCATCAAAACCACTTATGACTAGCTTCCTGAAACCTTTTGTGGAAGAATGCAAAAGTCTTGGACAAACAGGTCTTCAGTGGCAAGATCCAGTAGATCACTCAATCAAAATGGCAAAGGTCTATGCATTATGTGCCATATGTGATGCTGTTGCACGACCTTTACTGCAAAATTTCAAGCAGTTTAATGGAGAGTATGGGTGTGGGCACTGTCTTCATCCAGGTGTTCAAGTGAGAAAAGGCAATGGGACTGTACGAGTGTATCCTTGTTTGGAGGAGATGCCAGACCTTAGAGATCATGACACAACTGTGCAAATAGGTGAGATTGCCAATAATGAACGAAGCATTTTGGGCATAAAAGGGCCATCTCCAATTGTGGACTTGCCCAATTTTGACCTGATCAACGGCATGGTCCCTGATTACATGCATTGTGTGTTGCTGGGGGTTTGCCGGCATATGGCCACTTTATGGTTTGATTCCAAAAGCTACAGTAAACCATGGTATATTGGTTTGAACACTGCAAGAGTGGATGGAAATCTTTTAGCAATCAAACCTCCAAGCATTTTCCCCCGAACTCCACGGTCTATTGTTGAGCGAAGGTTTTGGAAAGCTCATGAATGGCAGAACTGGCTTTTATATTACAGTTTGCCAGTCCTGAAGGGGATACTTCCAAACAAGTATCTTTGCCACTGGGCTTTACTTGTGGAGGGTGTGAGCATTTTGCTAGGTTCAGACATTAGCCAAGAGGACATTGACCATGCTCATGAGGCTCTTGAGCTTTATGTTAAATCAGTTCAGTCTTTGTATGGCGAAGATCAGATGACCTATAATGTGCATTCCCTTCTGCATTTGAGTAAGAGTGTTGCGAATTTGGGTCCTCTCTGGGCCCAGTCTGCTTTTATGTTTGAGAGCTATAATGGCTACTTGCTCAAGCAAGTCAAAAGCAGTAATGCAGTGCCTCAGCAGCTTTGCAAAAGAGTAGCATGGTCTCGGGCATTGCCACGCATAGCCAAGGCCTGCTCATCTGATGATGTCTCACCTGAAATGAAATCATTCTACACAGAAATGACCTCCAGTAAACATCATGTAAGGAACTATGCTAGATATGACAGGGTGACTGCACTTGGAGTTCCAAAGGTTAGGCTGGTGTCTGAAAATGATATGAATGCATTGCATGCATTGCTAGATGTACCTGGGACCCCTATTGGCAGGTACTACAACAGAATAGTTGTCAATGGAGAGGTCATTCACAGCCAAACATACAGAAAGACAAGGAAAAGGAACAACTCTGTTGTGACATTGAAAGATGGTAGTATTTTCAAGGTTTCACACTTTCTCTGTGTCAATGATGACCAACAGCACCTATATGCCGTTGGCAAATTTGGAAATTGTACAGTGCAGAAGCTGGTTCGAGGATGTACTGTCAAAATAGCACTGTCCTTTATGAGGACTGTTCATTTTCCTACAGGATTTGAAAGAGCAGTTGACAGCAATGACATTGTGAGACCGTGTATATACATTAATTGTGAACAGGCTGGGCCTGTTGTTTGTGAGCAAATCACTACATATTATTGCAAATGAACAAAGTGAAGTGAAGGGGGTTGGCTGGAATATATTTGGCAGAATTTTTTTTATATATGTACATGCATAATTATATTATTTTGTATATGTGATAAGAATAACATTTTGAAAAATTGTATGTGACAAAATTTAGAGTTTTTTTTTTCACCAATGAACACTATACATGTATAATAATATTGAACTGTATCTTGTTGAATAGACTTTAATAAATACTTTTATAATTAAAATGTGTGCTTGTGTGTGTAGTAATGTTGTCATTAATCTAAACTTGAAAGTCTATGGGGGTGTCAAACTCAGTTCCTGGAAGGCCACTGTCCTGTGCTGCATCCAGGTCGTTTTTATTCTGCCCTTCACTCGCGAACTTCCCTCCGTCTTGTTCACTCGGATGTGCGTCATTGCTTGCATTGCATGAGTGCCCACTACTGGCGGAACCTTCGCAATGGACTGAACTGGAACGCCCTAAGCCCTTGATCACTTGGAATCCACTATGGAGTTGTTATTTATTAAATTGGTTTCCCCTTATGAAATTGTTTAAAGCAATAGTTAACTTTAACATGACAGTCATCCTTTACTCACCCTCAAGTTGTTTCAAACCTGTATGAATTTCTTTCTTCAGCTGAACACAAGGGAAGATATTTTGAAGAATGTCAGCAACCAAACAGTTAACTGGAGCCATTGACTTCCATAGTAGGAAAAAAAATACTATGGAAGTCAATGGCTCCAGTTAACTGTTTGGTTGCTGACATTCTTCAAAATATCTTCCCTTGTGTTCAGCTGAAGAAAGAAATTCATACAGGTTTGAAACAACTTGAGGGTGAGTAAAGGATGACAGAATTGTCATGTTAAAGTTAACTATCCCTTTAATGCAGCATGTATATGGGTGTTTTTGGGTTGTTTTCAAAAATAATGAAAATATAGAGTTGTTTGTGGTGGGATGAATTAAACGTGATATGCTGTGACGTCACAATCGTGTTGCATTGTGGTATATGGAGCTGCCTGAAGTGTACATATGAAGTGGACTCACTCCCTCAATTTTCACAGAGGGAGCAAGTCTACTTCATATGTAAAATAGACATATAGAATGCTGCATTAAACAATTTAAGAGGGTCTGTCCTTATAAACTTCACTCGTCCACTTCACGAAGTGGAACGCCCTTAAAAATGGCGGCAGGGATTCCCCCAAGGGGAAGTGCTTTGGGAAGTTCATAAGTGCGTGTCTAAAAGTGAAGTGGAATGCAGCCCAGAGTTCTCCTCCAACCCTTATAAAATACACCTGTACCAGCTAATCAAGGCCTTCAGGAATTCCAGGCAGGTGTTTTACAGCTGATTGGAGCAAAAGTCTGCAGGACTGGAGTGGAGACACATTATATGACCATAATTGATTATAGGGTTCCACTTGGGACAAAATAAGAGCAGCGCCATTATTAAGTACAGTCTTATACTGATTGGTAAACTGCACATGTTTTATACATGTCTCAAGAAATATATGCTACACATATTAAATTAGCATTGTTTTCCTCTGTTTTTACATAAAAATCTATAAGGCTTTACTTGTATGTAGGGCATATATTACATATATGATTCAAAATACATTAATATTATGCAATTTTTGTATGTGTTTTTTGCACCATATATGTCCCTTACAAAATTCTGTTAGAACATATAAGAATCACAGGTGTTTTTAGCAAAACTTTTCCATATGGGGACATTCGTACTTACATGCTCTAAACTTACCAAATAAGACCATATACAGAAAACACCACACAATAGGCTACATTCACCTCAGCTCTCAGTTCCCTCAGTTAAAAAATGTCAGAAAATGAATCAGTGTGTTGCTGACGAGATTTTACACGAAAGAATTATTTCAGATCGGTTTGTAAATCTGGTTCAAAAGACATCTTTAAATGTTTTTGCAAAATTTTAACAAGGAGTTTGGGGTTAATAAAACAAGCTGCAATCCAGTTAATTATCTCCAGATTTAAAACGCTAAATATTTTCTCACATTTAGCCTATTAGCCTACTCATAGCCTAGCCTATACTATATTTGGAACGTGATTGATAATCGTATTTAGTTTTGTGAGTAGAATTATTTTGTTTTACCGATATTGATAGCACAGTCCGCACAGAAAACAATGATGTAGCCTAAAGGAGTTTCGTTTATTACAGTTGATACAAAGGGAATTTATTCATAATTTCCTTTGTATTAACTGTAACTTTACCATGAGCGCTGTTAACTCGGATCAACACAGCGACACGCACACAATGGAACTGATTATTGAAACTCGAATTACTTACTAGTTCCATAATAGCCTATACACGTGTGTAAACCCGCCCTCTCTGAGCCTCTGAAGGAATTTGATCACTCTTTTCCTCATTAAACTGGACTGAAAACGCCTTGGACGCTGAGCGCTGAAAATTGACAGAATACCGGGAAAACAGACGCACAAAGGATATTTGCTCGTGGTCACGTATATCTCAAGAATAAGTGAATATTGTGGGGCCATGAAACGTGCAGGTGAGAGTTTTTTTTAACATGGATAATTCATAATAAGTCACAACTACAACTATTTTATTAGTGAGCTGATGTTTACTTTTAAGGGATTTTTAATAGAAGTTGTATCACTTAAAAGACAAATTGTGAAAAAATATATCTCAGTCACCACTGCAAGGTTCGTTTATTTTATACTTGGTTGAACTGGCTTTTTAAAGGCAAAAGTAAAGAGAAACTGACTTGTCACACGGATAAGATGTCAATATTTGTTTTTACAAATAAGTTTTCTCTAGAAGTGGCCTACCTTTAGAAATATTCACTGGATTAAAGAGTGTAGACTATACCATCTATGAATGGTGTCTTGAATGGGTCTTTAGTTTGTTGATTTAACAAAGTTAAATAGTAGAATATGCTATATAAATCATGCTGAATTCCATTAAAGCCAGGGAGTTTCCATGTAGCCTTTCAAGTCCTTATCCTTTCGGTTTTGGGTTCTGACAGACCCCAAGACTTATGGTAAAAAAATAAAAAATAAAAAAATAAAAAAATAAAAAAAAATATATATATATCAGTTTATTTACTGAATGACTTTTCCTAATTGTATAAGTTAACAACTTAAAGAATATTTGTATATTATATCACTGACAAAAGTTCAGAAAATTTTACTACATTTCAGGTAAAAAAAAAAATACACATGGATTTTCTTTTGTTTTGCACTGCTCTGCCTGCTATATATTTGTAGTTTGTTTTTGTTGTTCTTGTCATGATTACTCTCCTGTCGCAAAACTTCTTTGTTGTAAAATGTGTTAAATCTTCCACTAGATTTTAATTTATTTATATTAGGATATTAATTTTTTATATTAGGATATTTAAAAAGTACAATTACACAAACAGCAAAATGTGTCTCAAGGACAAAATTTGGTTTAATGGTCAAAGCATACTAACTGTATTTCAACCAGAGTGTTCTTTCCTTGTTTTCATGTCTCCGTGTGCTTTTTTTTTCCCTCAGTGGGTGATCAGAAACCACCTTTGGCTCCAAAACCAAAGGTTATCCCAGCACCAGTGCAAACAGAACGCCCACCTACTTCAAAGTTGTGTGTTTACCAACATACCTCACCAGCTGTTAAAAGTAAAGTTAAGCCTGATGTAGCACCAAAACCATGCCTTTTCAAACACCCTCCTCCTTTCAATTCAAAACATCTCACATCCAAGGAGGGCCATCAACCCTTTTTACAACAAAAGTCTGACACAACAAATAATGTTGGCGTTCTAAATTTTAGAAATGGAATGCACACTGGGAACAACAAGCCAGAGTGGGATTACATGATTCCAATCTGTGTATGCAATGACCGAAAATGTGCTGATTGCTCACCGAAGGAAAACAATGTTAATCAACATGGGAACAGTCCTGATCCGTGTGAAGCAGGAAATACCGAAAGTCCCAGAAAGAGTTCATCTAAACCTCCGCTGAGAACACTAGAGGAAGAAAAGCATTTGGTGACACCTATTTTGTCAAAGTGCATCTCTGGACACAACTCGGCCAATAATAATTTCCATTTCCATCCAATTGAAAAACCTCAGAGAACATCCAAGATCCAGAACAAGGAGCCTTTGAAGGCACATCAGAGTGGTTCTGAGAGGCAAACGACCAGGAAACACCAAAAGAACATTGTCTCTAGCATTAATTCATCTGTTGATAGTGGTCAAACACCAGAGCCTCTAAAATGTCAGCAAACTGCAAGTTGTGTGCATGGTAATCCGTCCCCTAGTAAGCCTCTTAAGAAAGCAGCACCAATACCCTTGCAGCGCAAAAATAAGCCCAAAGTTATCCATCAGGAGTCAGCGGGCCTTACCAAGACAGAGTTTTCTGTCTTACCTGTTGATGTAAACAATTCAGATCCAATATGGAGAGAAAGTCCTAACAAGATGAACATCAATGCTGTAAGACATTCTAGAGAGAACGAAGGGACCCAGGCACTCATAAAGAGCTTTAAATGTACAGAGTGTAACAGTCAGGGCACATCAGCACCTGTCCCACACCAGAAGATCCCTCAGCAACAAAATAAAACGCAGCTATTTAGTATACCGGGGACTGAAAATAAAGAACAAAATATGTATGTATCTCCTGAGGTATCAAGCAATACCCATCTGAAGAAGTCATCCCAGAAACCTCGACCTGATGGCCGTAGGCACGATAACATTGGGTCTACAGAAATTTCAGTAGATAGACTCCTTAAAAAGACTCTGTCATTCAAAGATCCACTGAGAAATTATGGTCACAACGCAAAAAATACTGAAGGACATCCCCCTCTCGCATTTGAAAGACAAATTTCCAATCAGAACCAAACAAGTGATGTGCCAAACAAGAAGACAGGCTTGAGTCTCAAGCCTAAATCAAAGTCCTTGTCCTCAGCAGATATACGTAAACCTGATGGCCTCAAGAAGACCTCCTTTCTAAGGATCATGGACCTTGACCCTGCCAAAAAAGTTCCCAAGTTATCTGTCAAGAGTGGGCAGGCCCTTGATCTTACTCCAGTTACAAATGAGCAGTCAGTGGATATAGAGGAAAGCCAGTGTGAAATCTGCCCTCATAAACTGGCATCACTGCCCAGTGGTCACCTCGATGGGAATATACTAGGAGTTGAGCAGAGTGTAGATGAAGATCTTGCAAAACATCTAGAGAATGCTGGTGAATCTGAACATGCATATGAAGACATCCAAGAATATGAAAACCTGCCTCCTTTCAGCACTGCAAAGGCACAGGATGCCAATAATTACCAAAATCTCTCAACCATGTATGAGGACGGTGATATTTATGAAATTCCAGATGTGTTCCCTGAACACTACGCAGACAACAAAAAGCAGCAGTTTCTTAAAAGGTACAATTTTAGCTGAAACAGATAAACTGATAAATGACCAATATTAAAAGTACATTTTTGTTTACTTTAGTAAAGTCACTTTAATATTCTGTCTAGAAAGCACAGACTAGAAACTAAATCTAGGTTAAGTCAATGCTGTAATGCTTAAATGAAGGAATACTGTACATCAGGGCTTCTCAACTCGAGAACCCTAATCACAACTGAACAAGTTAATCAAGGTCTTCAGAATCACTAGAAAGTTATAGGCAGGAGAGTTTAATCAAGGTTAGGACTAAAGCAGCAAAGTGGACCCAAGGCCCGTGCTTATATATAATATAGATAACTTTGACATGCATAATTACTGAGAAAGTTGATTAGTTGAGATGAGGAAATTTTATTCCTGAATTTGAATTCAAGTAGCAAAATGTATTTGATTTACAAAATGCAGAATTGCAGTTCAAATTTGAATTTATGTAAAAATTAATTGAACTTCAAACTAATTTACTGAATTAGTTTGTAGGCTTTGAAGTTTTAGTAAAAATCCTTGACGTTTACGGGCATTATGGAGAAACAGACATTTGTACTTTGATTAACAAATTTACACATTTCTAAAATAAATCAATAATAATAATAATAATAATAATAATAATAATAATAATAATAATAATAATAATAATAATAATAATACATCTCCTAGTCTTGGTTAAAAAAATACAATGGCCCAAAACAGTATTTGGACACTTATGCAATTTCTGAATTTCTGAATGTAATTTTTTTTAGGATAATTAATTTAGATAATACATCAGCGATATCAAAAACAAACAGATTTAGCTGGAAATGAGCCAGGGCTATTTTTACATGCAGTCTAGTTTGATTTAGGGTTGTTTTCTTGTTTATATTGCAATACTTCCTGGCTAAGAGCACCAACAAAATATTGGGTCGATACAAAGTGAAGAAGTTTAGTTTGATTTATGTGACACCACTTTGACACGGAATTTAAAGAATGGTTGAAGTATTCAGTGTTGCTGAATCATTTTACATTTGACCAACATCTAATTCATACAACATTCATCGTAACATTACTATTGACTCTTCTGCTTCTGTAGCTATTATGGTGGGAAGCAGGGGCGCCGCTAGCAATTTTGGGCCCTATGAAAGAATTTGATGTTGGGCCCTCTACCACACCAACCTACACTCAAAAAAATATTTTGGTCTAAATATAAGTTTTATGTATTTGAATTACATTACAATTTTCCATCCAATTGGACTACATAGTTTTAACATAAACAAACAAATAAACTTAATGTGATTCATATTTGTCAGTCAAACGTAAATGAAATAGGTACGTTTTATGTAATGGTACACAGAAAAATGCCCATGATAAATTAACACAGCCTAGTGCACACTACTGAGATAAAGTACCATTGAAGCAGTGTTCAAGTTAATGAGATAATTGAGTGATGATTGAGAATTAATGATGAACACCTGATGATAATGAGCAGAATCACTGACGGAAAGAGAAACACAAGAACTACAACTGACTTCAGCCACAGCCTTAGATGAAATCAACTGAAGATAAAAGAAGACATTAAACCTCTGAAGATATCAGTAGATGAGGATTAAACAACTTCACAAACAGCATTGTCAGCTTCACGCATTACTAACCAGACTGACTTTATTTCTGTAATTTCTGTTTTAATGAAAATAATAGTTTCATAGTATGGAAGTCACCATACTGGAGATGTGTGTCTGCTTTAGTTGGGCTCTTGACCCTTAATTTTTTTAACTGTGTGTTTATAAAGCACATTTGTTATTTCAAGGGAATCCAAGAGAAAATATTATCAGGTGATGTTGGCTATTTGTTTTGGCCTGAATCACTGCTCTAATTTAGAGGCTAATTTGCTGGTTATAGAGGTAATGTGTTATTAATTGTGTTGTATTCATAATATTAGCCATGGGATTATGCAGCACAAAATACAGGATGGTTGTGTTAATTGAATAATATCCAGATAAAAAAAAAAAAAAGTGCACAAAAGGTTTTAATCTACGGCATTACTTAGACACACACAGACATCATGAATCAGCGTTTGAATCTCTACAATGGTGACAATCAAAAAAAATTAAGATAAACAGATCAACTTTGAACATAAAACAAGCAACTAAAATGTCACGACAAAAACAGCAAAAGTAAAAGCAATTAGTAAGTATCAAAGAAAATTTGTCAATTCAGATGCATAATTTATTCATGCCACAATGCATGCTGGGACACATGGGGGGGTTGATTGGTGGTACCCAACATGCACTGCAGCTTGAAGATTTTAATTGATTGTCACCATTGTTGAGATTCATACATTGATTCTTGATGTCTGTGTATATCTAAGCAATGCCATAGATTTAAATCCTGCATATTATTCGAATACCACAACGGTGCTGTAACTCGTGCTGTATAGAATCACATGGCAACTATTATGAATAAAACAAAACTATTAACACAGTACCACAATAACCAGAGTATTAGACTCCGAATGAGATCAGTGATTTAGCCACACGATGTCACTATATAAATAGCCAACATCACCAGATATTCTCTTGGATTTCCTTGCCATAACAAATGTGCTTTATAAACACACAGTTAAAGGAGCTAGAGAAAAAAGTTAGAGAGTTAAGAGCCCAACTAAAGCAGACACTGATCTCCAGCATGGTGACTTCAAACAAAACTATAAACAGAAAATTACAGAAATAAAGTCAGTCTGGTTAATAATGCGTGAAGCTGGTAATGCTGTTTGTGGAGTTGTTTAATCCTCTTCTGCCAAGATCTTCAGATTTAATGTCTTCTTTTATCTTCAGTTGATTTCATCTAAGGCTATGGCTGAAGTCAGTTGTAGTTCTTGTGTTTCTCTTTCCGTCAGTGATTCTGCTCATTATCATCAGGTGTTCATCATTAATTCTCAATCATCACTCAATTATCTCATTAACTTGAACACTGCTTCAATGGTACTTTATCTCAGTAGTGTGCACCAGGCTGTGTTAATTTATCATGGGCATTTTTCTGTGTACCATTACATAAAACTTACCTATTTCATTTACGTTTGACTGACAAATATGAATCACATTAAGTTTATTTGTTTGTTTATGTTAAAACTATTTAGTCCAAATGGATGGAAAATTGTAATGTAATTCAAATACATAAAACTTATATTTAGACCAAAATATTTTTTTGAGTGTAGCTATCCAAAATCTTTGTCTGAAATTTAACAATACTGACCAATTAAGCTCCGCTTGCTCAACCCAGAATGCCCCAATTGGCTGATGAAACATTGATTAAAATTAAGATACAATTTATACAAAACAAAACTTAATGAAGTGGTCACAATCATGTCTGATCAACTCCATTCATCTTATGATGTGTCCTATCTCATGCTGTTCACTTTTCATAATCGACATAGATTGACAGATTGACAACATAGACATAAAAAACAACATTATAATATTTAAACATAAACATCAAAATAAATACCTTAATGGCTGCAACAATTATAGCACAGAGAAATTTCATGTCGGAGTGGGATATGAATGAACGTAGTTTATACCGGTGAGCGTGAGCAGTTCATGAGTGAAGCGTTTTGCTGGATTTTGCCGGAAATGCGCCATCTTTTTTTTGTATTTGTAACTCTTTGGTAGATTATACATTTATAATACATTACTACTAGTACTGTTACTACTAATAAAACCGATCTCTGGGGGCCCCAAAAGTGTTTGGGCCCTTAGAATCGTCCTAACTTTCCCCCCCTTAGCTACGCCCCTGGCGGGAAGAACAGAAATGTTAAAATGCTTTTAAAATCGGGGACGCTTTTTGATTTCTTTTCAGAAATGTGTTGGAAGAAGTGCAACAATTGGAGGATATGCATTCAGAAGAAGACGAACGCAGCTCAGAAGAGGAGGATAACACCATCAATAGAGAAAAACAGGTACTGTATTCACATTTCCAAAAAATTGGGGTTTTCACAATTGGGAACATGATACAAATGATCTTAGACCCCTTTAAAGCGAGACAAACCAAGACCATCCATCTCGGGAGGTGGTCCGAGTATGGTTTGCGCTCAGCTAATGGTACGATTCTCTATAAAACATACATTGTGAAATCACTCCAGGATCACATGATTTTTTCATTTGTAAATTCCAATTTATTTTGGTCATCAGATGCTTCTGTACAAATCGGCTGTTCATCATGGCTGCTTCTGTAGGCAGATCTCTCCAATTGAGTTATTCACAACACACTTGTCTGTCATTCCAGCCACTTCCAAACTCTATGAGAGAGACACAACTGTGAACGCCTTGTTTATATTTTTGTGTTAATTATTTTATTAAACTTTTGCATGAAATGCTTAACATAGTACATGTTCAATAGTAAATGGAGCAAATAATTGATAGTTCTCTCATAATTGATAGTTCTATCATAATCTTACCAGTTGATTTAAAAAAAGCAACAGTATGAACACAAACAGGTCTGAGCCATTGTTACTTAAGTGGACCAAGAAAGGATCTGAGCTTTTAAAGAGGAATCACGTGTGAAAGCACACAAATCGTATAACACTTTATAAGATATAACACTTTATTGTCCCTAAAAGATAAATGCTATGTATGTATAGTAATATTACAGAACAGCATATGCAAAGGTAAATGGTGCAATTTATAAATACTTTCTATACATAGTTAGCTTAATTAACTAGAGCTAAATATTTATTTTTGATGGTATTTAATTTTTTTTCTAGACTGAAGCGAAGAAGACCAATGTTGAACACATTGTATATGAGATCTTGTCTTCTGAGAAAATGTAAGTCTGTTTTATCCAGTCAAACCTTTTTTAAAGGAACATTTAAAAAAAAGAAAAATTCTGTATTATTTACTCACCGCCATGTCATTCATAACATGTTGCCATTTTTTATACTGTGGAACATACATGTAGAATTTAGCCCCTTTCCATCCAAGCCCTTTTGTTCAGTTTTTCCGGTTACCATATGTGTCAAGTTTTGTGATATGTGGATGTTGCTGTCTGGAAAAGAGTTTCATAAAATTCTCCTTTTGTGCTCCACAGAATAAAGAAAGTCATGTTTTGGATCTTTATGTTTGCATAAATTAATTAAGTTTCTCTTTGTTATACTTTTTCTCTTTATTTATTTACAGATTTGTGCAAGTACTAAAGCTCCTCCATATAGTAAGTGTTTACGATAACTTGTTGAACTGATTTAGGTGCAGTTACGTTAGATAGGAAACATTACATAAAAGCCCTGCTTTTTCACCCATTTCATGAAATGTGAGTTAATCATCAGTCACATGGGTTCTTTTCTAAATTAGTTTTTTTGCTTCATCTGCTTCTTATACTTTATTATGGCAAACACACTTACAGTACTTGCAGTCGGGGTTGGGAATCAAGTTCGGTGTGGCAGTAAAGTTCGGTGGTAGTAAAGTTCTTATATAGGGATCTATAGGAGTTCTGAAGCAATGGGGGAGTCGTGCTTAATCAATGGCGTCATGAATTCACACAACATTGTGTGATGTAATACAAAATCTTGAAACAGAAGATGCTACCTTCTCATTCCCTGCATTGTTTGACACTCTTGACAATGACTCTATACATTCTCCCAAGGTGAAAATCGTTCAGTGGAACAGTATCAGTATTTCACCTGACCATAACGCTGTTGGGCACCTTTGGGGGAGTTGATTAACACTACCCATCAAACATCGGGCACTCAAGGATGTCATCCTCCAGGAGTTAAACAGAATAGCTGTTACCACCCAAAAATATCCGTACTAAGTAAATAAACCAAGTTAAGGCACTGTTTCCATAAACAAAGAGTGCACTAAAGTTGCTATGTCACTATGTCGTTATGAACTTGTATGAATGTGATGAATTCTTCTGGTGTAGAACATAAAAGGGGAATATGTGAAGAATATTCTGCCCATATATAGCCTATTAGAAGTAAATGGGAACTGGGTCTGTCAAGCTCCGAAATAAACCAAAGAACCATAAAAGTATCATAAAACTAGTCCATATGATTTGTTGGAGTTTTAGCAAACAACTATTTACATTTTGGGACCCACTTTATACTAGGTGGCCTTAACTACTATGTACAAACATTTAAATTAATCATTTGATACAATGTACTTATTGTGTACATACATGTTTTTACATTGCAGTTACATTTTTAAAAATACCTTCATATAATTACATCTCTGTAATTAATATCTGTAATTACCTTACACCTTAACCCTACCCTTAAACTTACCCATACCACCACTTCTGTCCCTAACTTTACCCGTATCCCACCTCAGCAGCAGCAAAAGTGTTTTGCAATACAATATGAACACAATAAGTACATTGCACTTATTTTTTTATGTAAGTACATAGTAGTTAAGGCCCCCTAATATAAAGTGGGACCAAATTTTGTTTTGATCAAAGATCAAGGCTTCAGAAAACTTTTATGGTGTTAAAAAACCCCAAAGACTTTGGCCATTATCAGTGCTTTTGTTGTTACTGATAGTAAAATTTCATTATAGTGATTTACTTTTTTATAGTTTAATCTCACTCCCCTAAACCTTGCAGGATTTTCGTGAAGCGGTACTGAAGGCCTCCTGTCAGGCGGGAAAAGCCGTAATCGATGAGCGAGTCGTGAACCAGATCTTGTGTTCTTTGCCTCAGCTGTACGAGCTAAATTGTGACCTGTTGAAAGAGCTGGAAGAACGGGTTGCTCACTGGTAATGAAACCGCACCAACATCAACAAATACCAGAAAGGAACCATCCTTATTTATCTTTAAACAATGGGGAGTCAGCATTACAGTAGCTATATGGTGCATTTGTAGGTCTGTCATGATTTAATGGAAAATGTAATTGTAGAAAGTGTAGAAAACCACATAATGTTTGCTATAGCTACACTCAAAAAACAAAAAAACAAAAATGCATGTCTAAACATAAGATTTATGTATTTTAATTGCATATAAATTTTCCATGCATTTGGATTACATAATTTTAACATAAACAAATTAATAAACTTAATGTGATTCATATATGTAAGTCATACATAAATGTAACAGGTAAGATTTGTGTAATTGTATTGATAAACTCAATGTGATTCCTATATACCAGTTATATGTGAATGAAACAGGTAAGATTTATGTAAAAGTGCACAGAAAAACGCCCATGTTAAATGAACACTTCCTAGTGTTCATGTGTGTGCTCACTACTGGGTTAAAGTAACATTGAAGCAGTGTTAAAGTTAATGAGATAACTGAGTGATGATTGAGAATTAATGATGGACATCTGATGATAATGAGCAGAATCACTGAAGGAAAGAGAAACGCAAGAATTACAACTGACTTCAGCCACAGCCTTAGATGAAATCAACTGAAGATAAAAGAAGACATTAAATCTCTGAAGATATCAGTAGATGAGGATTAAACAACTTCACAAACAGCATTACCAGCTTCACACATTACTAACCAGACTGACTTTATTTCTGTCATTTCTGTTTTAATGAAAATAATAGTATTGTTGGAGTCACCATGCTGGAGATCAGTGTCTGCTTTATTTGGGCCCTTGACCCTTAACTTTTTACCTTTAGTTTTTCTCTGGCTCCTTTAAAGGGTTAGTTCACCCAAAAATGAAAATTCTGTCATTAATTACTCACCCTTATGTCGTTCGACACCCGTAAGTCCATCTCACCACAGTGACTCTACAATAATTTTACGATGCGACGACAATAGTTTTTGTGCGCAAAAAAAAAATCCAAATAACACCTTTATCCAACTTGTTATTGCCTTCCGTGTGTGCCTCCACAACGCATGCGCGAGAATATGATGCAGATCCGGCGTTCGGACACATGACCCAGAAGCGATTTGTTGACAAGCAGAGGAAGACGCGCGTGTCTAAGCTGTTGGATTCTACATTGATCGTGCTTTAGGTCTCGGCGTAGTTCTCAAAATGGGACTAAAGTGTGCATTTCATGGATTCCCGAACCCCGGCGCTACGTCATATTCTCGCGCATGCGTCGTGGAGGCACACACGGAAGACAATAACAAGCTGGATAAAGGTGTTATTTTGATTTTTTTTTGTGCACAAAAACTATTGTCATAGCATCGTAAAATTATTGTAGAGTCACTGTGGTGAGATGGACTTTGTAACGACGTTTTAAGTGCCTTTTCTGGGTCTTGGGAGTATTAATGTACTGAATGCCAATGGAGGCCTATCTGAAGCCTTTCTCAGCCATCAGCTTTCAACAAAAATATCTTCATTTGTGTTCCGAATATGAACAGAGGTCTTACGGGTGTCGAACGACATGAGGGTGAGTAAATAATGACAGAATTTTCTTTTTTGGGTGAACTAACCCTTTAACTGTGTGTTTATAAGGCACTTTTGTTATTTCAAGGGAATCCAAGAGAAAATATTATCAGGTGATGTTGGCTATTTCTAGTGGCCTGAATCACTAATTCGCTGGTTATAAAGGTAATGTGTTATTAACTGTGTTGTATTCATAGTAATAGCCATGTGATTCTACAGCACAAGAAACAGGACGTTGTGTTAATTGAGTAGTATCCAGATAAAACTAAAAAAAAAGTGCACAAAAGGTTTTAATCTACGGCATTACTTAGACACACACAGACTTCATGAATCAGCGTATGAATCTCTACAATGGTGACAATCAAAAAAATCAAAAATCAAAATTCAGATAAACAGATCAACTCTGAACATAAAACAAGCAACTAAAATGTCACAACAAAAACAGCAAAAGTAAAAGCAATTAGTAAGTATCAAAGAAAATTTGTCACAATTCAGATGCATAATTTATTCATGCCGCAATGCATGCTGGGACACATGGGGGGTTTGATTGGTGGTACCCAACATGCACTGGAGCATGAAGCTTTTAATTGATTGTCACCATTGTTGAGATTCATACATTGATTCTTGATGTCTGTGTGTATCTAAGCAATGCCATAGATTTAAATCCTGCATATTATTCGATTACCACAACAGTGCTGTAACTCGTGCTGTAGAATCACATGGCAACTATTATGAATAAAACAAAACCATTAACACAGTACCACTATAACCTGAGGATTACACTCTGAATGAGATTAGTGATTTACCCACATGAGTATGTCATTAACAATATATAAATAGCCAACATCACCAGATAAGATATTCTCTTGGATTCCCTTGCCATAACAAATGTGCTTTATAAACACACAGTTAAAGTAGCCAGAAAAAAACTAAAGTTGAAGAGTTAAGGGTCAAGAGCCCAACTAAAGCAGACACTGATCTCCAGCATGGTGACTTCAAACAAAACTATAAACAGAAATGACAGAAATAAAGTTAGTCTGGTTAGTAATGCGTGAAGCTGGTAATGCTGTTTGTGGAGTTGTTTAATCCTCATCTGCTGAGATCTTCAGATTTAATGTCTTCTTTTATCTTCAGTTGATTTTATCTAAGGCTGTGGCTGAAGTCATTTGTAATTCTTGTGTTTCTCTTTCTGTCAGTGATTCTGCTCATTATTATCAGGTGTTCATCATTAATGCTCAATCATCACTCAATTATCTCATTAACTTTAACACTGCTTCAATTGTACTTTAACCTCGTAGTGATCACACACATGAACACTACGAAGTGTTAATTTAACATGGGCGTTTTTCTGTGCACTTTTACATAAATCTTAGCTGTTTCATTCACGTAAAACTGGCATATATGAATCCCATTCAGTTTATCAATACAGTTATATAAATCTTACCTGTTACATTTATGTATGACTTACAAATAAGAATCACATTAAATGTATTAATTTGTTTATGTTAAAATTATGTAATCTAAATGCATGGGAAATTTATATGTAATTAAAATACATAAATCTTATGTTTAGACAAGATTTTTTTTTTTGAGTGATAGGCTAGTGAAAAAAATCAGATAAATGGGTCAATGACATATATCAATGGGATTTTAAAGGGGAAATTTTTTTAAAACAAATGTGTCAAGTTCTTAGAAATCGGGAGGATGTGCACCCCATTTGGCCATCTATCAAGTCTCTATCAAATCTCAAACCGATGGGATCAGATTGTTTATACCTGTTGTAGAATAGGCCATTCCAGGATGACACACAAGTTTTTAATATTAGGAGAAGATCCACCAACATGTTCTTTCTGTCATAACTCTTTATCATTGAAGCATGTTTTTGATTGTGCTGGTTTTAACCCTGTGAGAAACATTTTTTATTCAGTTAACACTTTTGAAGACATTTTTAACTAAGATAAAAATATAAAAATATATAAAAATAGCAAATATAAATGGTAAAAACCTGATATAGTTTTACCATACATTTTTCTCACTGTGAAAATAGCCACAGAAGCTGGCATGGCATTACAAACAAACAAACAAACAAACAAACAAACACTGCGCATGCATTCATTTATAGTACATTAAAAATTAAATTCATAAATACAAATGGTGATAGAACATGTGTTTTCAAGTCTTTGTATTTATGAATTTGGTAACACTTTACAATAAGGTTCATTAGCTAACATTAGTTAACTACATTAGTTAACATTAACTAATAATGAACTGCACTTATAAAGCATTTATTTATCTTTGTTAATGTTAATGTTAATTTCAACATTTACTAATGCATTATTAAAATCTTGTTCACATTAGTTAATGCACTGTGAACTAACATGAACAAACCATGAACAGCTGTATTTTTTATTAACTAACGTTAACAAAGATGAACTAATGCTGAACAGAGGTGTTGTTGGTTAGTTCATGTTAACTAATGCATTAACTAATGTTAACTAATACAACCTTATTTTAAAGTGTTTCCATGAATTTCATTTTTAATGCACTTTAAATTAATTACAATTAATTATAATTAGGGACAAAAATGAGCATAACATCATTGATCTATATACTAGTTGGGTCTAATTTCTTAAAGTGGGGGTCTAATGCTATTTCATGCATTCTGACTTATTTACACTATATTACACTTGTTATTTACACTGTTTGGATTCTCATGCTAAACATGGCCAAAGTTTCAAAAAACAAATTGGATGTATGATGGAGTATTTCTGTGCCAAACTCCTTCAGGATTCAAATAAGTTAAAAAAATTTTTTTTGAGTATGGCCCTGAATGATGTCATAAAGGGAGGAATTCCATGTATGTGCACTTCTCCTGGAAGAGCACAGGCGCACATTAACTAGGAGTGTGTTTCCCATACAACAACCTAACTCTTTGCTTAACTGCCATAGTATTATGCATTGTTTAAGAAATCAATTAGCTATTCACGACTGTTTCCCAAACCTGTATTGTCGCAAATATGACATTTGTATGTAAACAAAATAAAAGATATACACTGCGTGCAGAATTATTAGACAGGTTAATTTTCTGATCATATTTTTTTTCCAGGTACATTTTACAAATTACAAACCACATTCATCCTAATAACTACTATTAATTTAGTATTTAATAATTTATAAGTGATATATAATTGTTCATGAAGGCTGGAAATGAAAAACAACTTATATTCAGGTGTGCAGAATTATTAGGCACGTTTTCTTTTAGAGATAAAATGAGTCAAAAAAGAGATTAAAAAATAATTGAATGATTTAAAATTATTTAAAATTATGAAATGCCCATTAGAAGGACACAATACTAATGCAATACTAGAAATTGCAGTTAAGGCATGACCATTGGACAGTGAAATGCTCATTGGGTCAGCAGGGTCAGACAAAAACAGGTGGCGAAGGAAAGACACACGTTAACTGCAAAATAATTAAGAATTAAGGTGAAGAATTAAGTGTGAAACCATCAGGAACCCTTTAGTCTCCAGCGCCACCATTTTCCAGAACTGCAACCTACATGTAGTCTCCAGAAGTGAAGGTGTCAGGATCTCAGAGACTTAAGTTAGGCAAAGAATCCTAAAAAATGACCCCCACTAGATAAGAATCACAAGCTAAAGTGTTGTAACATACATAAAGATATAGGCTTTATAGACAGATAGGTTGAGAGTGACTCTTGAGGCAGCATCACATCATCTTGTACTATTGTATGAAGAATTCATCTTTCAGAATCTGACAGTAAGTTTTGGGAGTTTTTAGTCCATCTCCTATACTGAAGTCCATTTTGTAGAGATCCCAAAACTTACTGCCAGTGAATTCTATGCCAGATGAATTCTTCAAACAGTGGTATAAGAGGATGTGGTGCTGGTCCTTCAAGAGTCACTCTCAACCTATCTGTCCATAAAGCCTATAAAATAACAGTCTTCAGTAACCACTACACTTCAGCTTGTGATTCTTTTTAAGTGAGGGTCATCTAACTTCTGGAGACTCCATAGGTTCCAGTTCTGGAAAGTGGTGGCGCTGGAGACTAAAGGGTTTCTGATGGTTTCACACTTAATTCTTCACCTTAATTCTTAATTCTTCTGCAGTTAACATGTGTCTTTTCTTCGCCACCTGTTTTTGTCTGACCCAGCTGACCCAATGAGCATTTCACTGTCCAATGGTCATGTCTAAACTGCAATTTCTAGTATTGCATTAGTATTGTATGCTCCTCATGGGCATTCATAATTTTTGACTTTTCAGTCTGAGTTAAATCTCTTTTTTGGCTCATTATATCTGTAAAAGAAAACGTGCCTAATAATTCTGCACACCTGAATATAAGATGTTTTTCATTTCCAGCCTTCATGAATAATTATGTATCACTTATAAATGATTAAATACCAAATTAATAGTAGTTAATAGGATGAATGTGGTTTGGAATTGGTTAAATGTGCCTGGAAAAAAACGTGCCTAATAATTCTGCACGCAGTGTAGATTGTACTGAATGTCAGCTTGCTTATTTTACTTAAGATAAGGATTTATTAAGTGTCAGAATAAGTCTCGGAGCCAGATGCAAGTTCACAAGGTTTATTAGAGGAGTAAAAAGAGAATCAGATGAAGCACCAAAGTCACAGTCCACGGCACAGAGACCACACGCGGCGTCCCACGAAGTAATCCACTCTGGTCGGTGACCGGGAAGAAATCCTCACACGGCAGGAGACTCACGAACCTCAGAACACTGGACAGAAGGCAAAACAACGTCCGACAGAAAAGAGCAGCTCTTTGGAACCTGGATGATACTGGATCTTGCCTGAAAACAAAGCGCACCAGTAATACCAGAAAACAGAGCACAGTTCACTCAAGGTCAAGTTCACGATCCACAGGCGAGTAAACTCCGGGCTAAGACGAGCCTCCAGATGCCTGCGACCGAACCTGACGAAACAGCAGGAACTAACGACTGGACTAGGACAGCGAGACTGAGACCAACCAAGACAATGAGCACGCGACGAGAGACAGGACAGAGTGCTATAAAAAGAGAACAGCTGATGAGACATGACAGGTGAACAATTACTGAAACGAGCGGGAGGAGCCAGTGAACCCGTGAGGAACCACCACCAACAGGTAAGACAACATATACACACACACACATGATCACCCAGGAGTCCTGACAGTATCCCCCCCCCCATGACCGGCACCGGACGGGCACGGAGGGGACTCACCCTGTCGCCGACGGAGATCCTCGATCAAACCAGGATCCAGTATATCCCGGGCCGGAACCCAGGACCTCTCCTCCGGACCGTAACCCTCCCAGTCCACTAAATACTGAAAACCTCTGCCCCTGCGACGAGAATCTAGTAATCTCCTAACAGTATAGGCAGGAGCACCATCCACTAGACGAGGGGCGGGGGGTCTAGGGGCAGAGACAGGGGGATTGTTCCGGGCAAAAATCACAGGTTTAACCCTGGATACATGAAAAACTGGGTGAACCCGACCAAGAAAAGGAGGTAACTTAAGCTTGACCGCTACCGGATTAATGACCTTAGATATACTGTATGGCCCAATGAAACGAGGGGCCAGCTTACGAGAAGGCTCACGGAGAGGCAGATCCTTGGTGGAAAGCCATACCTTTTGTCCACACACATAACGGGGTGGAGGTCGCCGGTGACGGTCAGCCGCAGCTTTGGTTCGTCTGGAGTTTTGTAACAAGAGTGATTTAGCTTTCTTCCAAGTGCGTCTGCACCTGCGCACGAAAGCTAAAGCAGACGGAACCGCTGCGTCGGGCTCCTGTGATGGGAAAAGGGGAGGTTGATATCCGACAGATAATTCGAACGGAGACAAATTAGTGGATGCGACGGGAAGAGAATTATGAGAATACTCAACCCAAGGAAGCTGTTGGCACCAAGAATTCGGATATTTAGACGACAGACAGCGAAGCGTTCGACCGAGATCCTGATTAGCCCGTTCGCATTGCCCATTGGTCTGCGGATGATAACCAGAAGACAGGCTGGCTGTAGCGCCGATCTGTCTACAAAACTCCTGCCAAAAACGAGAGATGAACTGAGGACCCCTATCTGAAACTACATCAGTCGGAATACCGTGTAACCGAAAGACGTGCTCAATCAAAACCTGAGCCATCTCCTTGGCAGAAGGAAGTTTAGGCAGGGGAATAAAATGAACCGCTTTAGAAAAACGATCCACCACAGTCAATACGACAGTGTTACCATTAGGGATGCACCGAATCCAGATTTTTGGGGTTCGGCCGAATACCGAATCCACTGGTCAAGATTCGGCCGAATCCGAAACCGAATACCGAATCCTACTCCCATCCGCAGTCCATTATCAAAGTAAACACATTAATGAAGTTAACAACGTCCACAGCAGTGTAGGGATGCCATTAACTGTTTTGGTCAAGTTTACTAAAGTAAACATTGTCGTGTATGTTCTTCTCGACGCTATTTCATGATGGTTTATAGAAAAATTACCCCGAGTCGTCCTCTGTTGTTTCAAAGAACAACCCAACGGAGAGCGCAGGAGGCGCGCGCTAGGGTTGTGCCGACATCAAGATGGAGCGCCACCATCGTGATGATGCCACGCCCCCGTTGCGAGTCTGACAGCGTATTAGTTAAACTAAAAACTTAGCAGGGATTGCTCTGTAAATTAAATTGAGAATGTAACTAATGCATATATGCTATTTTAAATACTGTAGTCTATGCCAGATATATAGCCTACATTTTGAAATCATTTGAGGCTGAAACATCCATAAGCATGCGTGTTTATTTTAGCACTTCCGTCAGTGAAACAACACACTACAGCCTATAAAACATCTAAACGATTATCAGTAAATAATGGTAACCTCAAGAATATATGAAAATTAAATATTAGTTAGAAAAATATTTGATTCATACTATTTCCCCGCAAAGATGTGTCATATACCGCTCTGCGCTTTGAGAGGAATGGGACACTGAATAGACACCTTCTTGAATATCTTTGTCATCATATGTTCTACTGATGTTGCAAAGCAACACTTGTTGTAAAAGGTCTGAAGAGTGGATTTTATTTTCCACAGGGTCAAGACATTTAGACAATGTTTGATTATTCACTGCCAGAGAAAACGAAACTAAAATCACCGGCGTGTGTGTGTGAAATGCGCTATTCAAATAAACCAAACTTGACGCGCCTTACCAAGTTTAATAACAAGAACAAACTGTGTTAAATAAAATTTGAAGTAAAAGGCTATTCGTCTTACAGTGTTTTTTATACTTTCCCACAGTAAAGGATGTGAAGTTATAATAGACTTAATTATAAGCAAACGAAAGGAAGAAACGTTTATAATCCCCTGCGAACATGGGTGCGACGCAAGTGAAGATTTGGGAAAAGAAACGAGATGTCCATGTCCATTGGGATAAAATGGACTAGGCCTATTGTTCAAATTCACGGAAAATCGATTGACCAGATACAGATCGCAAAACAGAATTAAAAAGAGCTCTCTGACCATTATTTCCTTTCTATGCTAAACAAAGCTTTGTGTTTCACTCCTGTGGTATTATTCACGTGAAACAGCATTCACATACAAAACACTGGGTTAGTAAAATAACGAAGTTATTTTTTTAAAGTAGAAAATAGTATTTATGTTAAGAGATATATTAATAAAAAGAGCTCAACTCTTAAGTGGAAGGAACCTATTTTTCCCCCTCCCGTGCAACCTAGCGGATGAATCATTATTTGGGTTAGTAAAAATAACGAAATGATGGTTTTAAGAGAATAGTATATGTAAAGATATATAGTAGCCTATATTATCTACCTATTTACCTAATTCCGGTTCTTCAAGCTTACGGATTCAGTGTATTTTCGTTTTGTCATCTTAATTTGGTAATTATTTAAGTGAAAAATATTTAGTGTAGGCCTATTTTATTAATTTTATTTATATTTTATCTGATCTATAGATCTATAGGCTGTTTGCAAGGTAAAATAAAATACATTTTGGCTGCTGTCTGTAGATTCCTTCATGCACAACTCGTATTCTCTCGGATGTTTCATATGCAAATGTTATAACAGCGGCTGTTGTTTAGGGTCCTTGTCATCACGAGACAAATCGGGATTGCAAATTGAACGCGTAGCTCAACTTGAATCGCCTTCTTTTGACTTAAAGTATACTGCCACGTTTTCTGTTCATGAGTTCCATTTTCACTTTCAACAGCGGCGTCATTACGTTCGACCAGCGGGGCGCGCATAGTGCAAGCCTAGTGTTCGGGTTCGGTGGAAAAAAATTCTGAGGTTCGGCAGAAACCGAACCCAGTCAAAAAGCCCAATATTCGGCCGAATCCGAACCCGAACCCTGGATTCGGTGCATCCCTAGTTACCATTCGACGCCGGTAAGCCGGTGACAAAATCAAGGGCTATATGAGACCAGGGGCGGGAGGGGACGGGCAAAGATTTAAGCAGACCAGCGGGAGGTTGATTAGATGCTTTATTACAAGCACAGACTGAACAGGCTAATACGAACTGTCTGACGTCCGAAGTCATAGAAGACCACCAAAAACGTTGACGGATGGCAGCCAACGTTCTCCTAATTCCTGGATGGCCGACAAACTTGGATTCGTGACCCCACCGGATGACATCGGAACGTAGACGCTCAGGAACCCATAGACGACCCACCGGACACCCCTCCGGGACTTCCCCCTCTCGGCCGGCCTCTCTCACCCGCTGCTCGATTCCCCACACGAGGGCACCGACCACCCTCCCCTCCGGGAGAATGGTCTCGGTCCGCTCCGAGCCGGAACCCTCGAACAGACGGGAGAGAGCGTCAGGTTTAGTGTTTTTAGACCCCGGCCGGTACGAGAGGGTGAAGTTAAAACGCTCGAAGAAAAGTGCCTAGCGAGCCTGTCTAGATGTTAATCTTCTGGCTGAACGGATATATTCCAAATTCTTATGATCCGTCCAGACCAGAAAGGGTTCCGAGGTTCCCTCCAACCAGTGACGCCACTCACCCAGAGCGAGTCTAACCGCCAGCAGCTCCCGATTACCTATGTCGTAATTTCGCTCCGCTGGGTTTAACCGATGAGAGAAAAAAGTGCATGGATGCACTTTCCCGTCAACAGAGGATCGCTGAGATAAAACGGCGCCTACCCCGACATCAGATGCATCCACCTCCACTATGAATTGTTTCGCCGCATCGGGAATAGAAAGAACAGGTGCAGAGATGAAACGGGACTTTAATTCATCAAAGGCCTCCTGAGCTTCAGTATTCCAACGGAAACACACTTTAGAGGAAGTAAGAGCGGTAAGAGGTTTAGCGATCTGACCAAAGTTTCTGATGAAACGCCGATAAAAGTTGGCGAAACCCAGAAATAGCTGAAGCTCTTTACGAGTGTCGGGCACTGGCCATTCGGCGACCGCTTTAACTTTAGCGGGATCGGGACGAATCTCTCCCTCGGCTATTACGAAACCCAGAAACGAAACCGACTCCTGGTGGAACTCACACTTCTCCGCCTTAACAAAGAGCTGATTCTCTAACAGCCGTTGTAAAACCTGGCGAACATGCTGGGTGTGTATCTGCATAGAGGGAGAAAAGATGAGAATGTCATCGAGATACACAAAGACAAACTTGTTAATCATGTCACCCAGCACTTCATTGACCATGGTTTGGAAGACAGCCGGTGCGTTACAAAGACCGAACGGAAGAACGCAGTATTCCCAGTGCCCTGATGGTGTATTAAAGGCTGTCTTCCACTCATCGCCCTCTTTAATACGTACCAAGTGATAAGCTTTGCGCAGATCTAACTTGGTAAACACGTGCGCTCCCTGTAATAACTCGAACGCTGATGACATTAAAGGCATTAAAGGCTTATTTTTAACAGTAATGTCATTCAGCCCTCTATAATCAATGCACGGACGAAGAGACCCGTCTTTTTTCTTGACAAAGAAAAATCCAGCGCCAGCTGGAGACGAGGAGCGGCGAATGAGACCGGCATTAAGAGACTCATTAATGTACTTATCCATAGCCTCTCTCTCTGGTTTAGAAAGGGAAAATATGCGACCCTTAGGCGGAGAAGTGTCTGAGAGAAGTTTGATTTCACAATCATACGACCGGTGAGGAGGTAGGGAAGTGGCCCGAGCTCTACTGAACACCCGACACAGATCAGAGTACTCCGCCGGAACTCCCGAGAGATCAACATCCGGAACCTGAAAAGTAGAACACACAACAGGAGAAGGAGCAGGACCGAGACATGAAACATGACACGCAGACTTCCAAGATAACACAACACTGTTCTGCCAATCAACGTGAGGATTATGTTTAGTCAACCAATCATGCCCTAAAATGACGGGTGATTGAGAATGTTCTAATAAAAAGAATTCGATCTCCTCACGATGATTGCCAGAAACAAACAGACTCACAGGGGGAGTGCGATGGGTGATAACAGCCATATGCTGTCCCTTTAAAGTCCATGCGGAGAGGGAAGAAGACAGAGGAATAAAAGGAATGTTCCACGATTCGAAGAAACTCCCGAAGTCATCGGCGGGCAGACTCTTTTATCGGGCACACAGCGGCGATATGCCCCGCCTTACCGCAATACAAACACAACCCACAGGACAGACGACGATGTCTTTCAGTGGCGGTCAGACGGAGCTTGCCCAGTTGCATGGGTTCCTCCATTTGGAGAGAAGATGCGGTGAATTCCTCCGGTTCAGAGACGACGAGATGACGAAACGACCGGCGGATGTCATGTTGACGGTGGCGAGTCTCGATCCTCAACGCCAGGTCGATCGCCGTCTCTAGAGATGTCGGCGGATCCCGTGCAGCAATCTCATCCTGGATTTCAGGCTTGAGACCCTCGAGGAACTGAGCCCGTAATGCAGCGTCATTCCAGCCGCAGGTGATGGCTAGCGTCTTGAACGCGATGGCATAATCCGTAACGGAAGAGGTCCGTTGCAAAAGTCTCACTAACTCGGCTGCTGCCATGTCCCCACGAAGTGATTGATCAAATAAGCTCAACATCTCCGTTTCAAGAGCCTCAAACGAAGCCGTGCACGGAGCCCTGGCTCCCCATACAGCCATTCCCCACTGTCTTGCCCTTCCGGTGAGAAGTATCAGTACATACGCCACCTTGGATGATGAAGCGGCGAACCGCCGTGGCTGAAGGGCAAAGACAAGGGAACACTGCTGCAAGAAGGCCCGGCAAGACTTGGGATCGCCGTCGAAGGACGGAGGTGTCGCCGCGTGTGGCTCGCGGTCTGCAGGTGCGCTTTCAACCGGTGCAGAAGGAAAACGCTCACCGACCTGGGAAACCATCTGGTCTACCCGGGTACTGAGCTCCGTAAATTGTTCAGACAGGACACGAAAATCTCTGGAAGCTTCATTCAACAGAGATGAATGCTGTTCAATGACCACTCCCTGCTGATGAAGTGCGGCGTACACCGGATCCGAACTCTCCGAACTCGCTGACTCCATTGGTGGCGTGCTCATTCTGTCAGAATAAGTCTCGGAGCCAGATGCAAGTTCACAAGGTTTATTAGAGGAGTAAAAAGAGAATCAGATGAAGCACCAAAGTCACAGTCCACGGCACAGAGACCACACGCGCCGTCCCACGTAGTAATCCACTCTGGTTGGTGACCGGGAAGAAATCCTCACACGGCAGGAGACTCACGAACCTCAGAACACTGGACAGAAGGCAAAACAACGTCCGACAGAAAAGAGCAGCTCTTTGGAACCTGGATGATACTGGATCTCGCCTGAAAACAAAGCGCACCAGTAATACCAGAAAACAGAGCACAGTTCACTCAAGGTCAAGTTCACGATCCACAGGCGAGTAAACTCCGGGCTAAGACGAGCCTCCAGATGCCTGCGACCGAACCTGACGAAACAGCAGGAACTAACGACTGGACTAGGACAGCGAGACTGAGACCAACCAAGACAATGAGCACGCGACGAGAGACAGGACAGAGTGCTATAAAAAGAGAACAGCTGATGAGACACGACAGGTGAACAATTACTGAAACGAGCGGGAGGAGCCAGTGAACCTGTGAGGAACCACCACCAACAGGTAAGACAACATACACACACACACATGATCACCCAGGAGTCCTGACATTAAGTCCACGTCATGCAAACAAGAAACTATGCGCCAGATTTACTAACAGTTTGCGTCAGCGCAAACCCTCTTTTGCCATTAAAAAAACTACTGTCAGGATTTACTCTTTAGTAAAAAGAGTAAAATAAGCAAGCTGACATTCAGTACAATATATATATATTTTATTTTGTATACATACAAATGTCATTTACATCTTTTAGTTTGTTACGCAATGAAAAATTAGCGGTGAAAAGGCGTGGACAGAGTTATTTTTGCATCTGACCTTATTTCTTATGCATTTGTAGGAGTTTCCCTTTCAGGTGCAAAATTTATGGGAGGAGAGTATTTAAATGAATCATGCAAGGTGATTTACTAAGGTTTGCACTAGTCAATTTACTGTTTTTGTGCCATTATTTACAGCCCAAAAAAACTGGTTTGCCTCGATTTGCGTTGGTCATTATGGAAATGATCCGGCTGCGTCTGTGTGCTTTATTTTCTGGAATTGCACTCTCACGCTAATTTGCCCTGTTTATTAAATCTGCCCATAATCTTCTAACCATAGGTCGAGAGCTGTGGTTCCAACCACTCAACTTTGCGATGTTGTTTGCGAATGTTCGTTGGAACTATGGTTTCAGGAAACACTGACTTGTTAAACTATACTGAGTACGATGGAACTTGCGACCATAGTTGGCTAACGATGCTTTTGGAAAACGCACCCCAAGAGCACAGTCATCAATGTGTGTCGTTCGGGTACACCTCCAGGTGCTGTTTTCGGAAAGAAGTGGTACAGATGTATCTGTCTTTTATAAATATGATAAAGGGTTTAATTAAAAATTATATTTAAAAATGAATATTCTGTTATCATTTACTCACTCACATATCATTCCAAACCTTTATGACTTCTGCAGAGCACAAAACTTTTCTACACAATCTCAAGCCACTATAAATCTTGACATCTGCACTAGCGCTCCTTGAGAATTAGCAGTGTCCTTTTGAGTCTTTTCAATGAATCAGTTGATCACAAAACTAAAAGAACAATCTTCAAAATATATTTTTAGTTCTGTGGATGATCCATTGTTACATGGGTTTGGACAACATGTGTAAACTATGATGCTAGATAGTATTTTTTTGTGAACTGGTCTATTTATAGAAGTTTCCTTGTTCAAACAGGAACAAGCATTGTTGTGTAGCAGATATATTTGTGAAGAAAGGACCTTATCTTAAAATGTACTCCACTTACATTCGTGAGTTCGACAAGAATGTGGAACTTCTAGAAGAGCATTGCCGGAAAAACCCAGCCTTTGCCAAAGTCGTCAGAGAGTTTGAGGTAACAGAACCACTCCGACCTGTTTTTTTGGTTTAATTCATACCTAGTTGACAGTCTTTGTAGGGATGTGAATAGTCTCTTGGGTGGTTGTGTTTTTCTTTTTCTTTTTCTTTTTTACATTCTTAAAAACTATTGACAAAAATTCCCCTCAGGCCATCACCTGTCTTTCTTTCCAATACAGAGCAATCCGTGCTGCGCTAACCTCGCAGTGAAGCATTACATGCTTAAACCTATCCAGAGGATCCCACAATATCAACTCCTCCTAACTGGTGAGAATTTTTACACTTTAAGAATTTTTATGAAGGAAATGGGAGTGCTTTAATGGGAGTGCCCATACAAAAATCAATGCCACAATGCTAGGGTGTTGCTATGCAGTTGCTTAGGTGTTCTGACTGTGGCAGTGCAGTTGCTAGGTTATTGTGGGTGGTTTCCAGGGTGATACTATGAGGTTGAGTAATTTTTTCAGCACATTGTGGTGCTGTTTGCTAGTGTGTTGGCTTGTTGCCATGTTGTCACTATGGTGTTTTTAGTGTGTTTTTTTGTGTTTGACTGAACTGACACTTTTGGATGAAAACTGAATTGAGTTGGACAATGACATCACTGTTTTCTGCAAAGCTGATTTGAGCTCATTTTATAACTGATGAATGTTACACAGTTATTGCACTGAATACTGAGCTGACAGCTGAATAATGACACTATTGTCGTTTTAGAGCTGCTTTACATCAGAATTGAATTCTGTTTGCATCATCATCATTCCTGTTTATCACTGTAAAGCTGCGTTGAAACCATCAGTATTGTATAAAGGTGACTTGATTTGGTTGCAATCATTTTTTTGGCCAGGTTGTGTTGTTCAATGTGGTGTTTCAATTAGTTTTTAACACAGTGTAGTGCAGTTGCTAGGGTATTGTGGGTCGTTGCCAGGTTGTTGCTATCCATTTCTGAGGTATTCTGAGTATTTTTAGCACAATGTGTGGTGGTTGCTAGGGTGTTAATAAGGTGCTCTAAATGTTTTTAGAATTTTGAGGTGTGGTTTCCAGGTTGTTTTTATGTGGTGTTCCAACAGGTTTTTAGGTCATTGAAGTTGCTAGTGTGCTGTATTTGGTTGACAGGGTGTTGCTATGCAGTTGCTATGATTTTAGCACATTGTGGTGTGGTTGCTAGAGTGTTGGGTGGTTGTTAAGCTGTATCTATGGTGATATGAGTGTTTAAGCACATTGCAGTGCAGTTACTAGGGTTTTTGGTGGTTGCCAGGGTGTTTTTATGTGGTGGTCCAAGGGGTTTTAGCACATTGCTATGCAGACACACAGATGTTTTTTTAGCACATTTAAGTGCAGTTGCCTGCCTGGGTGTTGCTTATCAAAAATCTAAAAAGCAACCAGTGTAGCCTGTAGATTCCCACAACTAATAACTTTTATTAATTGGCTATTTTAATGAATACTTGTTTGAATGAGTCTAAAACACTGCCCTGAATCATTTACATTATTAGCAGAGAGAGAATTTCTTTCATATGCAAGTACAATGGACATGGACCAAAATTAATTCTGTCAAATTGGATTAAAATTAAAACCGGAATGTAAATCAGAATCAAATCTGTTTTAGTGATTTGTGTGGCTGGGTATAAATGATTCTCTTGAAGAGACAGACACGAATGCTAGAATAAACAGAACGAAATCAGTCGCTGGTGTGGACGCTAATATAGTTAGGGGCCAAGCACCGAAGGTGCGAAGGCTCCTATTGAAATCGTTAGTGTTCATATTATTTTTATTCTTCCTCCGCTTCTTCTTCTTCCGCTCTTGAGTCTATGGCAGCCCATAGAACCGTATGGTAAAAAGTTGTGAAATTTGGCACACAGATAGAGGACAGTCTGAAAATTCACCATAGCAAATTTGGAGTCTCTAAATCAATCCCTCTAGCGCCAGCATCAGTCCAAACTTGACTCATGTTTATGCTAATAACTTTTGAACCATAAGGGCTAGAAACAAAATTCAAAATTGCATTCTATGATGTAATTTTCCGTCATGAAAATTTTCCCGGCATTTTGAATTTTCTGAAAAACATACTTTTGCGAACTCGTCCTAGACGGTTCGTCCAATTTGCACGAAAATTTAACCAGATCATCTTCAGACCATGCTGACAAAAAAAAGTCAAGTTGATTCGTGAAATCGTTTTCGAAAAACGCACAAACAAATTTTACAAAACACTTGCGAAAACATACTTAAGGCAATATCTCTGCAACGCTTTATCGCTTTCAAACTAATCTTGGTACATGTCATTACAAGCATGACCTGAGCCAACATGCAGCGTTTCGGCGCAGCGCCACCTACTGGTCCGGAGATACGAAAAATAGCTATTTTTGCTTATAACTTCTGAACCATTGGTCAAAAATAAAAGTGGTCTCGTTAGATGCAGGACGGCATGTCGAGTCGACTGATATCCAATTTTACCATATCGGCCATTTTGGCTGTCGGCCATTTTGATGTGCTAAAATGCTGTATTTTATGAATGCATGAACGGATTGTTACGAAACTCTGTATGGGTCATCACCACGATGCCCTTAAGGAGCCTGAGAAGGTTCGAAACACCACCACCTAGTGGAGCATTTTTTTTCAAATGCTTATTACTTTGGGTGTGGTTGACTTATTTTCATGAGACTCATCTCCTTAGACTCTTGAATCGTTGCCGAGTCCAACGATACCAGATTTGCAAGGTTTCTGCGTATGGTTTGTGCAGTATTGCAATTTAGCGCTTAAAAAAACATTAGCTGATATCTTCGAAACCGCTAGTCCGATCGAGACGAAACCAGCGTCAGAAGTTTGAAAACATAGGTCGCTTGTTAAATGTTAATACCCAAATGTCAAAATATTGATAGTAACAGGTAGTAAAATCCAATCAAAGTCAGGTGTCAGTAATTTTTTACATGTTTTTTCATATAAATGTCTATAACTCCAAAACAAAATGAGATATTTTCACCAAAATTGACACACACATGTATGGGCTCACTCCAAGGACACCTACAAAAAAGTAGGATTTTGCCTCAACAAAATATGACATTGGCTCTATACAACCCAATGTTTTAATGTGGGGTTTTAACATTTTTGCTTAAAATTGTCTTCAAATGTCTTCACTCATTTTTTTCAGTTGGTCTGCTGCTAGCTTCCTTGTTTGCTTCTGTTGCGCTTGGCCCCGGTATTGCTGCTTGCAGCTATATTTATCTTTATAGTTCTATCATTCTTGGTGTGAATGGGCCTTAACAGTGATGCTTAACTTAGCAAACAGGACAAACAAGGACACACACACTTTCAGATGACCAGTTGTAACATCCAAATATCTATACACAAGGATATATATATATATTCAGAATTTTTTTTGTATATGTCAGATGTGTTGGCGTTAATGCTTTTACAGCAAACACATAATCAGATTTGCAGAAACCTTATTTGTGCACCACAGGCCAAATTTTTTTGTGTTGTGTAAGTAGTACAGGCTTAATACAAAAAATTAAAAAAATTTATTTATAGTGCTAATGCACTGATTACATAAGTAACTAAGGATTATTGTATATTATTAAAATCACTTTACAGTCAGTCAACTTATATTAAATGGTTTGAAACTAAGGGCACCATCATGGATAACAGTCAGCATTTGCAACACTATGTTTGCCAAAAAAAGTTGAAAAGTTTGGATCAGAAGCAAGCAGGATAATGGCCCCTGAGAGACTATAAATGAAGCTTAGAATGAAAACTGGCTAAAAATGAGCTACTGAAATGGCAACTTCTAATTGTTTCTTATTTTTAAAAACTGTATATAAAAATGTTTGTATTTAAAATATTTTTAAATTACTCTCATATTTTTAAATATTATTTGTTTCCTCAGATTATTTGAACAATCTAGGTGAAGAATCCCCAGACTACAGAGATGCAGAAGGTGAAATTATTAAATTCCATTCCATTATTAGACACACCTTTAAATCATCTAAATACATACAGTACAACAACAATTTGATCTGAATCTTCTATTATATGAAAAAAATTATATCTTTATAAATCTTTACAGCTGCCCTAGTGATAGTAAAGGAGGTGGCTAATCATGCAAATGAATTCGTAAGACAAGAGGTAATTCAGAATCAATTGTTTCTTTCTAAAATAACTATAACAGTTTTTTTGGTAAATCTTGAGAAATGCAACGTTTTTTTCTTTCAAACAGGATAACTCCCAGAAACTCTATGAGGTTCAGTGCCGCTTAATTGGGAATCACGTTATTGTCCAACCAGGAAGGGTAGCTTAACAACAACGGTTCACTCTTGTTTAACTATTTTTCAACAGTAAATGCTTTTGTAATAAATCCATGCTTGTTTCTAGGTTTTGTTAAAGGAAGGGATATTGATGAAGCTCTCCAGGAAAGGGATGCAGCCTCGAATGTTCTTCTTAGTAAGTGACAGTTGTCACACTTCTCATTCGATTTTATAAAAAATTACAACTTCTGTATTTGAGAAATATTTGTGAAAGTTATATAGGGATATAAGTTATAAGTGAAACCCTCTATTCAGCTGGCTGGGCTTTATTTTACCATGGGACTTAATTTGATCATAGATGTTAGGGTATGATAGTATTAGTGAATATATAATGTATAGAATACAGAAAATCAAATCAAATCAAAAGCAGAAATTGTGGTGTTTTAAAAAAAACTTTGTTTATGTTGATCTTATGTGAACTTTTGCGCAGGTACTTTTTTCAATATACTGTATATAATAGTTCTATAAAAGCTCTATAAAAGTTTTTTTTTTTTTTTTAACAGTTAAGTGATAGTCTTCTTTGTACCACGCTAGTATCATCGAGCAATTTCAAACTGAACAACATACTGTCGTTGGCTGAGATGAAGGTAAGATGTTTATTCTTTTTCATAGTAAAATTAAATATAGTTAATTATTAGGTAACATTTTATTTTAAGGTGACGTAGATACTGAAGTTACATGCACTTACTATACTGTAGTAATAAGAATAATTTATACATAATTATAATCAACTAAACCTAACCCTAACCTTAACTCTATATTAAGTATGTGTAGTTAATTAATATTACTCAATACTTATTTGCTTAATTACACTGTAACAACGTCACCTTCAAATAAAGTGTAACCATTTATTATTTTTTATTTAAAATTAAATAATTGTCATCAATAATTTTTTGTCTGTATTTTCCTCAGGTTAGTAAACCTAGTCAAGAGGGGTATCAAAATGAGCTGAACATTGAGAGTGTTGAACGATCTTTTATTTTATCTGCCAGGTGAGAATTTTTAAAAAGTTTTAAATCATGTGGGTCAATGATGTGATGCAATTTTTTTCTATTAATTAAAATCTATTAATTTACTCTTTAAGTTCACAAAAAAATAAATTCTGTCATCGTTTATTCACCCTCATGTTGTTCCAAACCTACATGCACATTACAGATATTTTAAAGAAAGTTTTATCTATTTTTATCAGTGTTCATTATATGGACAAAGAAAAAATATTTTTTCAAGATCATATGTGTATCACAGAAGCAAGAAAGTGATACAGGTCTGGTATGACAAAAGGGTAAATCAATTATGATTGAATTTAAATATTTTCTGCTCAATATGTGAAGACTGGCCCTTATTTATTTCATGCCCCATAACAAATCAATACAATTGAATGTATAAGTTTCTGATTTACAAACTCATTTTATCCACAAAGCTCTGCTGCATGTCGAGATGAGTGGCTTCAGGCTATTTCTACAGCAATCAATGATTATACCACCTTCACCTCAGTTAGAAACCACGAGATGGTAAACCGACTGACTGAAATGACTGAAGTTTAAATCATAAATAAACGTTATAATAATTTTTCATGTGTGCAATTTTGTTGTCAATTAAATACATTTTCCAGGCAACCCAAAACGTTCTAGACATTGGGGCCCAGCTGGGAACCATAGCCCCAATATGGATCCCAGATCCCAGAGCCACGATGTGTATGATCTGCACCTGTGAGTTCACCCTCACCTGGAGGCGCCACCATTGCAGAGCCTGTGGGAAGGTGAGAAGATCTGGTTCCCTTTAGTTAACAAAGACCCCATATTAAATTCCATTCTTGGTAATCCGATAACAAGCAGCAAAACCAGTGTGGCGATGCATGTCCACTATGTGATCCAATCACTCAAACCACTTTCTGACATAGGCATAATTTGCAGGTGGGATGGGTGGGACACTTTTTGCCAGGGTCGATTTGGTCCCCACTACTTTTTGAAACATCTCGCGGCATGGATGTACCTGTTTTTAGTCTACAAAAGAAACATTATTGATTAGCAATTAATTAGTTAGAGTCAATCTGGCGCTGGAATGTGTAGTTTTTGAAATCAAGCTCATTGCCACTGTTATCCGTTTCGGAAGGCAACTGTGCGTCTTCACACAGACGAGCGCTTCAATCTATCGCTTAACGCCATTAAGACTCTTTGTTTGTTCCGGTGAAATCCCAAATCAAAATGCACACAAGTATGGCCATACTCTTGAATCACTGATAAACACATTTGATTTGAATGAGAAAAAAAAGATTAGATCCTAGAACCTCTCTGAGGTGCTTAACAAAAGTTCTACCACCAGACCAGACCATTAAAGCACATGATCATTCCATTTACAATACAGATTGTTTCAAAGCAGCTTTACAGTGATAACTGGAAAATCATGCAACAATGTTTGTTTTGGCTCTACAGCAGCTCTAGAGGAAAATAGTGTCCAGCTTAAGTAAGTTCAGTGTTGATTAATTTCCGTTATTAATTTAGTAAATTTTTTTGCTCTGGAGAAAACGTTGATGTCATTGTCCCACTCAGTTCAGCTCTCATACAATGTTGTCAAAGCAGGAGGATCAATAATAACAATAATTGTCTAAGCGACTAAGCAAACCAGAGGCGATAGTGGCAAGGAACCCAAACTCCATCAGGTGACAGAATGGAGAAAATGGCCTTCACAGGGGAGAGTTTAGTTGACACAATCTCTGCTGACTCTTCAGGGCTGCGTTGTGGTCGCGTCTAGGCGCAGGTCCTCCATCTGAACTGGATACGGCTTTTATCCAAAGCGACTTACAACTGAGGAAAACAGGAAGCGATCCGTCATGAAGAGGTGAATAATGGATTGAATGGAGGGAAATAGGAAAAGGACCTACTGCCTGCAGTTGATTTTGATATTCTAGGTATTGTAAGGAATATAATGCGTTAAAGCTTGTTCAAGTATTTAGTGTATTTAGTGTTTACCATTTAGTGCTTTGTAAGTAATTAGCAAGATTTTAAAATGTATACAATGTTTAACAGGGAGCCAATGCTGTGTTGACAGAACCGGGCTAATATGGTCATCTCCTGGTTCTAGTAAGAACTTGAGCTGCTGTGTTTTGGACCAGCTGGAGTTTGTTTATTAAGCGAGCAGGGCAACCACCCAGTAGAGAATTACAATAATCTAGCCTTAAAGGTCATGAACTGTTCTGCATTTATCATTGATAGCATATGTCGTAGTTTAGATATATTTTTAAGATGGAAGAATGCGGTTTTACAGATGCTAGAAATGTGGCTTTCAAGTGAAAGATTGGTATCAAAGAGCACACCCAGGTTCCTAACTGACGACGAGCACTTGACAGAAGAGCCATCAAGTGTTGGACAGTATTCTAGGTTACTATGTGTGGAGGTTTTTGGTCCAATAATTAGAAAGAATTAGATTTTTTTCAGCATTAAGTAGTAGGAAATGACTAGTCATTAAATGTATTATATCAGCTATGCATTCCGTTAATTTTAACGGAAAAGATTAATCAGGGTGCTCATTGTATTAGCAACCTCTCCTGTTCCTCCCTCTTTTAAAAACAAAGTTACACCACTGCTTTCCGATGTGTACATTTTAGAATGACATGAGTAAATAGTGACAACATTTTTGGATGAATTATTCCTTTGTTACCAGTTGTAAACAGCTATCTGTCTCAGGCCAGCTGGACAATTGCGATTAGATCTCTTGAGATGGATAATGAGGTGTAATAGAGTCCCGCAGGAATGAGCAATAAGCAAGTTAGCATTTTTGAACTTCCGGTTCCATTGTCCCAAAGTCAATGAGTTTTTTAAAGACGTTTTTGATTAAATATCTGAAAAGAGGTCTGCGGTTAACACAAGCTCAAGATATTTTGTCTTTCATTTTTTATATGTTTTATTATTGCCTAGAAGAAACAAGCAAAAAAATGTATCTATCTTTAAAACCTTCTAACTTTTAAAAAGTAAAAAATACAACTGTCCTAATATAATGAAATCATAATTTCATTGATTGGTTGATTTTTAAAAAATCAACATTAAAAGAATGATATTCTTGAAAATGTATGCTTGGAAGCTGCTTCACAGAGTATGCTCTTGCAGTGTTGCCATGTCCTCAGGTCCGATTTGTTGTTTGGGTTTGGCTCTTAAAGTGATCGAGGTAATAGAGTTATGAAAGTGGCATAATATTTTGGTCTTATTTTCAATATAAAGCATTTGGATTTATTTAGTTTATTATGTGCTTGTTCTTGTTTGTTTTTTCTAGCAAGATCTGGCAACACAAATAGGTAAAGATAACTTTTTTCCATGTGATTTACTTGCACCCCACATAGAAGTGACACATCTCTGATGTGTGTTTTGATCTGTACAAACTGCATAGAATTTTTGTAAATGCAGGTATCACTAACTGCATTTTTCAGGAGTTAATTTGGATGTAAAATGCAGTTTACTTAACTGTGTGTATACAGAACAGGATTAAATTACGGAACTGTGTGTGTACAGAACAGGATTAAGCACTAAAAAGCAAATCGACAAACACATTTTGTTGCAGCGTGTACGTGGCCAAGAAAGTCAAGTGGTGCACCCAACATGCAGAAATAAACATAAAACAGGAAATTATATCATACACTCAAAAAAATATTTTGGTCTAAATATAAGTTTTATGTATTTGAATTACATTACAATTTTCCATCCAATTGGACTACATAGTTTTAACATAAACAAACAAATAAACTTAATGTGATTCATATTTGTCAGTCAAACGTAAATGAAATAGGTACGTTTTATGTAATGGTACACAGAAAAATGCCCATGATAAATTAACACAGCCTAGTGCACACTACTGAGATAAAGTACCATTGAAGCAGTGTTCAAGTTAATGAGATAATTGAGTGATGATTGAGAATTAATGATGAACACCTGATGATAATGAGCAGAATCACTGACGGAAAGAGAAACACAAGAACTACAACTGACTTCAGCCACAGCCTTAGATGAAATCAACTGAAGATAAAAGAAGACATTAAACCTCTGAAGATATCAGTAGATGAGGATTAAACAACTTCACAAACAGCATTGTCAGCTTCACGCATTACTAACCAGACTGACTTTATTTCTGTAATTTCTGTTTTAATGAAAATAATAGTTTCATAGTATGGAAGTCACCATACTGGAGATGTGTGTCTGCTTTAGTTGGGCTCTTGACCCTTAATTTTTTTAACTGTGTGTTTATAAAGCACATTTGTTATTTCAAGGGAATCCAAGAGAAAATATTATCAGGTGATGTTGGCTATTTGTTTTGGCCTGAATCACTGCTCTAATTTAGAGGCTAATTTGCTGGTTATAGAGGTAATGTGTTATTAATTGTGTTGTATTCATAATATTAGCCATGGGATTATGCAGCACAAAATACAGGATGGTTGTGTTAATTGAATAATATCCAGATAAAAAAAAAAAAAAGTGCACAAAAGGTTTTAATCTACGGCATTACTTAGACACACACAGACATCATGAATCAGCGTTTGAATCTCTACAATGGTGACAATCAAAAAAAATTAAGATAAACAGATCAACTTTGAACATAAAACAAGCAACTAAAATGTCACGACAAAAACAGCAAAAGTAAAAGCAATTAGTAAGTATCAAAGAAAATTTGTCAATTCAGATGCATAATTTATTCATGCCACAATGCATGCTGGGACACATGGGGGGGTTGATTGGTGGTACCCAACATGCACTGCAGCTTGAAGATTTTAATTGATTGTCACCATTGTTGAGATTCATACATTGATTCTTGATGTCTGTGTATATCTAAGCAATGCCATAGATTTAAATCCTGCATATTATTCGAATACCACAACGGTGCTGTAACTCGTGCTGTATAGAATCACATGGCAACTATTATGAATAAAACAAAACTATTAACACAGTACCACAATAACCAGAGTATTAGACTCCGAATGAGATCAGTGATTTAGCCACACGATGTCACTATATAAATAGCCAACATCACCAGATATTCTCTTGGATTTCCTTGCCATAACAAATGTGCTTTATAAACACACAGTTAAAGGAGCTAGAGAAAAAAGTTAGAGAGTTAAGAGCCCAACTAAAGCAGACACTGATCTCCAGCATGGTGACTTCAAACAAAACTATAAACAGAAAATTACAGAAATAAAGTCAGTCTGGTTAATAATGCGTGAAGCTGGTAATGCTGTTTGTGGAGTTGTTTAATCCTCTTCTGCCAAGATCTTCAGATTTAATGTCTTCTTTTATCTTCAGTTGATTTCATCTAAGGCTATGGCTGAAGTCAGTTGTAGTTCTTGTGTTTCTCTTTCCGTCAGTGATTCTGCTCATTATCATCAGGTGTTCATCATTAATTCTCAATCATCACTCAATTATCTCATTAACTTGAACACTGCTTCAATGGTACTTTATCTCAGTAGTGTGCACCAGGCTGTGTTAATTTATCATGGGCATTTTTCTGTGTACCATTACATAAAACTTACCTATTTCATTTACGTTTGACTGACAAATATGAATCACATTAAGTTTATTTGTTTGTTTATGTTAAAACTATTTAGTCCAAATGGATGGAAAATTGTAATGTAATTCAAATACATAAAACTTATATTTAGACCAAAATATTTTTTTGAGTGTAGAGACTAGAGAGACCCCTGCAGACCCTCATGATTGTCAAGGTCAATACATTTCAGATAATTTGACATTGTAAGGCTAGTTCAGGTTTTATGTCTTGTGGTGCCACTCCACAAAACCTTACATTCGAATGCTATTTAGACAGCAGCATGTATTACTGTATAAGGCTGTTGTTATCATTGATTTATGTTCACTTAAGACATTAACGTTAACAAGAATACTTGCCAAGACAGACATTCTGACATAACAGTGTCTGTGTGTGTATTTGACTGTTTGAATGTGCAGCAAGCCACGAAAGAGAACTTAATTCTGGATCGTGCGCTGTTCGTGAGGCGATTTTATGTGCACGCACTTCAGTGTATGTGTGTAAGACAGCACGAGAACCGCAATAAGTGTTTTTCCACAACTTATTGCTCTTAATAACTCTCTTTTTAACATCAAGCAATTCACAGGTAAGTAACAGTCATGTGCCCAGTCTATTCTCTGCTATATGCGTCAACCTAAAACTGACTTTGAGCAACTTTTTGAAGTAGCCTATTAA
The DNA here is from genome assembly GCF_949357685.1 of Gobio gobio. NCBI lineage: Eukaryota > Metazoa > Chordata > Actinopteri > Cypriniformes > Gobionidae > Gobio > Gobio gobio. Next base: position 30,383,057 of record NC_137121.1, on the reverse strand, counting down.
AATCATTCAGATATTGCAAGCTTAGATGCATATCGCATTATGTAAATTTGAAATATTTCGATAATTTTTATATATATAGTGCAGCCTTAGCAGTGAGAAAGCAGCAGTTTAAGAGCATTTGATGCATATGTGTGCATATGTGTGCTCAAGCTCTGCAATTCACCTGCATCATGTCGACAGATGATTTTCCCGGCAAAAACGTCTAGAGTCTACAGGCGTTCATAGAGAATCTAGGAAGTTGGAGAAGGTCTTGTTTTGTTACAAGGTGTACACATTTGCAATAAAAAAGTGATTAATACATGAAATATATATGCATATATCCCTTATTTAAAAATTCATATTATTTAAACAAATACTTTTTGCCTTATATACATTTATTTGAATAAATATTCAAGGATTATTTTTTAGTTTTCTTTCAATATTTCTTTTGCATTCAATGATGTTTATGCATTCTTTTCTCTTGGCATGTAGGTTGTGTGTCAGGCCTGTTCAACTAACAAACAGCCACTGAAATATATGAAGAATCACCTTGCACGAGTTTGCGATCTCTGCTTTTCTGCTTTGCAGCAGAGCAATCCAGGTTTATCATGCAAACACACTCACACAGAAACTCTGTATGCTTTAATTGATTTGTATGTACTTGTATTGATTTGTATAAAATAAGAGCATGTGTGACATTTTACTCATATTAGGTGACCAAGCACCCAGTAATATGCCTCTTTCGCCTAGCAAGTCCCCTGGTTCCTTTCCATTCAGAAAGCAGAAGAAAATACCAGCAGCCCTAAAAGAGGTGATGATCCAAAGAACTGCAACTGTCTTTCCTATGCCAATCAAAGCTGACTCAATCTGACCTAATATCATAAAGATGATGAGTTCAGTGTATTGAGGTTTGCCTTGCTCAAGCCATTGACAATTGTCTAGTTTATCAAACTATCTTAAAGACATAGTAGTTTGTGATGTGTGATATGTAAATATGTCAAATGTATGAGTTAGATTTATGAGTTAATTTAATACACTACTGTTCAAACGTTTGGGGTAAGTAAGAATGTTTTTTTGAAGATGAGAAATGTATACTTTTATTCAGCAAGGATGCATTACATTACTCAAAAGTGACAATAAATAATGTTACAAACGATTTTCAAATGAATGCTGTTCTTTTGAATCATAAAAAATGCAGGTCTTCACAAAAATATTAATCAGCACAACTGTTTGATAATACCCGATTTTACGAGGTGGCTACTTTGTATGAATTTTGCTAAATTGTACGTTTTTGACGAGTTGCCCAATTCATATGATTTCGTACGAATGACCTACCCCTAACCCCACCCCTAAACCTACCCATCACTGTGGTTTAGGCAAGTCGTACGAATTCATACGAGTGAGGTCATACAAATTTATACAAATTAGCCACCTCGTACAAATACATACAGATTGGTCTTGTGATATAGCGTTGGATAAAGTTTTTTTTTGTTAAAAAACATTTAAAAATCCTACCAATCCCAAACTGCTGAACAGTAGTGCACGTCAGTTAATTGAAACCATTCATTAATTTTAGGTTTCAGCTAACACAGATGGGTCCTCGATGAGCGGCTACTTGGAGAGGACGAAGGCAAACAGGAAACAGTGGAAACAGTTCTGGTTTGTCATCATGAACAAAGTTCTGTACACGTATGCTGCCAGTGAGGTAAGAATATATAAATGCAGAAAATGGAATATAATGAAATACTTAGCATAAATTAGTACACACCCTCTGAACAAAAAAAATACATTTTTATTGATATATTCATTAATGACCACTATTACAATTCATTGAAAGGTGAATTTTTTTTTTAAACGTATACTTTAAAAAAGGGAAAATGTCATCAATATCTGTAAAATAAGTAAATGATCCAATTTTGCTTAAATTGAGGGTTGCAAAAATGAGTACACCCTTGATTAAATCAAAGAAAGGTGTAATATTCTAGTATGTCCTCCAAAATTTTTAGTCTACTGCTCTTGGAATTGAGGGTGTAAATTCACAACAAATGTTCACATCTATTGTTTAACTCCTGGAGTATGACCTCATTGAGTGCCCTGATGTTTGATGGGTGACATACTACTGAAGGATTTTTCACCTTGGGAGATTTTTCACCTTTGATTGTGTTTACAGTGTGCAATATAACGTGTTTATGTTTCGCGTGTAAAAAAAACACAGTATTTTTCACACAATTTACTTATCTGTATACCGCTGTTTTCACTGTCCTAAAAACGGCTTGAGGATTTCCCTGTTCTATGAAGTCCCTCCTTCAGAAATACGTAACGAGTTCTGATTGTACCAGCGCTTCCCGTGTTGTGATTCAACAGCAGCTTAGGGCACGTTGCCCGGAAAGGTCACGCCTCTTACCATAACGGTGAGATGCATGTGCTCAAATTACAGCGTCCTTGAAGGCCAAACAAAGGTGATTTGACTCCGGGATGAAAATAATAGCGTCTCGACGACATGGCGACAAACACACTACAAACGCAACACTTCCTCTTCTACACGTGGGAGAGCAACAAGACCACGCCCCCTTTTTTGCATATTCTTGAGGGCGGAGGTTAGTCAACAAACTGTTCTACTGACGTCATTAAAGCAGGATGTACAGGGATGTAGTCCAAACCGGCCGTTCGCTGTAGGCTGTGAAAGGGAACTTCTGTTAAATAAAATATCTCGCTTGGCATTGAACTTTGAGCTTTATAATTTTACAGGTATTATTTATGCTCTAACAGCAACATTACACACTAACTAAAGTTTGAAAAATGGGATCACGAGGAACAGGACCTTTAACAAGCCGAAATCTCCGGTTTCACCATCTACACGTCAACGCTGTAAACTAAAAACCTTTGCTAAAAATCTTCACCCTGACCGGAGTTTTCAAAAAAGTCCGGTTTCAGTAACCGGAGACTGCATTTGCGTGTGGATGAACAGCCAAACCGCGTAGAAAAAGCTGCGGTTTTGAAAATACCCGTGTTCGTGTGGACAGGGCCTAAGTCATTCATTGTGAAGTCTTGTTTTGTGTATACTTGTGAAATACTGCATTTCTGAGCGGTTTCCCTGGTTTCATGTCTCTTGGTCTTGGATTACTTGCCCGTTCCGTGGATTACCCTTTTGCCTGTCTCTCCTGTTTTGTTTGCCTGGTTGGACTGATTACCTGTTATGACCTCTTGCCTGTTTTTGACTATGTTTATGGATATTAAAATAAAGCTGCGTTTGGATCCTCTACCTTCTGTCTTAGAGCAGTCCGTTACACCCATTCATTCAGCACTCTTATATCCTATGTAAGACTACTAACGAACTTTGTGGGGACCAGGCTCTTCTCACTGTACTCCTCCCCCTTGCTATGCCATATATTTTGGGTGCTGTTAGGCAAATCAAAATGATTGATTTGGCCTAATGAGACCATAAAGTGGATTAACAGAAGTCTATATTTTGTTAAAATGGGTTTTGGAATAGACTAAATGGGCTTCTTGTGCTTTGGATAAAGGTTATGGAAGCCCCCCTTTATATTTTGTGAAGCTCAGCAATCTTTTGCTACACAGCAGAACTATATTCTTTGGTTTTTCCCATTGTGACCAATTAGATGAAAACATAAATATATTGTCTTTCCCTACTTTCATTTGTTTTACTTCAATGAAAGGATAGATTTTTATTTTTAATGAAAGATCAAAGGATCAATCATGCAGATTTATTTTCACAGCATTCTTTGATCATATTTACCTAGAGTGCCAATAATTCTAACCACAAATGCATATCTCAATTGGAGATCTCCATTCACAAATAGACATTTTGCTGCAAATCCAGACAGGTTAAAAAAAATATTTACATGACAAGGCAACCTGAAATTTTGAGATAAATGATTTGGTGGTGTCAGATAATACTATTTTGATGAAAGACTACTAAGACAAACGTTTTGAATTTGGCATGGCATGCACAGATTAATTGTGCACAATAATACAAAGAAGATTTATTAAGAAAACAAATGGAGTCCATTTTAATTTCATGTAGACTTTGAGGTTGGACTGAAATGATCAGAGAGGTAAATGCTAACCCTATTTCTATAGTGCTTCTGGTGTTTTGGAATGATATCTATCCACTGTCTCTGTGACTTGGTGGGTCAAGTTTCTGAGTACAAAATTTGTAATTGATGTGTAAATTTGGCCAATCATCATGAGTTAATGTGTAGTTTCTATCATCAAAAATCCAGCAAACGAGTGAGCTTTTTCAGTTTAGTTTACATTTTCTGGCTGTTTAAATAGTATAGTTTTTCTCATCCAAAAATGAAAAATTGTTGTTGTTTTTTGTTGTTGCAGTAAACAGCAAATCTATCAATCTTAATGTCTCTTTTACATATTGTGAAGTCAGTGTTTTGTAAACATTATCAGATAAATTAAAGAAAAGCACTAAATAGTGCATGTTTTTCCATGATATAGCCTAGTCAAAATTATGTTATGCTGTTATATTTTTGCTTCATGACCACACTTTATCATATTAATAAACTAATGAATCCACTGTTACCAGTTCATTGCACTCAATAAATGTATTTTATACACTATTATAAATGTTTGTGTTATTTACTTTGTATTTATTTATTTTGTTTGTTGCAGGATGTAGCGGCTTTGGAAAGTCAACCCCTTCTCGGATTCTCTCTCCGAACAGAGAAACCAGAATCTTCATTGCATTTTAAACTTTATCATAAAAACACCCTCTACTACATTTTCAGAGCAAGTGACAGCCAGCTCTGTGAAAGGTGAATGTATTGATATAAATTATTTAAAATGTAGTATTCATACATTTAAATGTAATAATCATTGCATATAATGTTTCTCTCTCTCTCATAGATGGATTGAAGCTATCCAGGAAGCCACAGTTCTTTAACTTTCTCTTCCTTAACAACCTGTGACACTTCCATAACTATCAGAGCAGATCTCCATACAAAATACACACAATACCATATTAAAGTTCAAGTGACTAACTTGTTTAAATGTGTGGCTCATCACATTTGCATGTGTTGTAAAGTGAGTTGTTCAATACTTTGTAATATATGATATATATTTTTTAAGCTGTTCTATTTATGCTTTATGGCAAATCCATTGTAACCAACTTTGCACTCAATAAATGTATTTTTATAAATTTAGTTTTTCCTTTCATTTCAGTATTTTGTAATTTTAAAAGTTTTATCCTTTAGAATATTTTATATTGTATTCTAATTAGTCTAATATAATTATACATTTATTTTTTTCAACTATCACTCATCAGGCTCAGGTGAACGTATTTATAGTATTACAAGGCTTATGTGTCACTCCGAGAGAATAACCTGAGGTAATACTATAGTAATGCCTCCAGAAGGACAGGTATGGGGGTGAGACTGATCTGAACTGGGTCAGGGGTCAAACCTACGTCACAAGCTCCTAAGATGGCGTTTTGATGACGACGGGAGAAGTAAGGACCCCTGCCCTTGTTTAAAAGGTATTTGAATATAATACATATATATATATACATATATATATATGTTTTCACATATATATGATATAAACAAATGTGTTGTGTTGAACTGAAGAACTAATGTTGATTATTGAAACACAAACGGCATTAAATGCATTGCGCGATCCGCTTACCTAGCAGCCGTGCAAGGTATCATTTCCTGTTATTTTTTTGCTGTTTTTTTTTCTCCAACGAGCTTTACGTTGTTCAGTGTTTGTCTCTTTGTAAACATCTAGACCACCATCCACACTATTTAGGCGTGGCAGAGAGTATACAATAATTAATTTGTGATATACGCGCCTAAGCACGTCGGTAAAGGATCGGTTTCCGCAGTTCCGCATTTATTAAGACACAGATACGTGTGTTTTTACCTCGGACCCACCGTGTGCTTTAACGAGCCCGGGCGTGTTATTCACCGACACGCTGTTTTCGACGAGTAGGCCTATATGTTGATGGTTTTGTAAGAACATTTTGAAATGAAACCAAAACACATTTTAAAACGCATAGTTTCGCAATTTTGATCAAAGACCAGCCCCAATTAATTAGCACATGCGCGTTTGGTTGTCCACATCAAATACTCGTAATCTGTAACCCGTAGTGTTTAAATGTTAGATTTTTTGTTTGTGGATCAATACAACACCACACCTGACTCAAACACGAGCGCTGACTCTTAATATACTTAAATTAAGACGATTATGCCGATCTGCCTTTATAAATGATCATAGCTTCTGCTAAAATTCTGTAGTTTGTGCAGTTTTTATCAGTACTGTAAAATCATAACTAATTCACTACACTTCAAATAGTGTGAGCTTTATAAATCCATTTCTTTCTTTTTTTTATTGTTTACCATTTTGTTGACTGTCTTGGCTGATCTAAAGTTACCGCTGTTTTATTTTAGTAACAATAGCTTGAGTGACTGTTATGGCAAAAACTGGTTTCTATGGGTGTTTTTGGTAAAGAGACATACCTATTTTTAAATATATATTTTTCTTTTCTCTATCTTAATGCTTTCAAAACACTTTTAAGACCACAATAGGGCGCACCTGTACACATTACAGGTATTTTTTGTTTCAGTAGAGAAATTGTTGGCTTTTCAGGCCTACCATGAACTCTGCAGCAATCCCCAAAATCCCATGAAGAATTGTAATCGGTTGGTAACTCTACACTCAAACTACTCATTTGGTGTATGTGAATGTTTTGCTTTCAACCTTTGTTTAAAATCAGTGACTTAACATCAATAATTATCTATTCAACCATAATTTCTGTTTCAGTGATGTCATGTCCAATGATTCTTCTCATGAAATAAGTCGGCATGAAATGGAATTATTTTCTAAATGCATCTTAACAAATGTATAAATACTATTTTTCTTTTTGTGCTAATTTGTTTCACAATATGGAATAAATGATCTGTTGCTACTTTCATTTAGGGTTGGTTCTTTACCACAATTTTGGCTTCGGTACGATACCAGAATCGAATACTCGGGGACTAGCAGCCCCAAAAGAGAACTGAATTAAAAACAGTTTTATTCAGAACACTGCATGAATCTCTGCAGTAACAAATGCATTGCTTGTTTTCAAGCATAAATATATAAACAGTTATAAACTCCTTACTCATAAAACTGAAGTTAAATTTTGAACTATTATTGAATTACTATTAATGAATTATGCAAAAAGTGTAATCTTCTTATAAAAAGTAACAGAACAAGTGGCAGATCTATTATTTTGCATTTATGCTTCAAGGGCCCTTTCATACACCCGGCGCAATGCGGCGCCGGCCGCAACGGAAGTGTTTTTTGCTAGTTTCAATCCGACGCAGTTATAATTTTCACATCCAGCACCATGTTGTTTAAATAGCAAATGCATTTGCGCACATGGGCATGCTGGTCTGAAAACGAGGTGTGTTCAGGTGCATTGTTGGCACGTTGCTATTTTGAGGAAACTGAAAAGAACTAAGCAATTGACCAAAAAAAACCTGGTCTAAAGTCAATAGCATATTTTTTGTGTTATTTATAGAGCGTGTTCGTAATATGCGCCTGTATGCGGATGCACAACGCTCATACACTCTGCATATTACACACACAGGGACGTGCAGCAGCAGCACAAACATTTTTAAATATTAAAAAGAAAAGGATTCCTCTCTGGAGAAGTGTTCAGTCTTTCCACTCAATTCCGCCATGTAAATAGCGAATCCACCATGGTCCAAGCGAACTGGCTTTTAAAGGGAATAGGAGATGAATGTAGAAACAAACACCACATAAGTAATGATTAAGAGGCATTATTTTTGTTTTAGTCTATACTTTAATTGTTTTCTGAAAATCTTTCATAGTGCACCTTTAAGACAGCAGATGTTTTTGATGATCCATGTCACACAAATAACATTGTCATCTTTTTTTTTACAGTGACACCAATGCAAAACATCAAGGGTAGGCGATGGAGCTCCCCAACTACGCCAGTCAACTGCTTCTCCAGCTCAATCAACAACGCTCCAAGGGCTTCCTGTGCGATGTCATCATCATGGTTGAGAATACGCTCTTCCGAGCCCACAAAAGTGTCCTCGCCGCCACCAGTCACTACTTTAAGTCCCTAGTCCTTCATGATAACCTTATCCACCTCGACCCTGATATGGTGGATCCAGCTGTTTTCCAGCAAATTTTGGATTTCATTTACACCGGCAAATTGTCAGATGACACTTTTGATGGTCTGGATTTGAGCTCTCTGCTCACCACAGCTAATTTTCTCCAGCTTAATGACCTCGCAAACCTGTGCTCCAATAAGATTAACCAAAATGGATCCCTCAATAGCCTAGCTTGTGGGAGCTCCAAATCTTCATTTCACCGGTACGAAGACCACTCATCAGACACTGAAACATACACGTGTATGACTCCTCCCAAAAAAAGGCATAATGCTGAAAGTAAATGCAGAAAAAAGCAGGACTTGGGGTTGGATTTGTCTAAGAAAAATGTAAAGTCTGAGACAAAAGTTAATGATGAGTTTTTTCTTTCTAGAACCATCTCCAACAATATGCAGCTAGGAATAAATGGGAAGTGTGTTCCAAAGAAAGAGAAGTGGATAATTCCTTTGGATGGAGCTCAGGAAAGAAAAAGGGAGGGATCCCGAAGAAAATCCAAGGTTAATGGTTACATTCCTCTTAGCAGGGTTGGAAGTCAACTAAGCCAGAATCAGACTTTCACTTTACAGTTGTCTGTGAAGAAAGAGAAAGGGATTGGAGGGAAAACGGACGAAACTGATGGCCAAAAACCAAGCAATGGCAGCACCAATTTTGTATATCAAAAGGAGACCTTTCTCAAAGAAGCTGAAGGGGACAACCCATACGTTTGTATACCATGTGAAAAGGGTTTTCCCTCTTCTGAGAGTCTCAAATCCCATGTGGAAAGTCATTTGGATGAAGACCTGGATGTGAAGGTTGAGGATGAGGAGGAAGAGGAACGTGATGGAGACCCTGGAGTCACCAAAGTCCCGCAAGAAGCTACTGAAAGCCTGGAGCAAAGTCCACTGAAGTCCCTCAAAGATGTTGACACCCTGCGTCCATTCCCTTGCAACATATGTGGCAAGATGTTCACACAGCGCGGCACTATGACCCGTCACATGCGCAGCCACCTCGGTCTAAAGCCATTTGCGTGTGAGGAGTGTGGTATGCGCTTCACCAGGCAGTACCGTCTCACTGAGCACATGCGTGTCCATTCAGGGGAGAAACCGTATGAGTGCCAGGTCTGTGGTGGGAAGTTTACGCAACAAAGAAACCTCATTAGTCACATGCGGATGCATACCTCAGCATCTTAGAACAGGTCAAAGAGCCCAAACTTGGATAATACAGATACCAACAGTTCTCCATAGTGCTTTGGTTTAGGTTCTTTTAACCAAGGGTTCAGTTTTCCCTTAAGAACACTACAAAGATTCATCTACATCTTCTTTACAGAGTTTTTTTTTTTATAGCTAATTTTAGCTTCATTCCCAATTCTTCTACAATTCTAAAGAGTCCACTAGCTCAAAAAAGAAACCTCTGTAGTCTAATCTAGGGTACAGTTTTGACCATGAATCTTAGAATTCTATGAAAATTCCTCTGGATTTTCTCTGCATAGTTTACTTTTTGATCTTATTTTTAGGTTCAGTTTCAGCCACAAATTCTTAAATTCTACAAAGATTCTTCTAGCTCAAAAATGATAACGCTCTGAAGATCTAGAGTAGGGCTATGTTCACACTGTCAGTCCAAATCCGAATATTTGTGCATCCAAATGGAATCTGATCTAAATTATTGTCTGTCCACACTGTGTATCGCAATTGTTCAAATCTGATTTGTGTGTCCCGTGGCGTTCAGTGTGTAATATCTGCATTGGTTTCTATGGCAATGACATTGCGTTAGTTGGCATACACCAAAAACAACAGCAAGGTGGAGGGGTTTGCAATACAGATGTCTTATTTACAACATAACAATGTGTAACCGCTGCGGTTTATTCCATGTCATCTCTGCCAGTTTTAAAATTCAACATGTCTCCGTTATATTGTAGTTTTCTGCTTGACAGGCGCTTTGCAACAACACAACTTTGCAGCGACTTTCAGAATGTTTCTTATAACAACGTCTGACATGTTTACACTTTACGTGGTGTGAGAAAGTGATAAAACATGCGCAATCCGATTAGAGCCGGTCAGACTGAAACCGGTTTCTAGAAATGCAATTTTAATAGGATTTCAACCCACATATGTAGCTCAAAATGGATTTGTAAAAATCGTATTTCATGAGATCCTTTTTTTTTTTTTTTTGCCGTTCACACTCGCTAAATATGATCAGATTCTAATTGAATATGCACAAAAATTGGATTTGGACTGAATAGGTTTAGGAGTAGCCAACCTGGAGGGCTGCCTTCGAGACTTGTACTGTGTTCGAAACCTATTCGTTCACGATTCCCTACATTGCTCCACTAATATAGTCCACTTGAAGGAGTGAATCAAAACGAGTGAATACGCACACTGAGTGCGCCAGTTCCTACTTGCTGTTTAATAATTATTTGAAATGTATCAAACTGGCAGCTCCAGTAGTAATGAAAATATTTATCTTGAACTCTGTCATGGAAACTAGCATGTATAAACCGTAATTAAACTAATAAGCAATTAAAGAGGAATTTATACCTGTATGATATTACGCTGGACCAGCACAGTTTGGAAAATGGATGGTTGATTGATTCAGCTGCTGGCGCCATCTTCTGACAAGACACAGTAATTAATTTGGAGTGACTGTCACAGTGCATTATGGGTATTCTCTAACTGCTGACCATAGTTCAGTTGTACACTCGTGCATTGTGGGATTGCACTCAATAACGTCCACTATGGTTTTGAACACTATTACAAATGGCTGTCCTATATTTAAGGGATTTCAGACACAGCCTATTTTTCAAACCTGCTCAAATCAACTGATTATCTGCTTCCGGTGTGTTTTATTAGGGTTGGAGCTAAACTCTACAAGGCTGCTGCCCTGCAGAGATTAGGTCAAACCTTGGTCAAACTCACATTGGCTGTGTCCGAAATCGCCTCTATTTCAAATGATTATTCACACTCGTTGTCCGAATTCACTCACTCGTTTTCATTCACTCCTTCAAGTGGACTTATGAGTGGAGTAATGTAGTGAATAAGGGTACAGGGGGCGTTTTTGAACACACCACTTGTTTGTTCATGTGTCTTTGATTAGGGATGGAGCTAAACTGGGCAGTGGCCCTCCAGAGCCGGATTTGAGGATCCCTGATCTAGAGTTTAGCTTCAACTCTAATTAAATTCACCTAATCTAATCTATTCTAGTCATTCAGCATTATTTGGTAGGTGTGTGAGCAGTGTTGGGACTAAACACTGCAGGACTGGCCCTCCAAGAGCTGCGTTTGGCACCCCGATCTAGAGGGTTCTTTGTAGAGTTCTCAGAATTTGTGGCCAAAGCGGAAGACTATCTCAAAAGGAAACATCTGTAGCCTATTCTATGGATCAGGTTGGGCCACAAATCCTCTAGATGACTATTTGAAGTTTCATTGAGTTTACCCTTTGAGCTTATATAGTATTCAGTTTGGATCACAAGTCCTTTAGGATTCTGTAAAATAATCCTCTACCTCTTCTCTACATTGCTTTTAGCTTTTTGTTTGAGCAAATCTTTAATTTTCACCCACACAGCTATTCCTCTAGCTGCAAATGAAACTTATGTAGAGAAAATCTAGAGGATTATTTGTAGCATTCTATTTTTCTACTCTCAAAAAGAAAACCATTGTTGTCTAATCTAGGGTTCAGTAAGGTTTCTCTACAGTTTAATTAAAAAAAATTTTTTTTTAAAGATAATCTAGAGTTCAGTTTTGCTCGCAAATCCCCTAGAATGCTACAAAGAATGATCTTGATCTTGGTAGAAGAATGGCAAAGCCATTCCCTGATAAGTATAAAAATGCCAACTTCAGCCAATACCTGCTGTTATACCTCTTTCTATGAATTTCTATAAATCTTCTTCTTGTGCATGAATTGTTTCTTGTTATTGTTAGTGTGTAGCTATACAAATATCAAGTTTATCCACTTAGTGATGTAGTTTGATCTATTAAAACGAAAATTACCTCAATAGCTAGTAATTCTCTCAGAACTTAAACAACCGAATGTTCCTGGTGATGCCAGTTATTTTACAGCAGTGACTTGCGATACCTCTCGAATGTAATTTAGGAATCGTGATATTGTTTAGGCTTCAGAAACGGACCGCTATAATAAAGCTATCTGGTTGTTTACTTGAATACACAAACTTGCTACCTCAGATTTAACCAAACCCTCTGATTAGCCTGTATGAGATTAAGACCACATGTTGGACAAGAACGACATGCCGTCTTCCATAATACATTCACTCTGTCTAGTTTCATTAATGAGCTTAAACTGACATCTGATCCAGAACAGAGGAGAAAACACTGCCTGTTTTAATGTACACTTTTCAGGGGGTCAGGTAATACTTCACTGTAGGGTTGCGATCTGAGCTAGTGAAGTAATATTGCTTGAGCAATTATGGTGTTTTGATGTACAGTTCCAAAGAAATATTGAATGTTGAAATGCTGAAGAAATACTGTAAAACTATATAACCAAATCTATATTCTTGCTAAATATTTAAGTCTAATTTATGCTTCTTTCAATTCAGGTTTATATTATAAATCCTTTTCTTCTTTTTTCAGGGGTTTTCCTTTGGGTTTTTTCTTTCTTTTATTATTTCCCAATGCTTCAACCAATGGCTTAATTTATGCAGCATGTTGTCCATGTTTGCTTGTGGCATGTGCATTGTTCTTATGATTTAAAAATGTTAGGTTTAGCAGATTGCATTCATGCATTTAGTGTTGAAATGAGACCAAAAGCTTAAAATCAAAACCTACTGTAAATATCTTTGGGTATCTTTAATGTACATGACATTTTATTGTTATCAGTTGATATATTGCTGAAACTTTTACTTGTTCAGATATGAAATGATTTTCTTACTGCGTTTAATATCTCTAAACCATGTTTATTTTAAACTACCTCTGGTTGGGTATTTTGTACATTGTACCACTCGTTTTCATCATGCTGGAGGGCTTTTAAACAATACCTAATTTTGAGGTTGTTTTGTAGCTAGTTGCCTGTTCTGGTGATATTAAAAAAAGGGTACTAGGGTCAAATTATTGTTTAATTTGCTGAATTGCCATTACAGGCACTCTTTGTTCGGTTTGTGCTTGCTTTTTTTTTCTTTATATTGAGATGATTATTTGACATTTTCTGTAAATCAATACAATTCTAGAATATTCAGGAACTTTTTATTACATAATGGGACTTGAAACTGAACTTCAAAACTGTGACAACACTTTCATTTGCATCCTCTGCAAACCTCAGGGACGATTTTAGGGACACATCCCAATGAACTTTTTGAACCATAAAGCGCCATTAACCAATGTTTTTGCAGCTATTTTACTTTAGACATGTTTCAATATTCTCTACAACTAACACAATACGCCTTCAGAAGGTTCGGCAGCTCTTTCCATTTGCAGTACAGGTTTGTGTGTGTACGTGTATGGTTTTGATGTGGTTTTCAAATGCTTTTGAAATGTCAAGTACTTTGTTCAGAAATAATGATACTAAAGTATTTGCCACCTGTTTATGAAAACCAAAGCACATTTTCACTCTTTGAAGAATTTAAGGTCCTGTTGTAAGTAACATTGTTCTCATTTATGACATTAAATAAAATTAAATGCTGATCAAATAACTCCACTTTCCCTTTTGCTTTTTTATTGATGTGGGTATGTACAAAATAAATAAAAAAAGCTTCTGAAATATATTAATATCATCATGTATAATTTCCCTAGTGAAAAATAAAAATTTGAATTTTTTTTTTTTTAAAGATAAGTATGCTACAAATACATTTAGATATGTATGCATGTAAAAAACACAACTTGGAAAAAGTTGAAATTACTGATTTTGTTGTGTTGGTTCAGCAAAAATCCACACTAAAAATCTCGTACAACAAAACAAATCTTAGTACTAATTTCCCCTAGCTTTTTCTTGTTGACTCAACTTTTGTAAATAACAGTTATACAAACAGAAAATAAGTTGTCTGTGACAAAAAAAAAACACGTTTAGTTGAGTCAACGTGACATTTGTTTTCTGGAGAGGTGCAACTATTCTGTAACAAATCTTTTGTAGTTGAGCCAATTCAACATTTTGTGTCTACTGGAAACAGAAGTTCTTATTAAGAATTAACAGGTTCAGATGGAGATTTTTTATTGAAAATGTTTGGTCACCATTTTGGTGATGGGCGTTTCCTTGAGTTGGCCAGTTTGACTCTTGGTGTTTTGTGTGAGTTTGTGGTCTTTGTAATAGTGTTTAGCATAACGCATTTGTTGCAAAGAAAGCCATAACCAAAAATGATCATGTGATCCAGATAAAAGCATTATAAAGGGGAATAGTTTATACTATATTCCTGATCAAAAGTGATTATTTGTGAATTATATTCACATATTAATATTTACCAAACAAAACTTTTATGCAACAGATCAGTCGTTCCGAATTATGATTTTTAAAAACATTGTGGGATTTTTATAGACACACAGACATCAAGAATCACCATATGAATCTCAACCATGGTGACATGTTTCATGCCACAATGCATACTGGGAGCCATGATTTTATTGCTATGTTGGCTCCCAGCATGCATTGCGGCAAGAAGCATGTCACCAATGTTGAGATTCATATGCTGATTCTTGATACCTGTGTGTGCCAAAATACTTTTTTTCCACGTAATGTATTTTAAATTTAGAATGTCTGATATGCTGCAACAAAGTTTTGCTGGTAAAATATTAATAAAAAAATACTCACTTTGGGTCAAAATTAAGATTAGTGATTTATTCGAGTTTATGAGGCTGAAAGCTTAATCATCTTAGTTTCTTTCTTAGCAACAAATTATGTGTTTTGCTAAACACTGTTACAAAGACCACCATCTCACACAAAGAGTCAACCTGCCCAACCAAAGGAAACACTCATCACCAAAATGGTGACGACCAAATAATTTTTAATAAAAAAATTCAACATCTAAACCTGTTAATTCTTAAGAACTTCTGTTTCCAATGGACAACATTTTTTTTAATTGGCTCAATTACAAAAGATTTGTTAAAGAATAGTTGCACCTCTCCAGAAAACAAATAATGTCAAGTTGACTCAACTAAATATTTTTTGTGTCACAGACAACTTATTTTCATTTCATATAACTGTTATTTACAAAAGTTGAGTCAACAAGGAAAAAGCTAGGGGAAATTAGTAATAAGATTTTTGTTGTTGTACAACCTTACATTTTTTTACAGTGTACAGTGTAAATACCCTGCAATATATTTATACTCACTTAAAAATGTTGGGTTAAAAATAACCCAACAAGTAACCCAACTGTGGGTTGGTATAGCACCTTCCCAACTGTGGGTTATTTTAACCCAATGCATTGGGTTAAAAAACAGTTGGGTTAAAAGTAACCCAATAGTTGAGTTAACTTTTTATTTTTATTCATGTCATTATTTTAATAAATAAAATACAGATTTTCAAATACAGATTGTTTATTTGTAAGAAACAATACATACATTTTAAAATAAACATTTTAAATGTCAAACTAAATATTGGGGAGTCTAGCATTTAATGGAATATACATAAATGTGTACATATTAAATTCAAAATATACAGCACAAATACATCCATAACCTATTTAAAATTTTTTACAAACAGTACACATTCAAATCAAAACATATATTTGAAACCTACACACAAATGTATATAGAGTAAACATACATAAAATGTGTACATACAACACAAAAATGAATACTACATTTAAAACTACACAAAAGCGTACAGAAATATTACATTCAAAACCTATACAACAGAATACACAAATTCATAATATTAAATCCTTCCAGAAATAAACTACTTTATAAAAAAAATGCACTGTACACTGCATTGATGTGTTGTAAACATAAGTAGCAAAACAAACACAAATGATGATGATCAAAGTTCTTAATAAGGCAGCAATGTGTTGAAGGAACTCCTCTGGATATATTCAAGTTTGCATGCTGCAAAAAATCCCAAATGGGGGCAGAGGTCTAGTTTGTCATAGATGTATAAATATATTTATATATAACCCATTACGTCTATGGAGAGTCCCCACAAAGATAGTGGGTGTGTGTTTGGTATACTAAATTGATATACTTAAATTCTGCTAAATTGTAACAATTAATTTTGTACTTAATGCACTTTAGTTATCCAGAAATAGTGCTGAGGTCCAACTACACCAATCAGGCATAACATTTTGACCACTGACAGGTGAAGTGAATAACACTGATTATCTCTTCATCACGGCACCTGTGGTTGGGATATATAAGACAGCAAGTGAACATTTTATCCTCAAAAGTTGATGTGTTAGCAGCAGGAAAAATGGGCAAGAGTAAGGATTTGAGCGAGTTTGACAAGGGCCTAATTGTGATGTTAGACGATGCTAGATGCTAGGGTCAGAGCATCTCCAAAACTGCAGCTCTTGTGGGGTGTTCCCGGTCTGCAGTGGTCAGTATCTATTAAAAGTGGTCCAAGGACGGAACAGTGGTGAACCAGCGACAAGGTCATGGGTGGCCAAGACTCATTGATGCAAGTGGTGAGTGAAGGCTGGCCCGTGTGGGCATCGCTTACCTGGGGAACACATGGCACCAGGATAGGAAATAGGCAAGCCGGCGTAGGCAGTGTGATGCTTTGGGCAATGTTCTGCTGGGAAACCTTGGGTCCTGCCATCCATGTGGGTGTTATTTTGACACGTACCACCTACATTGGCATTGTTGCAGACCATGTACAGCCTTTCATGGAAACGGTATTCCCTGGTGGCTGTGGTCTCTTTCATTAGGATAATGTGCCCTGCCACAAAGCAAAAATGGTTCAGGAATGGTAAAATGGTAAATGGACTGCATTTATATAGCGCTTTTAACAGACCTATGGCCATCCAAAGCGCTTTACATTTTTGCCTCACATTCACCCATTCACACACTCATTCACACACCGACGGCGGTGTCAGCCATGCAAGGCGCCATCCAGCACATCGGGAGCAGCTGGGGTTAGGTGTCTTGCTCATGGACACCTCGGCACTTGGTCAGGTGGAACCGGGGATTGAACCACCAACCTTCTGGTTTGTAGACAACCTACATGAACCACTGAGCCACTGCCGCCCCTGTGGATATTTGGAATGGATTAAGGAGCACAACAACGAGTTTGAGGTGTTGACTTGGGCTCCAAATTCCCCAGATCTCAATCCAGTCAAGCATCTGTGGGATGTGCTGAACAAACAAGTCTGATCCATGGAGGCCCCACCTCGCAACTTACAGCACTTAAAGGATCTGCTGCTAACCTCTTGGTGCCAGATTCCACAGCACACCTTCAGGGGTCTAGTGGAGTCCATGCCTTGACGGGTCAGGGCTGTTTTGGCAGCAAAAGGGGGATCAACACAATATTAGCCTAATATTATATGCCTAATCGGTGTGTACTTAAGTATATTTGATTGTGCTAAAGTGGAACTATTGCAAGTACTTTAGGTATAGTTTAAATATC